>NC_091952.1:76297077-76897077 GCF_031021105.1 Erythrolamprus reginae
ATTTCTTTCCATTTATTTTCGCTTAATGCAGAAAGGAAATGATTTGTGACATATAGAATTGCTAATCTGTTGTAAATTAAAATTGGAATGTCCAATCATTGTTCACATTTTCAAGTGGTCCATAAAAATTCTATGCATATAGAGAAAACATTATAACAATATTTTTTTCCAATTTCTTCAGTTGTTCTTGCCATTTTGAAGGAAATACTATGTAGTAAGACTTTAGTTCCTTGATTGGGGTATTGTTTACCTGATTGTTGGTTCTCAATCAGGGAAACTACCAAACGGACCAACAGTAAATAGCCCAACCAAAGAATCCGAATGACCAACCCCACTAGAATATAAACTGAGAGCAATCCTCATTCCTTACAATCACTGATGATGTTACCCAGTTTGAGTAATGAAACGTCTTTAAGAAAATAGACAAGCTCAGAGAGCACCAAGGATCTTTTCAATCTTAATTTAAAAATATTCCCTTGTATCAACTAAAATGGAGAGTCATGTTGAGAAAAATAAAAAGGGAATGGAGGTGAATTAAAAGGACTAATTAAGACTCAAGGAGAGTGAATAGATGTGAAAATAAAAAAAATTGAAGTGATTTATTTTAATATTTACAGAACCAGCTCAACTTTGCAAATCAGAACAGCGACCATCATCCTTGCCTGTTGGACCTGTGGTAGCATTACATGGAAATCATCAGACTCCAACACCAAATAGTACAGGTATAGCTCAACAATATTCTCTTGCCTTATTACATACAGAATTTTATCTTAAAAGGAGTTTTGCTTTTCTAATGAAGCATGTTTTTTACTAATTTATTTAAATGCAGTTATCCATAGCAAAGAATGATAATCCTATCTTTTATTTATTTAGATTTGTATGCCGCCCCTCTCCGCAGACTCGGGGCGGCTTGCGTAAAATGCCTTCAATTCTCTTTGGTGGTGGTATTCCACAGCTACAATGCTATTGTTCCAAATGAAAATTGTTTGATTGTGACAGGAAAAAATAAATATTTGTCTAATAACTATCCACCTCATCTAATTTAATGAAAAGTTTTAGAGGGAAATATTGAGGATCCTTTTGTGATGTGGACAATTATAATGGAAATATATGAAATTTGCCTCTGAGTTATATACAATTAAAATAATTAATAGCAATTCTTTGAATTTGTCTCTGTAATGACTGGAGACAATTCTGAACTACATGCTAACATAAATGAGCCGGGGTGGCGCAGCAGGTTGAGTGCTGTACTGCAGGCCACTGAAGTTGACTTGTAGATCTGAAGGTCAGCGGTTCAAATCTCATCACCAGCTCAAGGTTGACTCAGCCTTCCATCCTTCCGAGGTGGGTAAAATGAGGACCTGGATTGTGGGGGCAATAGCCTAGCTCCGTTAAAAGAGTGCTATTGCTAACATGTTGTAAGCCGCCCTGAGTCTAAGGAGAAGGGTGGCATAAAAATCAATCAATCAATCAAACAAACAAACAAACAAATAAATAAAATGATTCTACAAGCTATCCCAAATTGTTACAACTTATTTTTTGAAAGCAAGTTAATTTTTAAAGTGAACTGCACATTTCTTGTAGCATAGTAAAAATTGTTTAGCAAGGCAAATGTTTAGAACTTTTACCTGCATTTTAGAATATTTAGAATAATCTTTTAGCATTTTAGAATATTCCTATCCATCCCATCTTATTTTGTGTTCTTTTATATTGTTAATGGAATCCAGAAGCATTTATTGGAATAAATACATTAGCTTTCTATCCATTTTTTAAAATAAGTGGATCGCTAAAGGAGAGATATTAGTTATTGCACCTCTGTATTGTTTATTTTGGTTTAATTGTTTAAATATTTGCATCAACTGTATACTAGTATGTTTGATTTGTACTGTTACACACTATGAATATATTCTTAATAGATGAAGGAGGGAAACCAAAAATTGTATATGTTTATTTATTAAGCATTCTTTGCAGCTCCCTGATTTATTTTATTTTTATTATCAAACTTAACAGTCAGTATATTAGCTTAACTTGAGTCACAGTAAAAATATTTTATTAAATATCACAAACACATGGGAGTTTATTGTATAAACTTTCTGTATAATCTTTATAGGAAGTGGACAGTCAGCGCCCAGCAGCAGTTTAACTTCTCCAAGCCACATCAATCTTTCTCCAAATACAGTTCCAGATTTTTCTTATTCTAGCAGTGAAGATGAATTTTATGATGCTGATGAATTCTATCAGACTAGTTCATCCCCAAAGAGATGTTTGGAGTAAGTGATAAAAAAGTATGCAGACAATTATTTCTTCCTAAGAATTTGCAAAATTCTGTATATCAGCCCCTAAATCTTTTTCATAATGTATTGTGGATAGCTAACTTTTTTATAGTTTCTGTGTGTACACATAACAATTGGCTCTGAAATTGTCCCTTGCTTATGCAACATTCATATTGTGAAGTAATATTATTGTAAAAATTGTCCATTGCTTATGCAGCATTCATACTATGAAGTAATATTATTGTAGAAATTAACTCTTGGGAAGCATTTGATCAATCTCTCTTTTTGCATTTTCAAGATCGGCTTTTTATCCATGAGCTGATGTATATTAGAATGTGTGGTGGGTATTCCCAGTTCTAAACAATCTAGTATGTCTACAGGCTTCTTAATTTTTTGGATACAAATTGTGTGACTGAACTTGCTATACAAATGTAACCTGTTTTTCTTTTGTCTCTTTTCCCCTAAGTGATATATTTACTCTACATATTGTAAATTGACATCTATTTAAACTTTTCGCCAGATATATCCATACAGTAGTATGAATGTTCTTTCAAATTTGATTTGATAATATTTCAAATAATCTCAAATATGTTCTATATTCAGCTATAAGAATTTTGTATTTTTCCATAGCCCTTCGGGATCTGGAACAATTTTAACACGTAGCAACACTGGGAGTAGCATGAAACGACCAGATACAGCAGAATCCCTCAACTCTTCAGTGTCTAATGGGACAAATGATGCTGGTAAGAGAAATTCACAAATCATTTAGTTTTTTAATAACTTCATTGCCAATTCCAGCATGCTGATATGGTGTAGATTTTAAAAATAATTTAAATAAATTTTATTTTCTTCTTGTATTTTTAAAATGTGCCCAAGAAATTACAGGGATGCATTTATTTTTTCCAGATCTTTTTGATCCTCATGATGACAGAGATGATGATGTTGAAGGGGAGTCAGTGGAAGAACACAAAAGTGTTATCATGCACCTTTTATCACAAGTTAGGTTAGGAATGGACCTAACAAAGGTATGACTCTGAATTCTTGGAATCTATTACTCAGATAAAGGTTAAAATATGAGGCAATATGAGGGACAGGGGTTTATCCTCTGTCCTGGTGCTCCTTGACCTGAGCGGCTTTCGATACCATCGATCATGGTATCCTTCTGCACCGGCTGGAGGGGTTGGGGGTGGGAGGCACTGTTCTCCAGTGGTTCTCCTCCTACCTCTCTGGCCAGTCGCAGTGGTGTTAGTGGGGGGTCAGAGGTCGGCTCCGAGGTCTCTCCCTTGTGGGGTGCCTCAGGGGTCGGTCCTCTCCCCCCTGCTATTTAATATCTACATGAAACCGCTGGGTGAGATCATCCAAGGACATGGGGTGAGGTATCATCAATACGCTGATGATACCCAGCTTTACATCTCCACCCCATGTCCAGTCAACGAAGCAGTGGAAGTGATGTGCTGGGGCCTGGAGGCTGTTGGGGCCTGGATGGGTGTCAACAGACTCAAACTCAACCCGGATAAGACGGAGTGGCTGTGGGTTTTGCCTCCCAAGGACAATCCCATCTGTCCGTCCATTACCCTGGGGGGGGAATTATTGACCCCCCTCAGAGAGAGTCCGCAACTTGGGCATCCTCCTCGATCCACAGCTCACATTAGAGAACCATCTTTCAGCTGTGGCGAGGGGGGCGTTTGCCCAGGTTCGCCTGGTGCACCAGTTGCGGCCCTATCTGGACCTGGACTCATTGCTCACAGTCACTCATGCCCTCATCACCTCGAGGTTCGACTACTGTAATGCTCTCTACATGGGGCTACCTTTGAAAAGTGTTCGGAAACTTCAGATCGTGCAGAATGCAGCTGCGAGAGCAGTCATGGGCTTACCTAGGTATGCCCATGTTTCACCATCACTCCGTAGTCTGCATTGGCTGCCGATCAATTTCCGGTCACAATTCAAAGTGTTGGTTATGACCTTTAAAGCCCTTCATGGCACTGGACCAGAATATCTCCGAGACCGCCTCCTGCCGCACGAATCCCAGTGACCGATTAGGTCCCACAGAGTGGGCCTTCTCCGGGTCCCGTCAACTAAACAATGTTGGTTGGCGGGCCCCAGGGGAAGAGCCTTCTCTGTGGCGGCACCAACTCTCTGGAACCAACTCCCCCCAGAGATTAGAACTGCCCCTACTCTTCCTGCCTTCCGTAAACTCCTTAAAACCCACCTTTGCCGTCAGGCATGGGGGAATTGAAACACCTCCCCCGGGCATGTTCAATTTATACATGGTATGCTTGTGTGTGTGTCTGTTAGTATATGGGGTTCTTTTAAATCTTTAAATATTTTAAAGTTATTTGGATTATTTATGATTTGTTCTATCTTGTTGTGAGCCGCCCCGAGTCTTCGGAGAGGGGCGGCATACAAATCTAAATAATAAATAATAAATAAATAAATATGAATACAAACTTTTTAATGAAATAAAAGTTTGTATTCAACACCTAGGTAGAACTGACAATTATGAAATTATGCTTATTGGTTTGAGACTATAAATGAAGTATTTTATTTGGTTTGAGCAAATGCTAATTAAACACAGGATGTGTATAAGGCAGTCATACCTAGTAATGTTCCTTGAAACTTAAAGCATCAGTTTCGTTGAAATTAATCTGATTTTGAAATCTGAACTTGCTCAGTTTTCTCTTTCTTCAGGTGGTTCTTCCAACTTTTATTCTGGAAAGAAGATCACTCTTAGAAATGTATGCAGATTTCTTTGCGCATCCGGATTTATTTGTGAGGTATGATATTTTTGATCATACACTGGTTTTTGCCCCTTATTAGCACATGCACATTGGATAATAGTTTGTGCTGCATACAATCTTAGCAACATCTATTTCATTGGCTACATTTTTATATAAAAACATATACTGTATTTTTGGAGTATAAGATGCACTTTTGCCCCCTCTGCCCACCCTGAAAATCTGGGTACATCTAATACTCCGAATGTAGCCCTGCCCACCCGCTCTGCACATTGCATTTTCGGGTGGTTCCAGGTGGTGGGCATCCTCACCTCTACACGGAACCTGATTCCCGAAATGGACCGACTGTCTATATTTCAGAGAGACAAAGTCGAAGAGGCAGTTTGTTATCAAAATCTGAGCAGAAGTGAGGATGCCACTGATCCTGATGCTGGTAGGCAGAGGCAGAATTCTTTTTATCTTGTTCTCCTTCCCCCAAATTAAGGTGTGTTTTATACTCTGAAAAATATGGTATACAGTGGTCCCCCAATTATCGCGAGGGTTCCGTTCCAGGACCCCTCGCAATGATCGGTTTTTCGCGAAGTAGCGGTGCGGAAGTAAAAACACCATCTGCGCATGCGCAGATGGTGTTTTTACTTCCGCCGCAGCAGCGAGGAGCTGAAGATTGGGGTTTCCCCGCCGCCCACGCAAACTCCTCGCTGCTGCCGCGCCCGCCGCTTGTCCGCCGCCTGCCTGCCCGCGCGCCCGCCCTTCGCCCGCCCACGCCGTTCGCTCGCGCCGCTTCCCAGCTGAGTCCTGAAGCGAACTTCCGCGTTTGGCTTCGGGACTCAGTTGGGAAGCCGCGCGGCTGTTTTAAAACGTCACCGCCGGCATGGGGGGCTTCCTAGCAGCCCCCCAAACCCGGGTTGGGGGTCTGGGGGGTGCTGGCAAGCCCCCCATGCCGGCGGCGACGTTTTAAAACAGCCGCGCGGCTTCCCAACTGAGTCCTGAAGCCAAACGCGGAAGTTCGCCTTTGACGTTTGGCTTCGGGACTCAGTTGGGAAGCCGCGCGGCTGTTTTAAAACGTCGCCGCCGGCATGGGGGGCTTGCCAGCACCCCCCGAACCCGGGTGGCCGGGCGAGCAGCGAGCGAACGGCGGGTGGCCGGGCGAAGGGCGGGCGAAGGGCGGGCGAGCGGGTGCTGGGGGGGGCTTCTCGCCCTCCCGCCAGCTAGAGGGGGAAGACCCAGGGAAGCCGCCCAGCAGCTGATCTGCCCGGCGCCATCTATGCATGCGTGGCCATAAAAAAAAGGGCGCGCATGCGCAGATGGTGTTTTTACTTCCGGGTTGAAAAATCGCGATTTAGCCCGTTCGCAATGATCGGGATCGCGATACCCGGGGGATCACTGTATTGTATAAATGTATATACAGTGGTACTTCTACCTACGAACGCCTATTTACGAACTTTTCTAGATACGAACCGGGTGTTCAAGATTTTTATGCCTCTTCTCACGAACCATTTTCCACCCAAGCCTCCGAAACTATAACCGGAAAAGGCAGGGAGAAGCCTCTGTGGGACCTCTCTAGGAATCTCCTGGGAGGAAACAGGGCTGGAAAAGGCAGGGAGAAGTCTCCATGGGGCCTCTCTAGAAATCTCCTGGGAGGAAACAGGGCCTCCACTTTCCCTGTGGTTTCCCCAATCACACACATTATTTGCTTTTACGTTGATTGTATGGGAAAAATTGCTTCTTCTTACAAACTTTTCTACTTAAGAACCCGGTCACGGAACGAATTAAGTTTGTAAGTAGAGGTACCACTGTATTATAAAGCAATTTGCCTTTCTGGTAACCATAGAAACATTTTTCCATTTGGAATTAAAAATCTTGAGGAAATATTTATATTTAATTTCAAAGTAAGATCAATTTTGTGTGTGTTTTTTTTAGCATTAGTGACTACAAAGATCCAAAAGATCGTATGATTCAAGTGGTAAAATGGTACCTCTCAGCTTTCCATGCAGGAAGGAAAGGATCTGTTGCAAAAAAACCTTACAATCCCATCTTGGGAGAAACCTTCCGATGCCACTGGATACTGCCAAACGCTGAACAAGAAGAAAATACGGTTAGTAAAATAGCTATATATTTGCATGACACTTTCAGCCAGAAGCCATGGAAAATAGAAGTCTTTGTATCATAGTCATAGTTGAACAATTTAGCTGCCAGAAAACAAATTACAAAAGGTAACTGATAGCCATGATGAGAGAAACCACTTGGCATTGAAATAATACATTGTTATAGAATGTAACCTATGAATTGTATTTTGTAAACACATTTCCTACATTTAGTGGTTTTTTAAAATCTTTTTTTCCAATCACCTCTCAATAATTCCCTAATTTAAATTATATTTGAAGTGAGAAAAAAAATTGGGTATACAGTGATCCCCCGCTCGTTGCGAGGGTTCCGTTCCAGTACCCCCCGCAACGAGCGGGTTTTCGCGAAGTAGCGCTGCGGAAGTAAAAACACCATCTGCGCATGTGCAGATGGTGTTTTTAACTTCCGCAGCGCTAGCGAGGAGCCGAAGATTGGGGGCGGCGCGGCTGTTTTAAAACGTCGCCGCCGGCATGGGGGGGTTCCTAGCAGCCCCCCAAACCCGGGTTGGGGGTCCGGGGGTGCTGGCAAGCCCCCCATGCCGGTGGCGACGTTTTAAAACAGCCGCGCCGCCCCCAATCTTCGGCTCCTCGCTAGCGGGCAGGCAGGCGGCTCCTCGCTAGCGGGCAGGCAGGCGAGAGCTAGCGCCAGCGAACGGCTTGTCCGCGCTCGCTCTGGCCGCTTTCGAGCTGAGTCCTGAAGCGAATTCGCTTCAGGACTCAGCTCCAAAGCGGCGACAGCTAGCGCCAGCGAACGGCTTGTCCGCGCTCGCTCTGGCCGCTTTCGAGCTGAGTCCTGAAGCGAATTCGCTTCAGGACTCAGCTCCAAAGCGGCGAGAATGAACGGTGTGGGCGGGCGAAGGGCGGGCGGCAGCGAGGAGTTTGCGTGGGCGGTGGGGAAACTCCTTGCTGATGCCCGCTGCTCGCCCTCCCGCCAGCAAGAGGGGGAAGACCCAGGGAAGCCGCCCAGCAGCTGATCTGCCGGGCGCCATCTACGCATGCGTGCCCATAGAAAAAAGGGCACGCATGCGCAGATGGTGTTTTGACTTCCGGGTTGAAAAATCGCGAATTACCCTGTTCGCAATGGTCGGGGACGCAATAACCGGGGGATCACTGTATAAGCCATTCAACTTTAAATATGGATTTGTAGGTTTCACATCAAACCATTATATGTTTTATGCCATTTGTCTTCTCATATTTTTTTCATAGCTATTGTTTGGATTACTGATTATCACATTGAACTTTTTCTTCAAGGAGTGCATAGAAATGTTTGAAGTTGCCATACCCTCAAACTTTATTATGCTAATATTGTTTTATTATGCTAGGCCCTCAGCAGTCGGGTTTCAGGCCTGGTTGCAGCATGGAAACTGCTTTGGTCACGTTGATGGATGATCTCTGGCGGGCCCGGGACAGGGGTTTATCCTCTGTCCTGGTGCTTCTTGACCTCTCAGCTGCTTTCAATACCATCGACCATGGTGTCCTTCTGCGCCGGCTGGAGGGGTTGGTGGTGAGAGGCACTGTCTTGCAGTGGTTCTCCTCCTACCTCTCCAGTTGGTCACAGTTGGTGTTAGTGGGGGGTCAGAGGTCGACCTTTAGGTCTCTCCCTTGTGGGGTGCCTCAGGGGTCGGTCCTCTCCCAGCTACTATTTAATATCTACATGAAACCGCTGGGTGAGATCATTCAAGAGCATGGGGTGAGGTATCATCAGTATTCTGATAATACCCAGTTGTACATCTCCACCCCATGTCCAGTTAACGAAGCAGTGGAAGTGATGTGCCGGTGCCTGGAGGCTGTTAGGGTCTGAATGGGTGTCAACAGACTCAAACTCAACCCTGATAAGACGGAGTGGCTGTGGGTTTTGCCTCCCAAGGACAATTCCATCTGTCTGTCCATTACCCTCGGGGGGGGGCATTACTGACCCCCTCAGAGAGGGTCCGCAACATGGGCGTCCTCCTCGATCCACAGCTGACAGAGAAACATCTTTCAGCTGTGGCGAGGGGGGCGTTTGCCCAGGTTCGCCTGGTGCACCAGTTGCGGCCCTATCTGGACCGGGAGTCACTGCTCACAGTCACTCATGCCCTCATCACCTCGAGGTTCGACTACTGTAATGCTCTCTACATGGGGCTACCTTTGAAAAGTGTTCAGAAACTTCAGATCGTGCAGAATGCAGCTGCGAGAGCAATCATGGGCTTTCCTAAGTATGCCCATGTTACACCAACACTCCGCAGTCTGCATTGGTTGCCGTTCAGTTTCCGGTCACAATTCAAAGTGTTGGTTATCACCTATAAAGCCCTTCATGGCACTGCTGGACCAGGGCATCTACGAGACCGCCTTCTGCCGCACGAATCCCAGAGACCGGTTAGGTCCCACAGAGTGGGCCTTCTTGGGGTCCCGTCAACAAAACAATGTTGTTTGGCAGGGCCCAGGGGAAGAGCCTTCTCTGTGGCGGCCCTGGCCCTCTGGAACCAACTCCCCCCGGAGATTAGAATTGCCCCCACCTTCCTTGCCTTTTGTAAACTCCTTAAAACCCACCTCTGTCGACAAGCGTGGGGGAACTGAGACATCTCCCCCTGCCTATGTAGCTCTAGTGCATGATATGACTGTATGTATGTTTTTTATATTGGGGTTCCTTGCTTTTAGATTTTTAAATGTGTAATTGTTATTTTCGATTTTAATTAATAGATTTGTCAATATATATTGTTTTTGTCACTTGTGAGCCGCCCCGAGTCTGCGGAGAGGGGCGGCATACAAATCTAATAAATAATAATAATAATAATAATAATAATAATAATAATAATAATAATAATAATAATTAAAGTACACTGAAGTGTTGTTTATATATTAATTTTCAAAAATCATACTAATGTAGCATTTCTGCTTTAAAGGACAGGTATTACATTAACCCAAGCATCCTTTCCATTTTTCTTAAAGGCAATTGTTTAGATACTTGGAGTTTTTAGTAACTTGGTTATTAACACAATTTACCCCCCTATTTTTTAAATGTAACTTCAGATCTAGAATATTTCTAAATATTTTGTGTACAAAAAGAAATCATGCATAGTTTGCAATCTGTTTTGCAGGAGACAATTGCAGATGGACCTGTTCCATGGGTTTCCCCAAATAATGTGACATTTGTAGCAGAACAAGTTTCCCATCACCCTCCAAGTAAGTTATCTTCGGAGTCTTTGGAGAGGGGCGGCATACAAATCTAAATAATAATAATAATAATAATAATAATAATAATAATAATAATAATAATAATAATAATAATCATCTTGTTTTTAAATTATTTAAAAAACTATTGTTGCATTTTGAAACTTTAGCCACTTTTTCTCTCCAGATTTCTTACTGAGAAAGCATATATGTGTTTCGTGCTTATTTCCTGCACTCTAGTTTACCATATTTATTTGTCCTTTTAAGTTTCAGCATTTTATGCAGAATGTTCCAGGAAGAAAATTCAGTTCAATGCTCACATCTGGACCAAATCAAAGTTCTTGGGAATGTCTATAGGTGTTCATAATATAGGCCAGGGTATGTTTATCTTATCTAAATTTTACTTAAACCTGAGTTTTAATTCTATAATTATAAAATATTTTTGACAAAACATGTATATATTTATTTTTCCCTAATAGAGATAGCCTCTGACTGCTGGTATCAATACTTCTAAACTACTAATTCTGAGCTTTTTGGTAATTGTTAGAGCAATTTTTGTGATTTGCATGGATTGTAACTGTTGTGAGTGGTCCACCTCCAGCTCAGCTGGTCACGGATTTCGAGGACCAGGAGATGGATGGGTACTGGCATCGCAGACCATTGTTCTTGCCATCTGAATCTGAGAGTGAGAGTCAAGGGGAATTGGAGACTGAGGAACCACCAGAGATGATGGGGAATTAGAGGAGGAGGACCCATTTGAGGCAAGAGTCAGGAGAATGTGGTCTAGACAGGAATATCTGAAAAGAAGGGGTTCTTGGCATTAATAGATCTATGGGACACTTGGCCACACCTTGCCAGTATATAGGACTTTCTAAGGGAAAGTGGGCGTGGCTGCTAGAGAATCGGAGTTGAGAGGATTTTCTGAGTTCCAATCCTTTCCCAACATGCTGTGTGATCCTTTGCACTTTTTTGCTGAACAATAAGTTTTGTCCAAGCTGCCAGAAGAACTTCAAGGACTTAGATTTATAGCTCTCTGGCTCGCAGCCTGGGTTTTCTTATCTACAGCTTGTTAGAGAGAAGCTGCCAGCATGAAATTCCTTAGAAATAACAAGTGGATTGCATGATTTGCTTTAACAATAGATTTTGCTTATGATCCAAATTGGAATAGCGTGTGTGTCTCTTTATTTTTGACCGGTGCCGGGCCCAAACAGAACAGTAACTTGTTGCTATTTTCTGTCTTTCTGTGCTAATGCAAGAAAAGGTCGGTTGTGTAATCCAATCCAGGAACAGGCACTAGTTGGTTTTTCCATTACAAATAAACTTAATCAAGCTTACCCAGTCTTGACAGTGATGAGAGTTGCAGTCCAGTAGTATTTGGAGACCTATAGTTTGCTGTCACATATTAGATTGTCATGGTTGATCCTTACCTTAATGAGCAATGAGAACTACTGACACTGCTTATCTGACATTAATCGTGAGCAAATAGTTCAGTATTCTCTTGCAGTGGCTCCTATAAAAAGATAAATCAGAATTCACATTGCTTTGCTCATTATCAGTGACTGCTAACTGATGCAGTTATTTGTCAGTGGTCAGGTATGTCCATTTTAGTATTTTCTTTCAGAATAAGAAGTTTCTGACTTGCTCATTATAATCAAGCTCAAGCCACTGGGAGTCATCAAAGTAATATGTACCAGCATATTGCTCATTCCCTGCTTGCTTAAAATTCTGCTGAAAACTTTCAATCAATTGTAATAATTATTTGTAGCTTGGATGATAATACTGAGAAAAATAATGGATAACTTGATTTTTATTAACTTCATTTTGTTGGCCTTTATTGAAAGGCTCTGCAAATATAATTTTAAGTTAAAAGGACTTCATTTTGAAGAAAAATACTATGGTTCTTCACTTAAACATGAAAAGCAATAAAATCAAAAGTTAACTTTTTTCTAATTCTTATGCTACTGTTTTGCTGTTAAAAATCACTTTCAACTAGGATTTCCAAAGTAGCAATTTGTTGGTCATTGCTCTAGTCCAGGGATGGCAGCCATGGCTGCTCTTTTTTTAATGACCTATGGGGTGGGTAGGGGGCATGAGATCATCATTATTGAAAAGGCAAGGCTAATTTTTGCTTGTGCGTGTGTGTGTAAGTGAAATAAAAATATATGTTTTCGGACTAAATATAGCCATTCTGCTTTTGGTAATGGGATGGGGGAATGATTGGTCTGCAGAAACATAACCTGACAGGGTTAAATTCACCTTATTTTAATATTTGATGTTTTCCTTTCTCTCTATTAAAAAAAAGTATAATCCCATACTGATTTTTTTTTACAGGGTGTGTATCATGCTTAGATTATGATGAACATTACATTTTAACATTCCCCAATGGCTATGCAAGGCAAGTAATTCTAGTTTTCAGTGATTTTATAAGTGATAAATGTTTGTCTTCCTATCTGTTGAAAAATCTGAATTGGTTTTTTTGACAGGTCTATTCTCACAGTGCCATGGATAGAACTGGGAGGAGAGTGCAACATTAGCTGTTCTAAAACAGGCTATAATACTAACATAATATTCCATACAAAACCTTTCTATGGAGGGAAGAAGCACAAAGTAACAGCAGAAATATTGTAAGTAAAATGGATGGATTTTAAAAATCACACTCATTTCAAAGTTCCAATATAAAAAATAATAATGTTAATATTCCATAATCTAGTGCCCTCAAAATGCATTAGCACAGCCATGATGACGATGATGATGATGTTATCCATTCAATCAATTCCGACCCTTGATGATTCTGTGACCAATCTTTCCGCATCTTTTGATCTTACATTATTCCTTCAATTTTTGTATGCTCTGCATCATGTCAACTTTGACAATGTCCAGTCACCGTTTTTTTAGAGCCTGGTTTCTTTTTACTGCTAACTCTTTCAAACAGTGAATTCCCCCAAATGACATGGTCAAAATAAGTGAGACGCAATTTCATGATTTTACTGTATTGTACGGTACAGTACAGCCATATTCATTCATTCAACTGCAGGGGACCAGTTTAGGGAAAGCAGTTTTAAGGATTTTGACAGATCCACTCAGCAGGTAGCAGCACCTAACCAAACTTTTTCTGAACTTTTCTGAGTTTGGACACTTAGTAGGGCTGGAGTGGTTAATATTGAAATGAGAGAATATTAGGCAGTACTACTACTGTAGGATACATTAAAAAACCTCCCAGAAATTTATAGGGTTATGTCAGTGATATCAACAGGAGTCAAGCTTGGCTTGAAGAAGTTCTGATGTGCCATGCTGAGCTAAGCATTGAACTAAATTGACAAGGGAGTGGCCCCTGATTTTAATCCTTCCTTCTGTTTTTTAGTTCACCTAATGATAAAAAATCCATCTGCTCAATTGAAGGAGAATGGAACGGTGTCATGTATGCAAAATATGCAACAGGGGTAAGCTATCTTGATTTTTGAATGTTTGGCTAAGTCACAGATTAAACTGTTTTGTTGCATTTTATCTTTTGTATTCCATATTTAAAAAGTTTGATTCATTCCAAGGATGTCATTAATTAATTCTTCTGCTCAGTGAAGGGCTACCAAAATTTTTACTACCACATTGCTCACAGTCACTCATGCCCTATCACCTCGAGGTTTGACTACTGTAACGTTCTCTACATGGGGCTACCTTTGAAAAGTGTTTGGAAACTTCAGATCGTGCAGAATGCAGCTGCGACAGCAATCATGGGCTTCCCTAAGTATGCCCATGTTACACCAACACTCTGCAGTCTGCATTGGTTGCCGATCAGTTTCCAGTCACAATTCAGAAAACATTAATTGGTCAGGGGGAAGATCTAATTACTCCAGGCCAGTGTTCCCTCTAATTTTTTGGGGGGTGGGCGGAAAAGTATAGTGTCTGAGCGGCAGTCCCTTCGGGACTGGGCGGCACAGAAATAATTAATAAATAAATAAACAAACAAACAAATAAAAAACCCACCCTGTTTTGCCTCAGAGAATTTCAAAATAAAATACTGTCCTGTGCGTCTATAACCGTGAGCTCATAATAGGGCAACTCTATCAATATCAAAATACCACTTAAATAGTTGAGCTAGTTTCAAACTAGATTTTGATTTTCTTTCTCTCTTCCTTACTCCCATTCTTTTTCTTTCTCTTTTCCTTCCTCTCCTTTTTCTATCTGTTTCTCTCTCTTCCTCTCTCTCTCCTTCCCTCTCACTCTTTCCCTCTCGGCTTCTGGGCAGGTTTGGAAAACTCTTGAGTTGATGATGATTTTTAAGTGAGCGATTGCTCACTGCTCAGCTTAGAGGGAACTATGCTCCAGGCCTGGCGACAAAGATGAGTTTTTAAACTCTTTCAGAAGGCAAGGAGGGTGGGGGCAGTGCGAATTTCCGGGGGGAGCTGATTCCAGAAAGCTCTTCCCCTAGGTCCTGCCAATCGGCATTGTTTGGTTGACAGGACCCTGAGGAGACCAACTCTGTGGGACCTCACTGGATGCTGGGATTCGTGCGGCAGAAGGCGGTCTCGGACATAATCTGGTCTTATGCCATGTAGGACATTATAGGTCATAACCAACACTTTGAATTGTGTCCGGAAATTGTGTCCAGCTATCATGGGATTGTGGATCTGCAACTGTTGCTAAGCACAGATTTTGGACCGCCAAGTGCCTGGATCACAATTGTGGCCACAGGGGTGGTGGGACAGCTAGATTTCAAAGGACTGCTTGTACCATTTGTTCAGCACAATGTAACCTTAAACAGTCACCGAACAAGCACTTGTTAACCAAGGACTAGCTATATAAGGGATTGCAAGATTAAAGCAATTTTCAAGATACAGATACCTGTTTTATGGCTAACATTTTTTATGAAATAAAAATATTGGATTGCAGATATTGGATTGCATTCTGTTTTGTCTCTGTATAAAAAAATATAGATATGAGAAATACTGAAAAATGTCCTAATGAAAAACAGATTTAAGTTGAATAATGTAAAAACCTAATAGAGATTTTCTTTCTTTAGGAAAATGTAGTCTTTATCGATACCAAGAAAATGCCTACCATTAAGAAGAAAGTAAGAAAACTAGAAGATCAAGAAGAGTATGAATCCCGCTGGTCAGTGTTAATATACTTTTCTTGGTTTGCTACAATAACAGCTTCAAAAATATTTTCAAACTCAAGTAGTGTTTTACTTAAACATATGCAATGTTAATGAACGGGGATAAGATGATTTGTTATAGTATTCTGGATACTGCCTATTTCAAATGGATTATCAGTAGTTCAAATGCATATGTGAAAACCTAAAAGTAAATTGAAATGTTTTGTTCAATTATAACAATGCGGTTTGGGCAAAAATTATGTAAATCTAGCTTTCTACCTCCTTTAATGTGACCCACATTCTGAATAATGCATTACAAGTATTCCTCAACTTACAACTATTTATTTAACTATTGTTGTGGCAGCGAAAAACGTGACTTGACTGTGGCAGCATTCCCATGGTCACATGACAATATTTGGGTGCTTGGTAACTGGCATGTATTTACAACAGTTACAGCATTCTGAGGTCATGTGATCACCATTTGCAACCTTCCCAGCCAGCTTTCAACTAAGCACCCCAACTAAGAAGCTGGATTTGACCACTTAGCCAACATGGCAAAGAAGTAAAATCATGTGCAACTCACTTACCTGCCTAGCTTATCAGCATAAATTCTGGCCCCAGTGTGGTTATAAGTCAAAGGCTACCTATACACCCCTACCCTCCATCTTCTAGAACTAATATACAGCTAGAAGAGCTCATACTGTGCATATCACCCAATTCCACTTTCGCAGAACTGATAAGCCACGAAAAGTCACAGGTCTCATCTTACCTCTTAAACTATACTGAATTAGGACCTGGGTGAATTTGAACAATTTTATCAACAAAGTGTTTCACAAACATATCACAGTAGTCTCTAGAAGCTGTTTTTGAATCTTACATCCCCAAAAGATGTAAATCACCTTAAATATGACCCACTAGGGCAGACGTCATTACTGCAATAAGGAAGGAGGATTAGGAATTCTTTGCCACCCCTGTGGTATATTTTATTTATTTATTTGTTTGCTTGTTTGTTTATTTATTAGATTTGTATGCCGCCCCTCTCCGTAGACTCAAACACAAGCCCTTATATGTCAAGTTCATTTCTAGGCTTCCTCTATCGACATTCCAGGTTTTGTTTTCTGCCACTTCATCTGGGTCTCCGCAGTAAAATAGAGAGCAACTCAGATTAGTGAGCAGAAAGTGGTCAGCCAGGGTGACCATCTCATCACATTTTCTGGTCACTTCTGTATTTTAGAGTTCAAGCATATATTTGATGAAAACTGCCTGACAAATAATTAGGACATCTACCAGGTGTTTTTAGAAATCCATCAGGTTTCATAACCCAACTTCACACCATTTTAATTGGACCCAAGGATGTGTACGTTAGTGACAAACCTCATTCAGATCAAGAATGATCTAACCACAGTAGTGTACCAGCAGTAACGTTTTATAGTTTCAAATCAATTTGAGCAGGCTTAATCCCATGTAGAATTTGGGAACAAACGTGATGGTTTCATTCTTTCCAAACGTGTCTTTCTAGATTATTAAATTATGCAACTTGCAACTGGAATATTTTTCTCTCTCTTTTTTTTAAGCCTATGGAAAGACGTAACCTATAATTTAAAGATCAGAGACATAGATGCAGCCACTGAAGCTAAGCATAGGCTTGAGGAAAGACAAAGAGCTGAAGCCAAAGCCAGGAAAGAGAAAGAGATTCCATGGGAAACAAGGGTAAGTTTACACCCAGAAATCATTTCCTGTGTTAAATCCTTTTGCTCCTATGACATTGTTAATGAGTACTTTTCTTTTACAGCTGTTCCATGAAGATGGAGAATACTGGGTTTATGATGAGCCACTACTCAAGAGACTTGCTGCCAGTAAATATTAAGCAGGCCAAGCCTGTGAAGTTCAAGCCTTGGCTTAGTGGCACTAATTGTAATGTTCAAAGGACTCTTCTTTTGGAGAGCCTGTCTCCTTCAGTTACAGTTCCTATCTCAGGGATACTGGACTTTCTCATGCAGTGAACAATTAAAACAGGAAGAGCCCTGACTGTGTAGCAGTAATTTATATTAGCCTTTCCTGCCTGATCTCCTATGCTTCTAGGAGAATAAAACCAAGGCTCAAGCTAGGCGTACATACTAAGCATTGCTGTAAAAGGTGCAAAGAGGCATGTGCCTCATACATAGGATTCTGGCATTTACACCATACATCCACATGGCTTTACTTATTTAGAACTTGTTAATTTCTATGTAAATACGAGGACTTCTTTTGCCGGTTTAGAAAACTCAAGATTGCATTTAACAAATAATAATAATGGTAGTAATAAAAAAAAACCTGGCATTTGTCTCCCCCCCAAAAAACTCCTTGAATTTTTAGAAACAGAATGTAATTATAGATTACCATTTGATTCTTGCAGATGCATCTATAATGCTTCATAAAATGGATTTTCAAAAGTATGCATTGTTTTATTTTAGAGGAAATTATTTGAAGTCTAAAATACATTGCTATAAATACGTTTGGGACAAGTCAATCCTGTTCAGCAAAGATGTTAATTTGGAAAATTCAATTGCCCGTATCATATACTAATTTATATCCATAATAATGAAGACTTAAGTGACTTGTTGCTACTATTTACTGCACATCTGTTTATTCTTAAGGACTTGTGTCCGGACACCAAGAAGTGATAACATTGAGATCTGTTCTATTTTATTCAGATGCTGGTGATAGCTTTAATCTCCATGGTCTGACTTTATTGGTCTATTTTTCCTCAGGCCCATGATAACCCAGTTTAGCTAAAAATTTAAAAATAAAAAAAAGATCCTTCAATTAAAATGCCCGTTCTATTTTAGGAGCCGTTCTGATTAAATAGTGAAAAGCTCTTTCCTGTTATATGTGTTTTCTGGAGAATTCAGATAAACTTAACCATTGATGGACAGTTTTTATATTCTGTATTAAGGCTGCCTTAATCCTTACATTATTTTGATTAGCACCAGGCATAGGTGATCAGTTTTACTCCCTAACACCACCCCCGCCCCCCGAAAATTAGTTTGTAATTTGGCCTTCTAGATGTTACTGAATTCCAGCTTCCAAACTTCCTGCATACCCAAACCTTAACCATTACTGCCAGTGATATCTGGAGTTGCACTACTTAAATAGTTGGTGAACCACATGTAGCTTCGCTTCTGTAGATTAAGAGCATGGGCCATAAACCTGTCAAGAGAGAAGTTGTCTAACATTTGAGTTTGTTTAACTGAGAAAGTTATATACTTGTATGCTTTTAATTTATATGTAACATCCCAGAATATTTAATATTATTCTACTACTACTGTATAATTTGTTTGTGTAGAATCGATTAACATGTCCAGATTTACCATTTTTTCCTCCCTCTTTCCCCCTTGTTCCAAAAGCAAAAGACTAAGACTGCAGTACTGGCAGAATAGTTTATATTCTCCCTATTTCAATTTTTTAAGTTCTTGAAACTTAAAACCAATGTAGGTAAATGATTTCTGCCTTAAAATATGCATTTAAAGAATGCATTTGAGGTGCAATGGTACATTCAACTATTTTCCAGTTTTGTTTTTATAGGATTATAAAAACTTAATCCCAGTCTTTTCTTTTTCTTCTTTAAGGAGGAAACTCACCTTAAAAAGAACTAATCAACATAGTCCTCAAATGATTTTACCTTAACAATCTCACAAAAAACCAAGAAATTAAGATTTCAATAATTTATTGCACACGTTATTTTAAGACCACTCATCCTGAACTATTTGATGATGATTCCTAGGTATATTCTTAATATTTTTTTTGTTTGAAGCCAGAAATATTGTTTTCTCTAAATTGTTGCAATATAGGCACATTCAGTTTTAAGTAATCTAATAGCATTTTCTGGATAGTAGGTAGTATTTTACTTCTGAGAGAGTCTTTAGTCTTTTTACCCATAGCTGTTATGGAAGAAGCAGCAGCATTCCAGACAGAAAGAACCCAGAATAATAATTGCCAATGGGGGACCCATTTACTTTTATGAATAAGACTGTTTTTCTATACATCCATTGTGATATATATTTTCACCAAAAAAATGCTTGCTCTTATGTATGCTTTGCTGGTTAAAAGACACGCTTGAAATGTGTACATTAATTTGTCAACTATTTTCCATAAAGCCTGGTAAATAGAAGTCTTAGAAGGAAAGTATACCTCCAGAGTATTTAACTTGTACTACACATTATGGCAGCCCGAGATGAGTTATTTTAATATCTTATGGTATGGGAGAACATTGAGAGCTGATGTATACACTTTGATGTTCTTAATGCAAGTGATGTCAGTCAAAGAAGAAGGGTCCAAGAAAGTTAGTTGAGGTATTTCGTTGCTTGAAGCGCTGTGCATATTTGAAACAGATGGAACGTCTGCATCACCTTCATGTACACCATATCCAACCACCTGTAATTTCAAAACACAAAATAGGTGATAAATCCTGCAGCAGGTGTATAGTTTCTATTACGGCAGAAAGGGCTAAAACATTGCTTTATGCCTGAGTAAGCAACAGATTAATGCTTAAATTTAAAAATTATAGTTTTATTTGAATTCGATTAAATACATTATGTTTCAGAAGGATCAATTTTCCAGCCCCATGTTCAAAGCCAGGATATGCTGCAGAAACATTTTATATTCTTTCTAAGTGCAAGAGCACATTTAATATTATTTCTATTATTACTATTTTATATCTTGCGTTACTAGCAGTAATTAGATACGTTGACTCCTTGAGTTATTTTTACATCTCTAACTCAAGACAGGCATCGTATCTTAAGCCTTGATATTCATCCAATTTAATATAAGCTACTTACACATTTGTCATAAATACTCACATGTACGCTGAGCACTTTTCTTTCTTTGTGTCTGTGTATTTGAAACCAGTCAATTAATTCTGACTGCGAAAGAGATTTTAGAGCATCAATCTAGAACAGAATAATTTTTTAAAAAATTAGCATGTTTAAATAATGTAGAAATCGACCTATACGTAAGCCATTGGTACAGGCAGTCTTTGACTTAAAACCATTCGTTTAGTTGCTGTCCAAAGTTACAACAGTGCTGAAAAAAGTGACTTAAAACTGGTGCTTACAGTGATGCAGCATTGCTATGGTCATATGATCAGAATTTGGGTGCTTGGCAACCGACATACATCTGCAGCACCCCAGGGTCACGTGATCATCACCCAGCCTTTCCACCCAGCCTCCAATAAACAAAAGTCAGTGGGGAAGCTGGATTTGCTTAATAACCCCATGATTTGCTTAAAGACCATGGCAAAAAAAAAAAAAGGTTTGACACAGCTCACTTAATCGCATCACTTAGTAATGTAAGTTCCCAATTGTGATTGTAACTTGAGGACTCTTGGTGCATAGAAGAATATAATTATCAATCCTTACAAGCCAGCTTTCATGGTTAAGGCAGGATTTAAAATCATGGTCTCCTGGTTTCTAGCCTTGTGCCCTAACCATTAGACCAAATGGCTTCTTGTGCTAGTGGTAGAACTAAATATGGAAAGAGCATACAAAGATTTTTAAATCTGACCCACAAGGGAATATTTTTAAGAATTACCTCCCGAACTAGTCTGTCAAATAGATATTGCTGAGTCACTACTTCTGTCCAGTTCCTATCCACTTCTTCACCAAGATGAGAATCTTCACATTCTTTTAATTTAATGAGCGCTGTCACCTGGTGTAGAGAAATCAATTTTTTTTCAAAATAGTATTAAAGCATCCCTATTACAGATTTGTCTACTGTTTTGAAAGGTAGTGTTTTAATGCTCTGAACTTTTATCAATTATATGGTATGAGACCAATTATACAATCTAGATCTTGTTTCTACTACATCTCTGGAAATGTTAATCCTCATTAAAAATAGGAATCAAAAAGTTGGGAAACTGATTTCTGGTAGTGTTAGTACTATAGTGCCTTTTATAATTACAGTTTAAGTATAACTGAGTTCAGATTCTATTTTAAAATCTATAAATAGTTGGTAATAATACTTTTGAATTAATCAAATAAAAGTGCTCCTGTATATTTAAATGGTGGATAATAAATTTTCATTTCTTCTTTGAGTTCCCTAGGATTGTAATAGCATAACTCCAGTACTGCCCTGGACTTCCTAAACTTTGAACAAGCACCAGAAAAGACTACTTTACTGTTTTGGTGGACAACCAAAACTGTTGATCAAGCGTTTATTGGAAAAAAATTCAAGAAAAATAATAAAAGAAGAGGTAATAGTCATTACCTGAGTCTTGAAGGACTCTTCAGTCATATTTTTGAGTTTTTCTTCAAAACACAGAAAAAATTCTTCTATCTTCTTATCCACTACTTCAGAACTGAGAAAGAAATCACAAATATGTATTCTATCTAATATACATTTAGTTTAATTCCATGTTCTTGAATTTCCTTAAGTAATGAGAAACACCAAGGTGAAACTGACTAAAACTGCATGGAGGGCAAATCAAGTGAAAGCCAAATAGGAACAACAGGAGGGTATTTTGTACCCTGATGAGGTCTTCTGCTAACATTGCAATATTTCAAAACATTTTTCAAAATTTAAGCCTAAATCATTGACTCTGTTCTCATTACACTTTATAGTAATTTATACCACCCAGACACTCGGAAATTACATTAGGTTAAATCATGCTATTTTGTGTTACTCGGTCATTAATTTGATTTTTCAAGAGTTAAATTTGTTTTAACACCCTCATATATAGCCAATGATAGTGATGAAACTGTAGTCGGCTGGACAGTGAGATGCATATGCACAATCAAATTTATCTGCTGCCCATCTCATAGTTCAGGCAACCCTGCACACATTCATGAAAAAAGTCAAACGCTTCTTACCCTGAGGATATTTTTCATAAAATATCTAGTCTAAAAACCTGTTGAGTTTACAAGGCTAAGAGAAAAACCTGAAATTCTCAAATGTCTTACTTGTATTTGGTTGCCTGTGTGGCTACAGTAACAGAGAACCCAAGGATCCCAGATGTATTCCTACATGTTGCATAGACATTGTATCTAACAATGAAAAGAGAGAGAAATTACACAAATTTGCTCTTAAACTGCAAGAAAGCTGACAACTTAGCTACTTCAATTTAAATTGCATTGGATTGGCATCCTTCAGTCTCGAAAGACCATGGTATCATGCTCTGGATTCCATTTAAATAATGGTATAATATTTATTTATTTATTTATTTATTTATTTATTTATTTAGATTTGTATGCCGCCCCTCTCCGAAGACTCGGGGCGGCTCACAACAGAATGGAACAAATCATGAATAATCAGAAAACTTTAAAATTTATACAAGCTTTAAAAGAACCCCATAAACTAACAGACGCACACACAAACATACCATGCATAAATTAAACATGCCCGGGGGAGGTGTTTCAGTTCCCCCATGCCTGACGGCAGAGGTGGGTTTTAAGGAGTTTACGGAAGGCAGGGAGAGTAGGGGCAGTTCTAATCTCTGGGGGGAGTTGGTTCCAGAGAGTCGGTGCCGCCACAGAGAAGGCTCTTCCCCTGGGGCCCGCCAACCGACATTGTTTAGTTGACGGGACCCAGAGAAGGCCCACTCTGTGGGACCTAATTGGTCGCTGGGATTCGTGCGGCAGTAGGCGGTCTCGGAGATATAAATGCCCATGATGGCGAATCTATGGCACGCATGTGGAGCCTTATCTCAAAAGGTTTTTGAGGACACTCAAGGCGTTGGCTTATGTCAGTTCCAGGGCGCATGTGCATGCTGGCCAGCTGATTTTGGGGAGGAGGCTGTTTTACCTTCCCCAGGCATCAGGAAAGCCCCATGGAGCCTTTGGATGGCAAAAAATGGACCAACGGGCCTCTTGGAAGTTTGGAAATGAATTTTCAGTTGGGCCTGTTTTTCACCCTCCATAGGCTTTCCTGAAAAACAGCCCAGCAGGCCTACTGGAAATCTGGAGGCTTCAATGTGCATGCGTGGTAGGGGAGCACATGGGGTTGTGTGCGCAACAGCTCCTGGAATTGTATCTAAACATCTGTCAACTGAAAATTATTTTACACAGGAACCGCAAGCTGTTTTAACAATTAGTGGATAAGGGGTTTTTAATTTTTATTTTGAGGGAGCAATTTTTTCTAAAGAACAAAACTCGTGCATGCATGTGTGGTCTCCTGCATGTGCCCCACTGCTACGCATGCGCATCAGAGATCCAAAAACCAGCTGGCCAGCAGGAGGCACACACTAAACCAGAGCGATGGCTCACATGCCTGCAGAGAGGGGCCCTCATACCACCTTTGGCACGTGTGCCATAGGTTTGCCATCAAGGACTTAGTGGAACCTTCATGGGCTTAGTAGAAACTAGTACTGGGCAAACTGAAGAAAAGCAAAACACCAAAAATCATCTTGCATAAATCAAAATAGGCTAATTCCATCTACATTAATTCGGTATACAGCTTTTCTCTCTTCCAATACGGCAGTAAATAGAACCTTACCCTAAGGTTTGCTTGGTTCGAAGAAAGTCAAAACAAGGCTCTTCCATATACATCTGAAATTCAACAGTATTTAAATTCAATGTACCTGGTATATTTCTTTAAGGCATTTTTAAAATAAGGAAGCAATTTAAAACATGCTTTTATTAACTAAACATCACTTTAAAAGGCTTATTGAGATTAAACCATATCTGATATAAATAAAGGCTAAATCTACCTAGAATATTGTGGGCAGAGAAAGCTGCACGTCCCAGATACAAGAAAGAAAAGGAATGCAATACTTTTAAGAATTACAGTGATTCCCCCTGTAAAAAGCTGACTTCATCCTAAAAATTGCATTGTTGCAATAAATAAATAACAACACGCCTGATGATTGCTTTTTGGTTTCTAAGTTGTCTTTCCACTCTCGAGTATCTCAACTATGCATTAATATTACTATGATAGTTTCAGAATCTCAGTTAATAATTGGACTATGCACATAGTGGGTCAGTTATATAATTTTACTTTGCTATAGGGAACAATTATATATATATATGTGACTTACTCTGTATGTAGTCAATACACAGGATATTATACATATTTATACAGATTATGTAGGGGATGGAGGTTTCAAAAACACAGGGTGATTTCTATACCTCATGTAGTATTTATACTAATAATCCTTTTACTATATGTCTTCCCAGATTTTTTTTTAATCATTAGCCTTATTCTCCATATGATCTTCTATGGTGTACAATGTGCACCAGATACTATTCTGAGTTGATCATCAAGATTTATGTAGTTCTGTTTTTACTAAGCAATCCAAACTTACCACAAGCAATTCCATGAGAGAATATTCTCTTAAATTCCTAGCTCCGGACTGAAAATAAAACAAAAAGGCAATAATGAAGAAAGTCACCGTTTTTCAATTTTGTTCTGCAATTACAATAACCTTTCAAAAGATAGTGAATGTTGCAGTATTCAACAAATCATTAATAAAATGCTATCCTGGCTTTCCAGCCATCGTTTGAAGAACCTAATTAAAGAGCATGTAGTGTGGAGGTAGTAGTATTTGGAGGGGATGGGCACCATAGTCTAACACAGTAAAAGAAAGGATTAGGGAGAAAATTGAAAGCTTTTACTTGCATTGTAAATTGAAGACTGCTTAAAACATTCCAAAATTAGCAATATTGAAATTGTATTAAAGGTTTTGTATGGTTGAAACTTCAACTTTCCTAAATATGCTGGCAATTGTGAAATAATATATGTACCATACCAAACTTCAGATATCTCACTGTGTGATTATTTCTTCCAAGTGTAACTTTTTGAAATAGCTATTGAATTACTGATGTCTTTCTTTATAAGAAATATATACCTTTTGTATTAAAAAAGATGTGTATATGTGTGTGCATGTGGGGTCCTCAAGCCACCGAACAAAAGACCACGGTACTTTCTGCTCTGTATATCACATCAGTTATGATGGGAAAATCTCAATAATGAACATTTCCATGAAGGAAAAAGAACTTTGCAGAAAACAAATCAGCCTAACTTTCTCTATGGCTACTTTTCTCTACTTTTATGATTGGAAATGATTAGTTGACAACAAACAAATTTAAAGATGTCCAAGTTAGGTTATTTCTGTTGCAAGCAAGACGGGAATGTATTGCTGTAAGCCAACATTGAATAAATTATAATTTGGGTTTTATTGACAATGATAAGCTAAAATTAAATAAATGACATGGCATAGCACACCAGAGGAACTCTGCTAATTCAGGGAAACTTGGAAGGGTGAAGGAGAAGTAATGCAGAAAGAGAAAAACAACACAAATCCACCTCCTATAAAAATTACAACATTCATCAAAAAAAGCCCATTTATTTATAGCTAATAATACCTGTATACAATTAAATTCAAGAGATGCCTGAAACACACTAAGCAACAAATGTATCACAAAACAGTTAATGCACCCATTTTTTACATCATAGTACCTGATAGTAGACTGTCACTTCTGAATTGCCATCCCCTTTATTAAGTGTCTTCACTTTGCACAATAGATGGGCACATGGTAAATCCATCACTCGGAACTGAACTGGACATGGATGCACTTGAGGCAGGAAGTGCAATTTCCTAGAAAGCGTTGAAAAATTAATGTCAGTTGCCACTTGCTCTTTTTACCTTATTAATTCAGTTTAAGAGAGGAGCAAAAACACATTCTAACAACGAAAACACCTGCAAAGGAGGGAAATATATAATAGTTAAATAAACCACCCTTTTCAAAATGTTACAATATAAGCTTATCTTACAACGTGCCTTTCACTTCTTTTAAAGAAAAGCAAATTTCTGTTAGAGAAAAGTAAACTAAAATGGTTAAAGATTTGTACAGCCTAGAAACCCCTGAAGTTGGGTAAGGCCATTTTGAGAAGAATGCTCATCAAACACAGTATAATTATGGCTTCAGAAATACTATTTTTTATGTATGTGCAAATTAGAATGCATAGGTTACTGATCAATTGACTATAATTCAAATATTAATTTAAATTGAATTATAGCCCCAGTTTCTAACACGCAGACTCAGATGTTGGCAGCTGTTATAAACTTATAATTCTCAATATGAAGATAAGTATACTTACTCGATAACATAATTCAAAAATTCTTTGGATTCCTGGAAGAAAAAAGAGATGTTAACATTGTGATTAGAAATAAAACAACAGTAACAGTGGGCATTACTATATTACCTACATAGGAGCTGTGTGGCGGCACAGTGGTTAGAATACAATATTTAAGGCTAACTCTGTCCACTGCCCACATCACATTATCTCCGTGGTTGGGGGGAAAAAACCCTTACATAAATGCCTTTGGAATAGAGCCGAGGTGGCGCAGTGGGTAGAGTGCAGTACTGCAGGCCACTAAAGCTGACTGCTAGATCTGCAGGTCAGCGGTTCAAATCTCATCACCGGCTCAAGGTTGACTCAGCCTTCCATCTTTCTAAGGTGGGTAAAATGAGGACCAGGATTGTGGGGGCAATATGCTGGATCTATTAAAAAGTGCTATTGCTAACATGTTGTAAGCCTCGCTGAGTCTAAGGAGAAGGGCGGCATTAAAAAAATCAATCAATCAAATAAACAAACAAATATGACCCAGTTGTAAAACAGACCAGAAACAGCTAATACAGTGCCTAGGACTAGATGTGTTATGTTCCACTATTTTTCATTACTTGCACAGAAAAGTGCTTTTCTCACCCTATTCTCATATTTACTTATTTGATTTATATTGAAAATAGTTCGTTAATGGGCTCTCGTTTGCCAAGGATTGTTACTAAAGCAGCAAATTGACATCGAAAGTCATAAAGTCACGGTCGAAGGTTAAGCAAGGAAAACCAAAGTTGACAAGATAGTTTATACTGTAGATGCAAATACTCACGGAGCTTGTGAAGTTTCCCTGGACAAGGCCCTCTACAAAGAGCTGAGATTTGAAAGCCTTCACAAACAACAGCAGAGAATCTACTGAGAGGACCTTCATAAGAGCCTCATATTTGTCAGTCATAGACCACCGACAATGTTCCAGGATTAAGAGACGTATATCTCTGTGTCACAGGAGAAATACTGATTATTACATGTTTACTGATAGCATGTTGGCTTTAACAGCATCACCTATAAGCTACGCGGGTTATCCAGAAAGTAAAGTTACAAGGCACGTGGCTGTCGCGGGGAAAGTGGGTATTACTATTGTGTAGCGGGAAGCCAGCGGAAGAGAATGAGCAGTGCCAGTGGTCATTAGGTCATCGACTAGTGTTGTGATGAAGATTAGAGATGTGTGTCCTTGTTCCAGTTCCCTCCAAGTACGAAGTGCGCGCTGTAATACGTTACCTGAATGCTAAGGGCATAAACGCTGCTGCGATGGGTGTCCACGATGCTTACTGAAGCGCACAAAATTGACAGAGTCAGTGCCACCCAAGAATTTCTTGGCCGTTTCGAGATTGAAGACGAGGCTTTACTCAACTGTACAGTGACAGGAGATGAGATTTGGGCTTATCACCATACTCCAGAGAGCAAACGTCAATCAATTTAGTGGTGCCATACCCATTCTCCTTCAGCCCAAAAATTCAAAATTCAGCAATTGGCGCAAAAAATCTTGGACGCTCATTGCGCACAAATCTTGGGCACCCATCACAGCAGCCTTCATGCCCTCAGCATTCAGATAGCGTATTACAATGCGCACTTGGCACAAAATAGAATGAGGACGCTCATCTCCAACCTTCACAACGTCAGTCGAAGATCTATTGACCACTGGCACTGCTTGTTCTCTTCCACTGGCTTCCTGCTACACGACAGTAATATCAACTTCCCCCACGAACATTCCCCAGAAGAGCTATGTCCTTGTAACCTTACTTTCCGGATAGCCCTCATACATTTGGATCCAAAAGTAAATGCATTTGCGTTTACCCAAACTTGGTTCTTCCTCCCCCCCAACCCCCTGGGAACAAAATGTATTTTTGTATAATGTATCCACTTTTTACATAAACATTGTGTACATTACATATATTTGAATTCAACATGCATTTATCTTTTACAGACACTTCCCTGCCTACACAACTGAGTATAACTAAATATGTGAAAATCATTCTCTAACATATAGGGCATAAAGGAGTGGGAGATCAAATCTATTTCTATAAATTAAGGGTAAGGAGAAATACTGGAAAACTTCGAAGTAATCTCATAAAAGACCATCTGCTCATAAAATACCCTGCAATTTAGTCTTCTGGTCTTAGGTAACAATTTTTATATAGTGGAAAGTTTAATAAATCTCGCACAAGAAAGAGTCTTTTCTTATCTGGTGTTTCCTAAACCAACACAGCAGTCACTCAAGGTAAATTAAGCACTCAAGCAGCTTATTGCTGTAATCTATATGGAGATCACCTCCCAATTATTCTCAGAAGTATTACAAGTCTCAATCCTCTTGTCTTATGAACATGCAATATTTCATCCATACCTTGTTCTTATTATCAATTGTTACACAATGTATCAAACTATTTCATTGGAATGGATGTCGCCAAAATTTCTGGATTTCTAAGTGGGTGAAATCTGGGATGAGTTTTCAATGATAAATGTCATTTTTGCTGCCCAATTTCAGCAACATTTATTTTGCTAAGCCAGAAGCCATGAATTAGAAATTCCATTGATTAGACACCTTTAAAGATGGATTAGACAATGAACCAAAATCAAAGGAACCACCTGCATGCATAGCACTATGACTGAAATCATCCTGGCTCATATACTGCAGACACTTACTTGGCCAGAGTTTCGGGCTTGATAAGGATGTTGAAGTAAGTTTTCTTTAACTGCTCAGTTATCATCTGAAAAACTTCTGGAGTAACACTGAAATCAGCTAAGTGGTCAATGATGAGCTGAAACAGCAACTACAACAACAACAACATCAACAATAAACCAATTCATTATGATCCTCTTTAAAAAGGACTTTTTCAGAAAGAATTCAAGGATAGAAATAAAGCAATACTTACAGGTAGCTTATGATTGAAGCCTTTCACACGAATGATCAATCCATGTTCTCCGGCTACCAGCTTATATTCCAACTGAGCAACATCAGCTTCATATGCAGGTTCAGCAAGATTGTGTGAAAGGATGTTCACAAAAATATCGAAGAGCACCACACTGAACACATTAAGTTGAGACAACGGGAGGCAAAGGTAAGAAGAGTTTGAGAATGTTTCTTTGTGAAATTTTTGGGAATTACACATTCCTTCAAAAACAGCAAAGGCTGGCAAATATCAACATATTTTCAGAAGCAGGAGAATAGACTGCATCAACCATTATGGTCAACATTTGTTATAGGCATCATTTGAAATGTTACATTTGAAGTTTAAAAACCAGTAAAATGCTTGCTTTTTGTGATCTGAAGTTGTTTTCAATATAATAAATTAATTCTCACCTGTTACTTGAATGCAAAGAGGTTAATATTTTATGTCATGTTAAGAGTCTCTTAATTTAATAAGTTATAACTAACTGCAATGTTGCATCAATTGCTGTTTTACTACATATTCGTTTAGCTATAAAATGCATAACAGCATGACAGCTCCTACTATAAACTTTCAGTACTTGCTGTCCCCCATGAAGTTACTAGTAATAGAAAGATAAGCACATACTCCAAATCTATCTCTTACATTTCAAAGATTTGTAAGGATCCAGGAGCTGCACTTAATATATAAGGGGTTGATGAGGAGGATCAAAGTAGGATGAGATTGAATCTAAGTTCAACCTATCTTATAGCTTGCATCACTGTATCGCCTATATTTAAAGAGCAATTTGAGTCACAAACAGCAGAAAGAGGCTCTGTAATTCAGAACAATCACTCATTTAAAGTTTTTTTTACAACAAAATGGTAAAACAAATCAAATCTTACTTCTCAGCAGATTGCTGGATCAGTGGTGAGATCAGCTGGAAACGGATATAAGCTGGAAAAAAAGTTATAATGATCAGTGGTAAACCATGCAGAATTTTAATCAAGACTACGTATTTCTTCTAGATCTTAGATTATGATTCCTTTATGAAAAGAGCAGCTTGACATCAATGTTGATTAGATTCACTATCCTTTCTAAAGAAGCAGTCTTTCCAGTCCTACAGGCTATATATTAACGTCTACAGCCATAAACCATTTCAACTCCGACCCTCAAAAAATGACACTATAGAGCACTGCACACCAGAACAACTAGACACAACAACAGTTTTTCCCCAAACATCATCACTCTGCTAAACAAATAATTCTCTCAACACTGTCAAACTATTTACAAAGTTTGCACTACTATTAATCTTCTTGTCATTCCTATCATCCATCTCTTCACACTAATCTGCATGACTCTAACTTTGTTGTTTGTATCCTTACGATTTATATCATCTGCTTCATAATGTGATTTGATTGCTTATTTACATAAGAACATAAGAAGAGCCATGCTGAATCAGGCCAAAGCCCATCGAGTCCAGCATTCTGTGTCACACAGCGGCCCACCAATTATCCATGGGGATCTTGAGCAGAAAAAGAAGGCAAGATCCTCCCTTTCCCCTGACCCCCAACAAATAGTACTCAAGGGAATCCTGCCTGCCTCAACGAACATAGAGGCGGCACATGGACATCCGTTTCAATAGCCACCGATACACTTAGCATTCATGAATCTGTTTAATCCTGCCTTGAAGCTATAAAGGCTGACAGCAGTCACAACCTCTTCTGGATGTGAATTCCATAAACCAAGAACCCTCTGGGTGAAGAAATATTTCCCTTGATTTGTCCTCACTTTCTTACCTATGAGCTTTAGGGAGTGCCCCCTTGTCCTAGTATTGTGTGATAGAGCAAATAATTTTCTATCCCATTCATGATTTTATACACTTCAATCAAGTCACCCCTTAAACGCCATCTTTGAAGGCTGAAGAGACCAAGGTATTTATAACCTATGACCATCATTAAGTGTTGTACCTTATGATTCCTGATGAATGCATCTTTTCTTTTATGTACACTGACAGCACATGCACCAAAGTCATATTCCTTGTGTGTCCAATCGCACTTGGCCAATATAGAATTCTATTCTATTCTATATCATTCATAATGGAAAATTATTGCCCATAAACCAGACCATTTAACACCCAGGCCTTCCTTAATGTGAGAGGGCGCTGGCCACTGGATATTATAGAATGAAAAAGCCTTCCCAGGGAGTAGGAGCTGCAGAAAATAAAGAAGAGGCAGGGAACTCTGACAAAGCTAAATTAAGAATCCTGAGTGGACATTTAGAAAGATCCTGGAGTGTTTTTTGTTTTAATGTTGAGGAAACAGTTCTATATCCCACAGAAAGACCGAGGCAGCATGTCTAGCAAACAGAAGGATATGTATACAGGTAGTCCTCAAGTTACAACCATTTTTTAAGTGCCCATTCAATGTAAACAATGGCATGAAAACAAAACTGGCTTTCCCAAGCATTGTAGCATGTAATTTTCCCAGCTGGCTTCTGACAAGCAAAGTCAATGGGGGGAAGCCCAATTACTCAACAATCACACAATTCACTTAATAATTGCATGATTCCTGTGGCAAAAAAAAGGCTGCAAAATGAAGCAAAATTCATTTAACAACTGCCTTGGCTTAACAATGGAAATTTGGGGGTCAACTACGGTTCTAAGAGCCGAGGTGGCGCAGTGGGTAGAGTGCAGTACTGCAGGCCACTAAAGCTGACTGCTAGATCTGCAGGTCAGCGGTTCAAATCTCATCACCGGCTCAGCCTTTCATCTTTCAGAGGTGGGTAAAATGAGGACCTGGATTGTGGGGGCAATATGCAGGCTCTGTTAAAAAGTGCTATTGCTAACATGTTGTAAGCCACCCTGAGTCTAAAAAGAAGGGGGGAGGGCATTAAAAAAAATCAAATAAATAAATAAAATAAATAAGTCAAGGACTATCTATATGGTGGTTCACAAATCAGTGATCAAATACTGAGCTTGACATTCTAGTAGCAACATAAAGGATAAAGTTATTCGAGTCAAGAAAGAATCTCAAAGCAAAAGACAATGAAGAAATGACCATTCGAATTGCGTTATCTTCATTTTAGAAATGGCTAAGCTGTAACCCAGAAAGGTTGATAGTGCAACTCAATAGAAGTGACACATGTGCAAAGTGAAACACTGATATGGGTTTAATGCCAGACAAGATTGCCCAGAGATTTATCTGGAATAAAACAAAAATTGCCAAATGAGAAATCAAAGGGAATAATCTAAGCCATAAGTGGAGGTTCATTAGGAGTTTTATTTAAAGATACCACAGAATAGTTACCTTTAGGGATTTTGAATTTGTCATCCTTCTTGTACCACAAACTACCTTGCTTGGAACTCATTATATTGACCGGATATTCTGTTTGAGGGCAATCAGGATCCTTCAAAGCAAAATCAGTTGCTAAAATGATGAAAAATGGGGTTGTTATTTTACATCAACAAACAAGTACTATCCATCATAAAATGCTTAAACCTGTTTATAATTAAGCAAACAAATGGCGTTAACATTTCTGTAACAACAAATGTTACAGATTCCCCTAATTTCTCCTAATTCTTATGGGTCCAACATGGGAGAAATCTAAGAAAATAAATCTGTTCTGTTACTTACAGACATCTTTCTTTTAAAATGGCAAAACAATAATAGCATACATAGAATGATGATATTTTAAGACTATTTAGGAGGAATTCATAAGCCACTCACCAATGTATCTATTTTCTTCTGGCAGGTGTAAGTCAGGATTTAATTTGAAGTCACTGGCCCATGTATCACTCCAGTGTTGATCAACATCTGTAAATATTAATATTACAAGTAGTTTGGTAAACCCACACCTGAGAAAAATGATACACCTAGTTGTAATGATATGCACTACAATAGTGCATATCTGTAGTGATATCCTTCTTCTGCCATATCCGTCATCGGACATTGGCGATCATGTTGGCAATCCTATTTTTGTCAACAGCCACATGAAATAGTGCTGCTCGGTTTTGTTCAAACCAGTCCCTTAAGGTTTTTAAGCTATGATGTTCTTCTGCCTGGACCTCATTTGCCTTCAATCTTTCTCTGGAGGATTAAGTGAAGGATGCCATATTTTTCTGGATGTTGCGTCACATGTCATAAATATTCTAACTTTTGCTTTTTAATGGCTCTGATGATTTCCCTTTGCTTTCCCAAATTTATACACAGCTCATAAACCTGAATAATTCTTTAATTAACTATGACAGAAATTCCACCGATAGATCAGAATTAAACAATTAAAGCTGACTTAAGTCATTTTTATTAAATGGGTCCAAGCTAACCATGTACAGTGGTACCTCTACCTACAAACGCTTCTACTTACGAATTTTTCTAGATAAAAACTGGGTGTTCAAGATTTTTTTGCCTCTTCTCAAGAACCATTTTCCACTTACAAGCCCGAGCCTCCGAAACTGTAACCGGAAAAGGCAGGGAGAAACCTCCATGGGGCCTCTTTAGGAATCTCCTGGGAGGAAACAGGGCCAGAAAGGGCAGGGAGAAGCCTCTGTGGGGCCTCTCTAGGAATCTCCTGGGAGGAAACAGGGCCTCCACCCTCCCTGTGGTTTCCCCAATTGCACTCATTATTTGCTTTTACATTGATTCCTATGAGAAAAAATGCTTCTTCTTACAAACTTTTCTACTTAAGAACCTAGTCACAGAACGAATTAAATTCATTAAGTAGAGGTACCACTGTACTGTATAAATCTGTATCCAATCTATTTCTACCCTGTCTAAAATTTGATAATATGAATCTGTTTTCACAGTCAGATAATGATGAGCCGTAGAGTATCTTCTTTGAGGATTATTGCAATGAATTAACATAGCCATTCTGATTGCAAGCTCATAATTTAACACTGTCTATAAAATTTTGTTTAGTCCAATAAATATTTTGTATGAATGATTGTCTCATCAACAAAGGTTAGAAAAATTCCAACTATTATTATGATTTCAGTCTGAGATAGGAATTGCATGAATGTGTTCTGTTTGCCTGTTGCATTAAACCATGGTTTAACTATAATTTTCAATGTTAAAATCATTTGTGGATGAAGAAAGTAATTAGTGTAAGGTTTGTTGGGCTAGTTTCCAGTAATTTTTTCTTTTTGAGATACCTCTTTTTGTATTGCTGTGCTCAAAGACAAGAAGAAGACAACAAAATAAACTAGAGGAAAAAGCGAGAAATCCATACATTTAAAAAACCTTCCACTACATCACAGTTTATATGAAATAAAACCAAATCAAAAAATTTTATACTCTGAATGTTAGTTCCTAAAATTTAAACAGATGGATTATTCTTGTACCTTCAACACTGTATTGTGTCCCAAACCATTTCTCCTTTAGGTGACACTTCCCTTCATGGGAGGCAGATAATAAAATAAGATTGGCTTGACTGGGAATAAGTTGGTTAAGTGCGTTAGCAATTATCTGTAAAAAAAAAAAAGTTTCAAATAAAATTTCCCTCTGCTACTCAAAATTCCAGGCCTTTATTTGACTTCATTTTGAAACAAATGGTAAATCCTGAAATAATATAACATTTACCTTCTAAAACAGGAACTCATTATAAAAGTATTTTCGTATCGTCCAAGGTTAGAGTTATCATCAGTGGTGAAATCTATTTTTTTTGCCGCCAGTTATGTGGGCGCGGCTTGGTCAGCATGGCCATGTGACTGGGTGGGCAAGGCCTGGTTGTCATGTGACTGGGTGGCTGTGGCCAATTTAGCAATCCATTTTGCCAGGGAGCAGGGAGTTGGACTACATGACCTCTGAGGTCCCTTTCAGCCTTTGTTGTGCTGCTTGTCAGCATCCTCTGAAGCTCTGTGTGGTGCCAGCCAGGTCCTCCCTCCCTTCCTTTCTTTCTCTTTCTTCTATGAGAAGCAACCTACCCCATATTACTCATAAGAAAAGGCTCCCAGAAAAACAAGGAAAAATCTAGCTGCTAACAAACAAACCTGCCTGAAGCTCATTCCACATTCCTGCCAGATAGATAATGAGATAAGGATTATATAGAAAATGGATGCCTGATGTTTGGCTCCATTCACACAAACAGATCCCTAATAAATCCATTCAAGACGGGATATTTTGAAATTTCCCCATTTGGTAGCTAACAAAACAGATGAGTAGAATCAGAATAAGCAGCCCCACACTCAAGATCGGACACAGGACAAAAGTTATTTAGCCACAATGGAAATCACCCAAACCCTTTTACAAACACAAAGCTGACACTGAACAAAACTTCAAAAACATAGAACCATATAAGAATCCTTCCTTTTATCCACTGCTGAATGTTACTTCGCTTCTGCAATTAAAAACCTTCTTCCCAGCAGCTTCCAAACACTTTTCAATTTAAAGCAGGAGACTCGGAAATTTGCAACATTAAGACTTCTGGACTTCAACTCCCAGAATTCCTCAGCTAGGCATGCAGCTAATTTTGGAGACTCCTGATTTAAAGCGACAGCATTTGTTTTGCTTCTTTGCCAAGTGATCTCCCAGCTGGAAAGTGAGTCCTGATTTTTTCCTTGTAACACCTCTTTCTTTCTTTCTTTCTTTCCCTTCCTTCCTTCCTCCCTTCCTTCCTTTAATCTCTTTCTCTCGCTTACTTTCTCCCTTCCCTTTCCCCCTCCACCCCTCTTTCATTTTTTCAGGCAAGCTGGCAAGGAAAAAAGGCTTTAAAAGGTTAAAAAAACCAAAAAAAACAGGAAGTGATGATGTTGGGGCGGATGGCAGATCCTTGTGCTGCCATCGCTACCTGTTCTCCAAACCAGCTGCCACTGTCACTACATACTTTCCTGAATCCGGGAGGATTTCACCACTGGTTATCTTACATATTAATCAAGAGCTTTAACATTTTCGCCTACCTCTGGATTATATTCAAAGAGAAGTTGGTCTCCTGTCAAAATATCCTCTTTTGGAAAAAGCTGCATATTTTCACAAAGACTTTCTACATAATCAGCTGGATCAGTCTGAAAAACAAATTGTTTTGCTTCATGATATGATCTTTTGAATCTTTTTTTTCCATGTAAGCTAACTTGGAGATTAATATAGACCATCATTTTCCCTACAGTTTGGACACTGACTTCCATAGTTGCTTTGAATGAAAAAATAGATTTAGTTACCAGAGAGATGAACTCCAAATTCTTAAGACATATTAGCAAAATGTAATTCAAATCACTAACATTCTGATCAGTTATGTCATTTCTATGTTTACCTGGTTTATGTCAGACAGCATCAATAGAAGAAGAACCCAAAATTTATAGAAGCATAGAACTATTTTTTAAAAAAATACAAGAATTCTTACAGATGATAACAAACATCTGAATGAAACAGAAATATGTTTAAGGATAATGGAAGATTGTTAATTTGAGCTGAAAACCAAAAAGGGAAATTAAAAAAAAATAAAAATATGTAATGAGACAGGAGTCAATAAAACAACCAAACAATCAGAAGAGTGTTAATATTTTGCATGACTTAAATCTGATCATCTTAATACCTGTTCTTGGTACTGGAATTCATTAGCTTCAATCTTCTGGATCTCTTCCCATATTCTGTGGATGAAAGCAGTGTATCTTCAATATATTTTTGTTAAGAATATGTATTTCCAGAAATAAAGGTTTCAGGGTAAAAGCATGCCAAAAAGGGGAGCTTTTGTCATTTATCAATAAGGGTATGACACTGTTCTGACCAATTCAAGGACCCAAATATGCCTCGTCCCCTTACAGCAGGGCTGTCAAACTCCCGGCCCACAGGGCCAGATGCGTCACACACTGGACATGACCATGCCCAGTTTGGAAAAGGAAGATTTTTTTTTAGAAAATAAGTTTTACTATCCAGCTATCATGAAGTTACTTTCAATTGATTTTAGACAGGTAATGGATAACTTACCTGTGTAAAATAATTGTTTATTAATATTTTTAAATTCTCAAGAATGGTGTATTCGGAAACTTCAGATCATGCAGAATGCAGCTGCGAGAGCAGTCATGGGCTTCCCCAAATATGCCCATGTTACACCAACACTCCGCAGTCTGCATTGGTTGCCGATCAGTTTCCGGTCACAATTCAAAGTGTTGGTTATGACCTATAAAGCCCTTCATGGCACCGGACCAGATTATCTCAGGGACCGCCTTCTGCTGCACGAATCCCAGCGACCAGTTAGGTCCCACAGAGTGGGCCTTCTCCGGGTCCCGTCAACTAAACAATGTTGTTTGGCGGGACCCAGGGGAAGAGCCTTCCCTGTGGCGGCCCCGGCCCTTTGGAACCGACTCCCCCCAGAGATTAGAACTGCCCCCACCCTCCTCGCCTTTCGTAAGCTTCTTAAAACCCACCTCTGCCATCAGGCATGGGGGAACTGAGATATTCTTTCCCCCTAGGCCTTTACAATTTATACATGGTATGTCTGTATGTATGTTTGATTTTTATAATCAGTTTTTTTTTAGTTATTTTAGTATTGGATTGGATTGTTACATGTTGTTTTTATCATTGTTGTTAGCTGCCCCAAGTCTACGGAGAGGGGCGGCGTACAAATCCAATAAATAAATAAATTTAAGAAAGAGTTTTTTACAAAGAGTGTTTGTAAATACCGTAATTACTGTATTCAGTCATTTCTTTTTCCTAATCCTCTGCTGTTCAGCTTTTTGAATGTTATTCATCTTTAACCAACACAGCCAATGAGTGGGTTAGAGAACAGTGGGTTAGAGAAAGGAATAGTACCTTTGGAAATAAATATTTTCACTCTTCTGAACTTCCAGTTTCTCCATATACTGTAGTTTTAACAGCTATATGCTATGTCAGCTCAAATATGCAAAATACAGGAAAAAGAAGGAAAAGCACCAATAACACCATCACTTCTTGACTAAAATCAAAGGGAGATTTCATTACCTTTGCACAGGTCCTGCTTGGTGTAACATTTTCAAATACTGGAATACAACATGAGCAACCTGAAGAAGGAAAGGTTCCAAATTTTCAAGTCAATGACATCTGTAATAAGCTAAAAGAATAAATAAGCATGGTAAACTGCAATTCAAATTTACCTCATAGAAATGCTTGTAACCTTCATCAGTCAGGGTCACACAAATACTGAAGACAGAGTAGGTTGTGTTTTGCTCAAACCCGGTCTCACCATTTCCTCCATATAATGCAAGTGCCCAGAATCTGGAAAAAAATATTTACCATACTCTTACAAAAATTAAGACGTGCAGAGTACAGTAGTACCTCGTGATACAAACCTCTCGTTATACGAACTTTTTGAGATATGAACCTGGGGTTCGGAATTATTTTGCCTCTTCTTATGAACTTTTTTCGCCTTACGAACCCCCCGCCGCGAATGCCGAACCCAGAAGGTCGGCAAAAGTTCGGGTTCGGGAGGTCGCCGAGAAGCGACGACGCCTGGCTGTCACCTTCCGAAACAGCCGGGGGGCTTCTTGGTGTTCTCCCGAACGCTGAACCCGGAAGTTCGGCAAAAGTTTAGGTTCGGGAGAACGCCGGGAAGCGCCGCCACCCAGCTGTCACCTTCACAGAAGAGCCGTGGAGCTGTCGGACGGTCGGGAGGCTCAAATGGAGGTGGGGAATCCCAATAAGGACTTCCGGGGGCGGAGCTTTGACGTCACTGAGACGTCCTTCCTGGCTGGCCGAAACATGGACTCCAGGAAAGACATCTTCGTGATGTCAAAGCTCTGCCCCTGGAATTCCCGATTAGGATTCTCCACCTCCGTTTGAGCCTCCCGAACAGCCGACAGCTCTGTGGCTCTTCTGCAAAGGTGACAGCCGGGCGGCGGCGCTTCTCCCGAACCCGAATTTTTGCTGAACGTCCGGGTTCTGTGTTCAGGAGAACGCCGAGAAGCGCCCGGCTGTTTCAAAAGGTGACAACTGGGCAGTGGCGCCCAGCAGAATGCCGTTTTTGCAAAAAAAAATTTCTTGCACGCATTAATCGGTTTTACATTGCTTCCTATGGGAAACATTGTTTCATCTTACGAACTTTTCACCTTATGAACTTCCTCCCGGAACCAATTAAGTTCATAAGACGCGGTATCACTGTATTTAAAATTTTAATATATGTTTCCAACATACCACCAATGTTTGTAACTCTGATTATCTGTGCTCAGGAGAACGCCGGGTTCTGTGTTCAGGAGAACGCCGAGAAGCGCCCAGCTGTTTCAAAAGGTGACAACTGGGCAGTGGCGCCCAGCAGAATGCCGTTTTTGCAAAAAAAAATTTCTTACACGCATTAATCGGTTTTACATTGCTTCCTATGGGAAACATTGTTTCATCTTACGAACTTTTCACCTTATGAACTTCCTCCCGGAACCAATTAAGTTCATAAGACGAGGTATCACTGTATTTAAAATTTTAATATATGTTTCCAACATACCACCAATGTTTGTAACTCTGATTATCTGTGCTCCTGGAGGAAAATCTAAAAATATTTGACAAATGAACTTTCCTCAGAGGCAATGGCCTTGGCTCAAGTCTTCAAAAATGTAATATACATAAGGTAGTGTTGCCTGTGCCCTGGTGGGTGGGTATTTCTGTTTTAATCCGCTGTGTTTGTATGTTTTTGCCACTGCTAAGCCGGTTATTACCAGTTCCTTAATTAAACTAATTTAGTTATTAATTAATTAAATTAACTAATTTATTATTAGTTCCTTAATTAAACTAATTTAGTTCAAACAGTGTGGTTTTGATACGTTTGTGACTGGGGACAGAACACTGTCTTTAACTTGGTCACCAAGTGGCAGGATGCTTAACAATGTATATACAATGATCCCCCGTTTATTGCGTCCCCAACCATTGCGAACAGGGTACTTCGCGATTTTTCAACCCGGAAGTCAAAATACCATCTACGCATGCGTGCCCGTTTTTTCTATGGGCACGCATGCGTAGATGGCAACCGGCTTCCCTGGGTCTTCCCCCTCTTGCTGGCGTCAGCGAGGAGTTTCCCCACCGCCCACGCAAACTCCTCGCTGCCGCCCGCCCTTCGCCCGCCCTTCGCCCGCCCACGTGGTTCATTCTCGCCGCTTTCGAGCTGAGTCCTGAAGCGAATTCGCTCCAGGACTCAGCTCGAAAGCGCGGAGAGCCAGCGTGGACAAGCCGTTCGCTAGCGCTGGCTATCGGCGCTTTTGAGCTGAGTCCTGGAGCGAATTCGCTCCCGGACTCAGCTCGAAAGCGCCGAGAGCCAGCGTGGACAAGCCGTTTGCTAGCGCTGGCTCTCGGCGCTTTTGAGCTGAGTCCGGAAGAGAATTCGCTCCCGGACTCAGCTCGAAAGCGCCGATAGCCAGCGTGGACAAGCCGTTCGCTAGCGCTGGCTATCGGCGCTTTTGAGCTGAGTCCGGAAGAGAATTCGCTCCCGGACTCAGCTCGAAAGCGCCGATAGCCAGCGTGGACAAGCCGTTCGCTAGCGCTGGCTATCGGCGCTTTTGAGCTGAGTCCGGAAGAGAATTCGCTCCCGGACTCAGCTCGAAAGCGCCGATAGCCAGCGTGGACAAGCCGTTCGCTAGCGCTGGCTATCGGCGCTTTTGAGCTGAGTCCGGAAGAGAATTCGCTCCCGGACTCAGCTCGAAAGCGCCGAGAGCCAGCGTGGACAAGCCGTTCGCTAGCGCTGGCTATCGGCGCTTTTGAGCTGAGTCCGGAAGAGAATTCGCTCCCGGACTCAGCTCGAAAGCGCCGATAGCCAGCGTGGACAAGCCGTTCGCTAGCGCTGGCTATCGGCGCTTTTGAGCTGAGTCCGGAAGAGAATTCGCTCCCGGACTCAGCTCGAAAGCGCCGAGAGCCAGCGTGGACAAGCCGTTCGCTAGCGCTGGCTATCGGCGCTTTTGAGCTGAGTCCTGGAGCGAATTCGCTCCCGGACTCAGCTCGAAAGCGCCGATAGCCAGCGTGGACAAGCCATTCGCTAGCGCTGGCTATCGGCGCTTTTGAGCTGAGTCCGGAAGAGAATTCGCTCCCGGACTCAGCTCGAAAGCGCCGAGAGCCAGCGTGGACAAGCCGTTCGCTAGCGCTGGCTATCGGCGCTTTTGAGCTGAGTCCGGAAGAGAATTCGCTCTCGGACTCAGCTCGAAAGCGCCGAGAGCCAGCGTGGACAAGCCGTTCGCTAGCGCTGGCTATCGGCGCTTTTGAGCTGAGTCCTGGAGCGAATTCGCTCCCAGACTCAGCTCGAAAGCGCCGATAGCCAGCGTGGACAAGCCATTCGCTAGCGCAGGCTATCGGCGCTTTTGAGCTGAGTCCGGAAGAGAATTCGCTCCCGGACTCAGCTCGAAAGCGCCGAGAGCCAGCGTGGACAAGCCGTTCGCTAGCGCTGGCTATCGGCGCTTTTGAGCTGAGTCCTGGAGCGAATTCGCTCCCGGACTCAGCTCGAAAGCGCCGAGAGCCAGCGCGGAGGAGCCGAAGATTGGGGGCGGCGCGGCTATTTTAAAATGTCGCCGCCGGCATGGGGGGCTTGCCAGCACCCCCCGGACCTCCAACCCGGGTTTGGGGGGCTGCTAGGAAGCCCCCCATGCCGGCGGCAAACAGCCGCCCCGCCCCCAATCTTCGGTTCCTCGCTAGCGCTGTGGGAGTAAAAACACCATCTGCACATGCGCAGATGGTGTTTTTACTTCCGCAGCGCTACTTCGCGAAAACCCGCTCGTTGCGGGGGGTCCTGGAACGGAACCCTCGCAACGAGCGGGGATGTACTACAGAAATAAGTAACAATGTATGATATATACGTTTTCAACTTAGTTAAATGTGGATTCCTTATTTTCATCACTTATCAGGACAAATACCAGCAATTTTCATTTGGCTACATACTTTTTCCTAAGATATGAAAGAATGCTGCCTTTGCCTTCATGTCCAACAAGCCAAGAAATATAGTGGAGTGGCTTCACCCTACAAAGTGAAAAAACATTAACTGCAATTTGAAAATTCCACATTCTAAATCATTATAAAAAAACATTATATAAAAAAACAAGCCTGTAAAATAGGCAAACCCAAAATGATGGGAATTTGGGGGGCGAGGATAATGCTTTACAAAGATCACCTTCCTCAGTTGCTATTAGTAGAGCAGCATGCAGGTAGTTCTTAACTTACAACAAAGTTAAATGACCGAAGTTACAGCAGCACTGGAAAAAGTAACTTAAGACCATTTTTCACACTAATGACCAGTGAAGTATCCCCATGGCCACATGATTCATATATAGGTAGATGCTTGATAATCGACTCACATTTATGATGGTTGCAGTGTCCCAGGGTCATGTCATTCCCCTTTTATGACCTTCTGATTGGAAACCAAATTCACTTCACAATCGTGTGATGAATTTAACAACTTCAGCCATTCAGTTAACAAATGTGACAAGAAAAGTCGCAAAACCTTACAAATTCTTAACTTGAGAAAATAGATTTGGGGCTCAATTGTGGCCGTAAGTCATGGACTAACTGTACTTGTTATCATTTAAACTTACCATATTTTTCGGACTGTAAGATGCACTGGTGTATAAGACGCATCAAGAATTTAAAGAGATAAATAAGGAAATAAAGGTTTTGTCCTCCCCGGTCCTCCCAAGCCCTCTATGTGCCCCATTTTCCACATGAACAGGGGTGTTTTTGCTTTCCTAGCCCCCAAGAGTACTTTGCAGGCCTTCCAAAGCCTCTGCACACTTTTTCTGCAAAAAGGGACCTGTTTTTCACCCATTTTTGCAAAAAATGGGGCACACAAAGAGGGTCTGGGAAGTCTGCAGAGTGCTCCTAGGGGCTGGGGAAAGATAAAAACACTGTTTTTGCAAAAAAAGGCCCGTTTTTCATCAGTTTTTTTGCAAAAATAGGGTGTGCAGAGAGTTTGGGAAGCTTGGAGAATGCACCTGGGAGCTGGGGGAAGGCAAAAATGCACAATTTTTTCACAAAACAGGTGTGATTTTTGCCTTCCCCCAGCCCCCAGGAGCACTCCCAAACCCTCTGGGCACCCCCTTTTATGAAAATGCGTAAATGTTTAGCAAAAATGAGATGCAGGGGCAGGGCTTCAGGAGGCCAAAAAATGCCTGTATTCAGTGAATAAGATACACCAACATCTTATACACCGGAGTTGCATCTTATACTCCAAAAAATAGGGTATATAACGCAATTAACAAAATGAAATGATCATCCTGTATATTCTATACTAGACTTTTAATAAATTTACCTTATCCATTTTCACGGTATGTCCATGGAAATGGGAAAGGAGGGGGGGAGACAGGAGGGAACAAGAAATAAAAGTTACCTGTAATACTGTTCTTGTGGAGGAAGAGCCCAAGTGATGTTTAAAGAGTGAGTTTTCCGGATTGGAACCACTAAAAATAAAAAAATCCTTTCCTTATAAATAAATAAAGTCAAGATAAATCCAGATTTCCTCAACATTTCCATATGCGAAACAAAAAACCATTATTGGTTTAAAAACCAATGTGGATACATTATAGATAGTATTGCAGTAGTTATCCAGCTACATCACTTACCTCTGTAAAGTTTAGGAAATTCTGGAGTGTCAAAAGGTTCTGTCAGATGGCCAAATGTTGGTCTGGATAAACCACTTGAAAAGAAAGAACATATATATTTACATATATGTGCACACGCATCTTCCTAATCCAGCAAGGACCATCACAAAACAAATCGTTCTATGAGATCAGGCCCTACATATTTTTCAACACTGGTTGTTAAGGGATTATTCCATTCCAGGGATCAAATCCTTAGTCGTAATGAATTGACAACGATGCCGCTTGTTCAGTAGAAAATATTTCTATCTAGGGCAATGCACGCACAGCCTATAACAATGAGTAAGGGTTTCTGGTTTCCAAGTCCTGCCCCTATTTATAAAAATAGCATGCAATTTCTTTAGGGATGTCCCATTCTTTCCTATATTCACCTCACACTTGCACTTGGAACTTAGCTTGTACATGTGGAAAAGACAAGATGGTCTAGTTAGCATATAAATAGGCAAAAAACAAACTCACTATGCAGAGCAACATTTATCTATCTCACCTGCCTGCATGCCTCTATCTATCTATCTATCTATCTATCTATCTATCTATCTATCTATCTATCTATCTATCTATCTATCTATCTATCTATCTATCTCTATTTATCTCTATCTATTTATCTATCCATTTATCCATCCATCCATCCATTCATCCATCTATCTATCCATCCATCATTTCTTATTTGCTTATCGCTCACCTCCCTCAGATATTTATTGCAACAACAAGATATGTATGCATGCTTGGCTAAGGTGCCCATCCAATCTTTATCACTGAGTAAAAAACAGGATCTAATCTTTACAATATTAATATTGTGGGAGCTGCATTGATTGCAGATCTGCTTCCGGGTCAAATTCAAAGTGTTAGTTCTCTCTTTGAAAGCCCCGCGGGCATACCTAGGAGCAGGTTATTCAAACAGCGGTATTCTTCCAGCTGCATTTACCTGAGCCCCCAGAGCAGGTAGGCAGAGAAATGGGTCCCCTCTCTTAAGGTGGTTCTATGTTGTTTCTCCCTGAAAATATGGCCCTGAAAATATGGTTTTGGGGACCCCAGGGTGATATGGAGCCCTTAAACCGATTGGTGTTATTGGTGGCATTTGGAGGAAGGGGTTACTGGGTTTTGTATCTGGGATTTTATTTCTGTAAGCTACCCAGAATCATGATGAACCGGGCAACCGTATGTTTTTTCCCAAATGATTTGATAAATACGTGAACAAAATTTCCTTATATGTTGTAAGAAGTGTCCTCTCCAACTCATTTGAATTATATGTGAAAAGCCGAAAACTCTGATTAAATCAGATTCTTGTTTTGTCCTTACTATTAACTTTAGGCAGTTGCTAACGAACAAGAATATAAATCAGCTGCTGGCAAGTGCAGAGGAAAGGATGAGAAACTAAAGACCAGGAGTGAGCAAATCAAATCTCTAAAATCATTTAAGTTGCAGAAGGGTGCACCCGATTTAATATCCTTCTTATTACATACAATAGGAAAATGTATCTTACTTATTTGGGATCTCTGAGAAGATTTCAGTCACCCATTTTTCCAGAGTATCCAAGATTTCTATTGAGGAAAGGGGGGAAAAAAGTGATAGCACATAACTTAGGGAAAAAAGCAGCACATAATCAGCCGCTCTGAGTCTAAGGAGAAGGGCGGCATAAAAATCGAATAAATAAATAAATAAATAAATAAGTAAATAAATAAATAAATAAATAAAAGACGAGAAAGGTGAGAACCTGTTGTTCAAGCAGACAATGCAGAGGTGCCAATATTATAAAGCCCACAGGCTGAAATATCTTGGAATTTCCTGTGGAGCTGCTCCAGATAACTGAAGCAACAACATATACAGGATTTTATCCTGTGGGGATACCAGAGCTAATCTGTAATTATCCAGTGAGTCGCTACTTAGCAGCAAAGAGAAATGTTCTGTAATTTCGAATGAAGAGCCTTTACCTTTTGACTGCACAACTAAAGTCATATAGTGCGCTGAATAATATCGCTGCCAGAATTCCCTCAGCTTGCTATAGGTATCGATCCCATTTTCTCTTGGCTCATGTTTCAGGGTATCTGCATTACCTGTAAATGAAGTTCAAAATGAAGAAATCTGCTTGAAACTTTCATACTGATCAAGCAGACTAACAACACCTTTCCCCTGCAGGCACATAACATAACAACTTGGATTTAAACACCAAGGGAGTAGAGTGGTACCTCTACTTATGAACTTAATTTGTTCCGTGACCAGGTTCTTAAGTAGAAATGTTTGTAAGAAGAAGCAATTTTTCCCATAGGAATCAATGTAAAAGCAAATAATGTATGCGATTGGGGAAACCATACGGAGTGTGAAGGCTCTGTTTCCTCCCAGGAGATTCCTAGAGAGGCCCCTTGGAGGCTTCTCCCTGCCTTTTCCGGCCCTGTTTCCTCCCAGGAGATTCCTAGAGAGGCCCCTTGAAGGCTTCTCCCTGCCTTTTCCGGCCGTTTCCTCCCAGGAGATTCCTAGAGAGGCCCCTTGGAGGCTTCTCCCTGCCTTTTCTGGCCCTGTTTCCTCCCAGGAGATTCCTAGAGAGGCCCCACGGAGGCTTCTCCCTGCCTTTTCCGGTTACAGTTTCGGAGGCTCTGGCTTGTAAGTGGAAAATTGTTCTTGAGAGGAGGCAAAAAAATCTTGAACACCAATTTCTTATCTAGAAAAGTTTGTAAGTAGAGGCATTCTACAAATCCAATAAATAAATAAAATAAATAAAATAAATAAATAAATTCTTAGGTAGAGATACCACTGTATAAATCCTGCTGGATCATACCAAGGATGTATTAGTTTAACGTTGTTGTTGTTTTTACTGTGGCCAGCCAGAGATATTTTTTGGGACTCACAAATATGAGACAGAGACTCATATTTCACTTTGACAGGTATCCAGAGGCATGGTCTCCTCCAATAATATTGAACTGTTAAAGACAAATATCCCTCAATAGACTTGCCCATTATGAATTTCTTTAAACACATTTTCACACCATTCAGCATAGTGACTGTCATCAGGTTGTGCAATGATTCTACAGATTCCTGTATTTTTCAGATTATAAAATGCACTGGTGGAAGGCAACAATGCCATTTTTTTTGTGGTGGAAAGGCCTATTTTTGCCTGTTCTTTTGCAAACATGGGGTGTTTTTGCCTTCCCCCAGCCCCCATGAGCACTCTGCAGGCCTCCCAAACCTTCTATGCATCCCATGTTTTGCAAAAATGAGACAGGGCTTCAGGAGGCAAAAAATGGCTGTATTCAGTGCATAAGATGCACCGACATTTCCACCCTCTTTTTGGGGTTAAAAAATGGTAATTTTCAAACGAAAGAGGTACTGTATTCCCATGTCGTCACAAAATACAAAATTGTCATAGCAAAAAGTTCTGAGTAATGACTCTACTATCACAAAATTACTTTTATTTTGTCTAATTTGTGGTGTTATTTGAGCCTCGTTTAGTCAGAACACGCCATCCTGCACCATCTGTCACAAAGAAATGGCAAATAACAAGAAGAATCTTATCTTTTTTCCCCTTCCAATATATTTTATTTTGATTTCTCTGCATCTGTAGCCTTTCTCAATGCCTTTGTAAATCCTTATCTTAATTACTGTTAGCTGAAACAAATGATGAAGAATGCAAATATATAAGCACTTATAAGCGCGCATTCAAAGAATATCAATATGGGAGAGAACAAAAAAGTCTCACTAGTATCCACATAGGGTTTAAAGTAATTGGTGCATTATTACCTCATTATTACATACATTATTGGTCATGTTAATTTAATTTAGAATTTTGTACTTCATTTTTGTACTCCTTACATTGATTTCTTTACTAATGAATGTAGTGCTAATGAATCTCCAGATCTAGTCAATTAATCCTTTGCATACTAAAAATTTTCCTTGCATCTTGTTGCTTTTCTCCAGTAATTGCTCTGGAGGATGTTATAAAGTGAAACTCCAAGCTGAATGGGCTCTAGCAACCAACATATACCTGTAATTTATGTTTATTTTTCCATCAACTTCTTCTTCCCTTTTCCAGGTATCCCTATTTAATTCTGTACAATAATTTACTAATTACAATGGACACTTAAAGCTTCCCAGAGTCAGTCTGGAACTGGGAAATGCCAAAATAAAACCATATTGAAATGAATCAATCAATCAAATCAGGAAAAATGATTGATTCCACCAAAGTAAACTATATTTGCTATAAATATATATTTGCTTTTCTCCTCCAATGTGCAGCAGCAAAAATTTAATTTATTTGTTTTATAAACTCAGCATTATATCATTAGCTGTGCTAAACCATTCCTGGCTACAGTGATCAAGGCACAATTAAGAACAGAACTCAAAATATTATTTGATTACCATACAGATTAACTTCTGTGCTATCCGTTTATTAAATCTGCCTGACTTCAACCTATCACATATTTCTTTCTTCTTGTTCAGAGTTGCCCATGCACCCCCAAATTTGCTCTGAATTGCCTCTGACCTCTGCGGTTTCCCCAAATTTAATCAGAAACAAATGGAGGAGGGTGAGTCTATTTCACTGGTTGATGCTACTCGATTCAATAGCGAAGGCTCTTAGATCTGAAATCAATTCAATACCGACAGTCACAACAGGTACACTTACCCCAGAAAAATTTCTTCATGGGATTATCAGATTTGGCGAGACTGCCGAATAACATCTCTCTTCTGTTTGCATCAGAAGGCCTTGCAAGTTGATATTCTGTGTTTTTTTTTTAAAAAAAGAACACAAAGTTTTCAGATTCAAGATAATACTAACCCAGTGATGGTGAATCTTTTTTCTTTTGTGTGCCAGAAGAGGGGAGCCTTGGGGGGATTGAGCGTGCCAGTGCCCACACCCATAGTTCCATGCCCCCCCCCCCGCGCATACAAACATCACACAAACACACCGCTCTCGGCATGTGATGGCACATCCATTTTTCTCTGTCCCCAGGTTCCAGAATCTTTCTAGAAGCCTAGGGAGGACAAAAACAGCCTCCCCCACACACGGAGGCTTTCCGGAGGCAAAAATGGCCTATTTCAAGTTGGGAAACAGTCCATTTCTGGCCTTCAGAGGGCCTGGGGGGGGGGATTTTTTGCCCACCCTAGGTTCCTAGAAAGGCTCTGAAGCCTCAGGAGAGCAAAAAAACCCTTGGACTTCCAGTCGAACTAGAAGTTGGCAAACAGAACATTTCGGGCCTCCTGAGGACCTCCGGGGGGGGGGAGGGGTAGGGGAGAGGAAGGCCATTTTCGGCCTCCTAGAAAGGCTCTGGGGCTTGGGGAGAGCAAAAAGCAGGCCTACCCATCCCGTCCAGAGGCTGGAAACAGCCTGGAAACAGCTCCAGAAGGCCTGAAAATCAGCTGGCCAACCCACACAGGCACACCAGACCTAAGTTCGTATTCCCACCAGTATAGTTCCATCTGCCATTTGTGGCATGCATGCCATAGGTCCTAGCCTATTACAGCAGCCCTCGCTGCAAGAATATCACTGATGTTCTCTGCCAGTTTCCCACCAGCAAAGTGATTGGGGAAGCCAGTAGGAATCCCGAAATCGCTCCAGCCACTTTTTTTGCCCACCTGCACTTTGATGTGTTTGTCAGCCACCTCACCCCTCTTGAGCACTTATACCGACTCCAGAGAACCTGCCCTCTATATTCCTTGCCCCCACTCATGCTCCATACCTGCCAATGGCACTTACCCTTCTGCTTGCCCAAGACATCTGCCACTTTCCATTTAATGATCCTTGTGATTCCCCTTGTAACTGGGACTAACAGGACTGTCATCTCTAAGCTGTGCCATCATGTAATGTTGCACTTTAACAAACCTCACTATTTTAGCAATAGAATTTCTGCTTCCCACTGCCGTTATAACCTGAAACTACCTGCTGTTCAGTTAGTAAGAGCATCCCTGTGTTGATGGAGGGATAATACTATCATTTGCAGGCCAGGCAAGATCGGTTTTAAAGTACAATATATGAAATTGTAAGATAACGGAGAATTCTTACCGCTATCCACTGCTTCAACTTCCCGATCAATTGCATCCTGGATCATTAAAGGATGGATGAAAAACTGTGCCCACCTAAAGCAGAAAAGCATTGTAAATAGAAATTCTGATATAAAATCAATAATAAGAAAGTGTTTTTAAATGGTCATATCACCTGTTTTGACATAGTTAATTTCTTTCCCCTGAATTATTAAGACTTTCAATTTTTTTTATCCTTCAGGATGAATTGCTCAACTGTGTAACCATCCCTTCTTTTCTCTAGCAAAATCCCCAGCCACTTGAAGTCTGGTTTAAAATTCTCACTTGAATGTTTACAATCAATTATCTTCCCTGTAGAATTTGACACTGAATGATCCACAAGATTCCACTCTCCAGAACAACTTTCTTCCTATCTTATAGGCCAGTGTTTTTCAACCAGTGTGCCATGGCACACTAGTGTGCCGCGAGACATGGTCAGGTGTGCCGCGAATCTCAGAGAGAGAAAGAAAACAAGAGGAAGAAAGAGCAAGAGAGAGAAAGAAAACGAGAGAAAGCAAGCAAGAGAAAGCAAGCAAGAGAGAAAGAGAACGAGAGAAAGAAAGCAAGAGAGGGAGCAAGAGAGAGAAAGCAAGCAAGAGAGGGAGCAAGAGAGAGAAAGCAAGCAAGAGAGAAAGAGAATGAGAGAAAGAAAGCAAGAGAGAGAGCAAGAGAGAGAAAGAGAGAGAAAGAAAGGGAGGGAAGGTGGGAGAGAAAGACAGAGGGAAGTAGGGAGAGAGAAAGAGAGCAAAAAAGAGGAAAGAAGGAAGAGAGAAAGAGGGATGGATAGAGGAAAAAAAGAGGGAGAAAAAGAGGGAGAAATAGAGCGAAAGGGAGGGAGAGAATTTTTTTGTCCAAACTTTTTTTAGCCCCCCCCCCCCCCAATGTGCCCCATGGTTTTGTAAATGTAAAAAATGTGCCACGTCTCAAAAAAGGTTGAAAATCACTGTTATAGGCAGTCAACCCATGGCCTCAAAACCATTTTTCTCCCATAATTCCTCTCAACCTCACTGCTGAAGATCAGTGGTACAGATCTTACCATTTTGAAATTAAATGTACACAAAAGATGTAGTGTAACCCTTAAGTTTGCTTGGTTTAATAAAAAAGCTCTTTCTAGCTAATGTATATAAACACTTTTGTGTCACTGTCCTGACATTTATAGCTATCTTCTCTTTTAAGTTGCCCATCTCTGCTCCACAGAATTGCTTACTCATTTTAAAAATGTGTCTTGCTCAGATAATTTTTGTAAGCTCTTGAAGCAATAATTTCTATATTTATTTACAGATCCATGTATTCTCAAAACATCTCACCATTAAAATACTTTTTTAACTTACTTTTTTCCAGCAGTTTACTTACAAACTTTAAATTAAAAGTAAACCAGTGTAGAGGACTAACCTTAAAATGGTTAATATTAAATACTTTAACTGAAATGTAGTGTCATTTCACTACATTTCGCAGCTGAGTTACCTATCAAGAGCATCCCTGAAATACTTTCTCTGTACATCAAACTGGAAGATAGTCCGTTCGCAATCTGTTGATGCGTTGTCATTCCCACCATGTTTCTTCAGAAAGGCATCAAATCCATTCTCATCTGGATACTTTGAGCTACCCATAAAAACCACTAGGACAGAATCCAAAATAGGAAAGAAGTTATTAATTCCAATAGAGAAACATACAGTATAAATACTATAGACATTAGTCTTCTTTTCTCTCATTACTGTCTTCGGAGAGGGGCGGCATACAAATTTAATAATAATAATAATAATAATAATAATAATAATAATAATAATATTAATAATAATAATAATAATAATAATAATATTACTATTACTATTACAGTGGTCCCTCGATCATCGCGAGGGTTCCGTTCCAGGACCCCAAGCGATGATCGATTTTTCACGAAGTAGCATGCGCAGATGGTGTTTTTACTTCCACCGCCGCCCGCCCTTCGCCTGCCCACCCCGTTGCTCGCGCCTGGGGTTTCCCCGCGCGCGTGCCGCCCGCCCGCCCACGCCGTTGCTGGGGCCGCTTCCCAGCTGGGAAGCGGAGCTGGGATGTCCCCAAGCGCGCGCGCGTTGCTGGGGCCGCTTCCCAGCTGGGAAGCGGAGCTGGGGTTTCCCCAAGCGCACGCGCACCGCCCGCCCGCCCACGCTGTTGCTGGGGCCGCTTCCCAGCTGGGAAGCGGAGCTGGGATGTCCCCAAGCGCGCGCGCGTTGCTGGGGCCGCTTCCCAGCTGGGAAGCGGAGCTGGGGTTTCCCCAAGCGCGCGCGCACCGCCCGCCCACGCCGTTGCTGGGGCCGCTTCCCAGCTGGGAAGCGGAGCTGGGATGTCCCCAAGCGCGCGCGCGTTGCTGGGGCTGCTTCCCAGCTGGGAAGCGGAGCTGGGGTTTCCCCAAGCGCGCGCGCACCGCCCGCCCGCCCACGCCGTTGCTGGGGCCGCTTCCCAGCTGGGAAGCGGAGCTGGGGTGTCCCCGCGCGTGCCGCCCGCCCACGCCGTTGCTCGCGCCGCCGCTGGGGTCTTACTGGGGCAAGAGGGGGAAGACCCAGGGAAGCCGCCCAGCAGCTTATCTGCCCGGCGGGAAACTCCACCATCTACGCATGCGTGGCCATAGAAAAAAAGGCACGCATGCGCAGATGGTGGAGTTTACTTCCGGGTTGAAAACTCGCGAAATAGCCCTTTCGCGATGCTCGAGGACGCGAAACTCGAGGGATCACTGTACTACTATTATTATTATTATGTCAGTACAACACAGCAAACGAGATCACTATGCTGGATTTCGTATTACATCAACAGTCGGGCGCTTCCCAAGCACCTAGGACTGCGTGATGTAGCGGCGAATTATGTTTGCCTATCTCAGTAAAGCAGCCTTTTGCAATTGACAGATGGAGATGATGATTATTATTATTATTATTATTATTATTATCACTAAGCAATATATAGCTGTAAAGTGTGATGCCTCACAACTGCCTTGCCCAGCAATGGCAATTCCAGAAGTCCCTGTCGCTATCATAACCCCAGGACCGCATGGGTTGCTAAATGGGAAGAGGCAGCAGTCCCAGAGGGTTGCCTCAGGTGGGCACTGTGGAGCACCATAGGCCACAGCCAAGCTGTGTGGGTGGTTAACAATTAACAGTAACAGAGTTGGAAGGGACCTTGGAGGTCATCTAACCCAACCTCATGCTCATGCAGAAAATCTATACTAGGGATTTGAATCGCCAAACTGCCGACATTTCTGATTGACAAGCTCAGTGTCTTAGCAGCTGAGCCACCTACACTACAGAGTCTGCACTACACTACAGAGAGTGAGCAGACCGTGGAGTGTTTATTTATTTATCAGATTTGTATGCCGCCCCTCTCCGTAGACTCCGAGCGGCTAACAACAATAAGACAATATAAACAAATCTAATATTTAAGTTAATTTAAAAACTCTGTTATAGAATATAAAGTCCCTGGAATCTCAAATTCCATAGCTAGATTCCTCTGGATAAAAATTTGTGACCTTTCTTGCTAGCTTCCACATTGACTTTGCTTATGGCAGTGATGGTGAACCTATGGCATGGGTGCCACAAGTGGCAAGCAGAACCATATCTGCCGGCATGTGTGTGCCGGCCAGCTGATTTTTGGCTCACACAGAGGCTCTGGGAGGGTATTTTTGGCTTCCAGAGGCCTCTGGGGGGCGAGGGAAGCTGTTTTTGCCCTCCCCAGGCATTGAATTATGAGTGTGGGCACTCGTGCGTGCATGATAGTGCACATGCACACTCTTTTGGCACCTGAAGGAAAAAAGGTTCGCTTATGGGAAGCTGACAAAGAACGTCCCAAGTGGCTGTGGCTCATTGTGAAGTCATAACTGGAGACCTAAGCACCCAGTTCACATGACTGTGCAACTTCATGGATCAATTGTTAAGTCGGCTGTGTTCAGTATTGTCGTAATTTTGAACAGTGGCCATAAGTCAAGGACTGCTTATAAATAATCAGTCATGCAGTAGATTCTTTCTTGTTCTATGCATTCATATGCACAACACAACTCTGCTATAGGCTCTGTGTATTACTTACGAATAATCTATAGAAAAACAATACCCCTCTCTACTTACGACGGTTAACACACGATTAAATTAAAGTTGGTCATTAATTGTATTATACAGCAAAATTCCGAGACCAGCCATTACATAACTTCTTGTTTAACACAAATTTACCCAAAATGATTTTAATGGTTATTCTGTTGATAATTGAGATTTCAATACGATTCTATATTTAGTTTTGCAAATATGGAAACAAATAATACAAAAAAATTTGACAAAAAAAAAACACCAAATGGGAAATTATATAATTAAAATTGACTTGGCTAAAAACAGTTAAAGGTGACATTTAAAGCAAAACGTACTGTGTTCCAGAAAATGTGCCAGCCCAGGCAACTCATCCGGGTCAGAGAAACTGCCGACACCAATACAAAGTGCAGCTGCAGACTGAAGAAAGAGAAATACAGAGAAATATTTAGAAAAACATCACAGACTGCCATATAAAACTATGAAATGCCTTCATTAAAATAAAATCTTTAAGGATCCTTTTTTCACTCATTCTATGCAACATTTAAAAATGCTAGTCCTTTAGCTGCACATGAGAACTATGTCAAAGTGGGGGTTTATGACTTTACAAGCAAGACCTGTCTCCAGCATCTTCAAATACAAGTTATTGATCCATTTATCAGAAAGATCATAAATGGAAACCACAAAGGCCTTGAATGTATTAGACTTTCCAGTAAAGCAGAATTACTGTTGCATCTACCTAACATTTCTAGATCAGAAAGACAAAGCTTTACATGACTATACATGTTCCTTTCCTTAGTTCATTTTTATGCATGACTAAGTAGACCAGGGTGGGGAACTAAAGTAGCTAAAATGTTGTAAATCAAGGACTACCTGTTATTACAGTACAGGATAAAAAATGTATTTCAAACTTAAAATATAGTTTTAAAAGTCAGTGTAGTTTCAGGAAGCAAAATAAAAATTCGTATATCCAAGCATTACAACACCTCATTCCATTGTAACTTTGCTATGATCATTTTCATGTTATAGAATTGTGTCAAATTGGGCTGTTTTCCTAAACATTTTTCTTCATTTTGAAAACATGAAGGTTAGCAGCATCTGAAACCACAATCCCACTTGCAGATGTACCAGCCTCAACTGTGCGCACACTAGCCCTTACTAAATTTTGGGTTGCGTTGAACGCAACCTAACATCAATTTACAAATCACACTAAATCCCAGACCACATTATTAAAACTCATACTAATTGCACTCTACCTGTGAATTACACCAATGCCTAAAGCAGTTTATGGCTATGCTCATTACTCAATCTAAATTAATCATACATACTTGCTTTTCAGTACAATTTCTTTTCCGAGTTTCATCTTTATCTGTTAGCTCTTCTAATTCACTATCAGGATCTAAATCTTCATCGTAATCACCACATTCATCATCATAGCCTTCTTGGTCATCTTCTATTTCTGCTCCGGAATCATCATCATCATCGGTCTCTTCTTCAGAATCACCTTCATCTTCCCCTTCTGAAGATATGGCACAAGGGCTACCATCTGGGTTATGCAAGTCCGAAATCAGCAAGGCACATAATCCATTTTTTAGTCTGATGTATCTAGAATGTTAAACAGATGTCCAATTAATTATTCTTTTCAATGGCTTTGAATTAAAACTAATTGTGCTATACCTGGTATGCCATGTTTTTTGCAGGGTCTCTTTTGATGAACTATTGGATCAAACAAGACCTAAAATATTCATTTGTTTTTAAAATACACCTGAATTGATTCCAGAATGGAAAATGTGGCTCACCCTACCAACTATTAGCATACACTACCTCACATAACAGTTCAGATTATTGGTACTCTTATTAAGGGCTTCACGCAAGTATGAAAAATACATACTTGCCTAAAATAAACTCCAATTCTGACCATGAGTCCCATTTCAATCATTTATATTTTCAAACTTCCTTGAAAACATCATAGCCAAGTATACTCATGAGTTATATGGCATTTTCATCTCAGATGCAGAATTTTTCTATAACTTAACAACTAAATACTAAGCAGCAGGTTTTATGCTCAAACATGGTTCTAAACTTCTGGGGACAAATCCTAAGTCATGGTTGGCAAATTATCTTGAGTAGTAATAATTTAAGAATCCACATATTAGATTGGATTAGTCCTATCTAGCATCTTGTATCAAACACAAGGCGCTGATCACATAGTTTGTTTAGTGACTATTCAAAGTGACAACAGCACTGAAAAAAGCGACTTATGACTAGACTTATGACTGCTGCAGCATCTCCATGAGTAGGTGATCAACATTCAGACTCTTGAAGGATCCCGGGATCATGTAATCAGCTTTTGTGACATTCTGGCAAGCAAATGGGGAAGCCACATTCACCTAACAACCGGATGGCTAACTTAACAGCCACAGCGATTCACTTAACAATTGTGGCAAGAGAGGTTGTAAAATGGGGCAAACTCACTTAACGAAGGTCTCGGACAGAACAGAAATTTTGGACTCAATTGTAAGTCAAGGACTACCTTCCTCAGAGATTGCTCACAAGCAAAACAGCATCATCTCATGCTTTGAAAGTGCGGAAGAGAACAACCAGGATGATAAGGGGACTGGAAACGAAAACATACGAAGAGTGGTTGCAGGAACTCAGCATGGCCAGTCTGGCGAAGAGAAGGACCAGGGGTGACATGATAACAGTATTCCAATACTTGAGGGGCTAACACAGAGAGGTCAGGCTGTTTTCCAAGGCACCAGAAGGCCAGACAAGGAATAAAAGATGGAAGCTGACCAAGGAGAGATTCCACCTGGAAATAAGGATGAACTTTCTGACGGTGAGAGTGGCCAACCAGTGGAACAGCTTGCCTGCGGAGGTTGTGAGGGCTCCAACACTTGAGACTTTCAAAGGGAGATATGGACTACTATTTGTCTGAAATGGTGTAAGGCAGTGATGGTGAACCTTTTTCTTCTTGCGGGCCAAAAATGGAAATGCACGCTCATGCTAATGTGCATGTGTGCCAGTAGACAACCCCCACACTGTGTACGCACACATCTCCACACATGTGCCATCCCCATTGGGCTATTTTTCACCCTCAGGCTTCCCTGAAGCCTCCAGAGTGCAAAAACCGGCACAATGGGCAAACTGGAAGTTTAGAAAAATGGATTTCTGGTTTGCCTGTTGGGCTATTTTTTGCACTTCAGAGGTTTCAGGGAGCCTCTGAAGCCTGGGGAAGGCAAATATGGCTTTCCCCAACGCCGAAAATCAGCTGACCAGCAGGCGCATGCACACTGGAGCTGACATAGGACAATGCCTCACGTGCCCTCAGATATGGCTCCTCATGCCACCTTTGGCATGTATGCCATAGGTTTGCCATCACAGATGTAGGGACTTATGTTTGAGCTGGAGGTTGGACTAGATGACCTACCAGGTCCCTTTCAACTGTAATAAATAATCTAATCTAATCTACAACCTGCCTCTGAACACAGGATCTAAATACTACAACCTCCAAATAACTGAAAGACCAACCCTGAATGATTTGTTGTCCCCCTCCCTTCCTTATCTATATATATCCAATATTGGGTTCCCACCTGGTATGGGCCACACTGCACACTGGTAGTAAAATGGGAGATGTACGCGCATGCATTTCCCAGCGAGATTTTGCTTTTGCGCATGAAGCAAAATCTGAGGGAACGCGTGGGAGATTTCAGTATTTTTTTTACTTCTGCATATGTGCGGACACAAAAAAATGCCAAAATCTCACACGTGTGGGCGTCCCCTTGCGAGATTTTGCTTCCTGCGCATGTGCAGAAGTTAAATCTCACTAGCACATGCATGCGCGCACACCTCCCGTTTTACTACCAGTGCGCAGTGTATAAGTTGTGTGTGCAGCACATTGGTAGCAGCAGTAAGTAGCAACCCCCGCCTGGTTGAAACTATTGTGCTGACCATACACACACACTTTTTTTAGAGCAATGAAATGGTGAAGGTGGTCTTCGGCAGAGAGCATCCGTCCAAATCTCTCCAAATAAAATCAGACTGTCATCAAACCACACTATCATCGCTCCCCCAAGCCACCATGGCTGTGGGTGAGAGAAGAAGGAATGGTTCAATTCTTCTGGAGGACCTTCTGGTTTTAAAAAAAGACCCATCCCACCCACCCGCCCGTGTTTGGCAGCCAGCTGTAGGTACCATCCCGGGAGTACCTGTACTGTTTGGGATCACTGGGGGACTTAACGATCTCGGAATCGCCCAAGTTGGGGCTGGGCTCGCAGGCGGCGACGGCGGCGGCGGCAGCAGCACCTCCAGTCTCGGCACCGGCTTCTTCTTGGACGGCGCCGGCCTTGGCCCCACGGCTGCCCTCCGAGTCCTCGGGCCGCTCAGGGCCGCAGTCAGACGAGGCCTTGGTTCTGCCCGGCATGGCCGCGAAGGTAACCGCGGAGGAGCAACACACGGCGGGGCTGAAGGCGAAGGTCTTCCGGGGCCCGGCTAGATGGTCTCTCAGGCGGCCGCACTCCCGACCGTGGCAAGCTCGCTCTGTTCGCAGCGGACCGACTCCCGAGCAACCCCGCGACGCGGCGGCGAGCACTTTCCGCATCCGCCGCGGGCCCCAAAACCCGCCCGGGCCGTTCCAGCCTGCAAGATCACAGGCCGGTGCTAAGGGCTGGTGAACACACCGGATCTCCTCCAATCAGAGCGCCTGGTTTTTGTCCACGTGATCCCAGCCAGCAAATCGCTGGGTTCCTCGGAAAAATCGCTTTCTCTGATAGACACGCTAAGGCGAGGGGTGGGGGGGCGTAGCGTTGCGAGCTTTCTTTGTAGGCTGCGGCCGAGCCGTTCAGAATGGAATGTTGGTGTTCTCTGCGAGTGTGTGACGTCCGTCCTGACGTTCGAGCAACGAGACGCGGGACAATTCTTGTTCGTGGGAGTAGAATTGGGTGTAAGGAAGCACAAAGTGCCCAAGGAGTTGCTGATACAGTTCTACAGAGGAATCACTGAGTCTGTCACCTGCACCTCTGTAACTGTCGGGTTTGGTTCTGCAACCCAACAGGTCTGAGTCTGACATAGACTTCAGAGGATAATCAGAACTGAAGAAAAAAACAATTGTTGCCAACCTGCCTTCCATTGAGGACCTGTATAATGCACGAGTCAAAAAGAGGGCGGTGAAAATATTTACTGACCCCTGACATCCTGGACATAAACTGTTTCACCTCCTACCCTCAAAACATCACTATAGAGCCCCGCACATCAAGACAACTAGACACAAGAACAGTTTTTTCCGGAACGCCATCACTCTGCTAAACAAATAATTCCCCCAACACTCAACTTTTTACTAAGTCTGCACTTCTATTTCTACTAGTTTTTTCTTATCATTCCTATCACCCATTTCATTTCCTCCCACTTAGGACTGTATGACTGTAACTTGTTGCTTGTATCCTAAGATTTTTATTAATATTGTTTCTTCGTTACTTATTTGACCCCTATGACAATCATTAAGTGTTGTACCTCATGATTCTTGACAAATCTATATTTTCTTTTAGGTACACTGAGAACATAGGCACCGAAGACAAATTCCTTGTGTGTCCAATTACACTTGGCCATTAAAGAATTCTATGGGAAACATGGTTTGGGTTCCTCTGTGACACGAACCAGCAACTTGGACATAGTTTGAGTTTGTCAGACAGCGACTCTCTCAGCGTTCCACACTCCTTGGTTTGGGGCTGGTGTGGAATGCAGGTTCCATCCATGTTTGGGAGATCTCTAATTGTCTAGGAAAGGAAATTTTTTCCTATATTTCTTATACTGGGTTCTTGTACTGGGTATATTGTAAATACAGATAGTCCTTGACTTGCGACAGTTTGTTTAGTAACCGTTCAAAGTTACAGTGGCCCTGAAAACAGTGACTTACAACCATAGAAAATGGGGTTTTTAAAATGTTTTTAGTAGAAATTTAGATTTGTTGTAAACTGTTTTTTCACTTTGTTGTGAGCCGCCCTGAGTCTGCGGAGAGGGCCGGCATACAAATCTAAATAAACATAAACAAACATAAACATTGTTCATATTTACGACTATTGCAGGGTCCCAGTGGTCATATGCTTGGCAACTGATGCATGTTTATGACAGTTGCAATGTCCAGAGTCATGCGATCCTCCTTTGCGACCAAGCAAAGTTAACATGGAAACCATATTCCCTTAACGTTACGAATTTAAAAACTGCGGCAATTCACTCAACTTTGGCAAGAAACGTAAAAGGGAGCAAAATTAGCTTTGCCTATGTTTCATTAACCACAGAAATGCACAATGGTCATAAGTCAAGGACTACCTGTAGAAGTTAATGTATTTGTAGACAAAAGTGGTGTGTTGGCTGATGTAATGGGTGGGGCAAAGGCAGAAGAGGGTGCAGCTTGAAATAACCAAGAAGGGCCTCTCTGATCCCGTCAGCAACTGAGCACCTGATGTTGCCTCTCATATACAGTGTTCCCTCAATTTTCGCGGGGGATGCGTTCCGAGACTGCCCGCGAAAGTCGAATTTCCGCGAAGTAGGGATGTGGAAGTAAATACACAATTTTTGGCTATGGACAGTATCATAAGCCATCCCTTAACACTTTAAACCCCTAAATTACCATTTCCCATTCCCTTAACAACCATTTACTCACCATTATTACTGGTACTCAACATTGAATAAGACACTTAGTGATCCTGATATTTATAAACATAATTATTTATTAGCAATAATTTTTTTTTGTTATTTATTTGCAAAAATTATTAGTTTGGTGATGACGTATGACGTCATTGGGCGGGAAAAGCCGTGGTATAGAACCCCCCCCCCCAAAAGTATTTTTTAATTAATATTTTTTGAAAAACCGTGGTACAGTGGTACCTCGAGATACGAGTTTAATTCATTCCGGACCTGGGCTCTTAAGTCGAGCAGCTCTTATCTCGAACGACTTTTCCCCATAGGAATTAATGTAAATAATTTTAATTGGTTCCAGCCCTCAAAAAACTCACAAAGTTAGTCTAAATTATGCAGAAAGACATGTTTTTAATGAAGAAATGTACATATAAATGAATAATGAAGTTTCTTTCACTTAACTTGTAAACTTTCTTAAACTTTTAAATTTACATATGTTCAACTTCTCTGCCACCCAATCCTGTAGGACAGAGGTCCCCAACCCTTTTTGCACCAGGGACCGGCTTTAAGCGATCAAGAGAGGAATGGGTGAATGAATGGACGGAGGGTGGGAAGGAAGGAAGGAAAGAGGGAAGGGACAGGAACAGAGGAAGGAAGCAAGGAAACTTATGAAAGGGGAGAGTAAGAGAGGAATGAGTGAAGGGAGGGAGGGAGGGAAGAAGGTGGGAAGGAGAAAGAAAAGAAGAAATAGAGGAAGGGAAGGTAAAAGAGAGAAAGAAAAAGAGCAAGAAAGAAAGAAAGAAAGAAAGGGGGAAGGGACAGGAACAGAGGAAGGAAGCAAGGAAACTTATGAAAGGGGAGAGTAAGAGAGGAATGAGTGAAGGGAGGGAGGGAGAGAAGAAGGTGGGAAGGAGAAAGAAAAGAAGAAATAGAGGAAGGGAAGGTAAAAGAGAGAAAGAAAAAGAGCAAGAAAGAAAGCTGCAAGCACCCCCCCGAGCCCCCCAGGCCGGCTGCAACCTTTTAAAACACGCGCGCCGCTTCGCAGCTGTCTCCTGAAGCCGAACGTGGAAGTTAGCGTTTGGCTTCAGGAGACAGCTCCTTGGCGCTTGTATCTCGAATTTGGGCTTGTAAGTAGAACAAAAATATCTCTCCCCTCCCAGCTCTTATCTCGAGTTGCTCTTAAGTAGAGCAGCTCTTATGTCGGGGTTCCACTGTATAGGCTATTCGCAAAGTTCGAACCCGCGAAAATCGAGGGAACACTGTAGTGTAAAGTTGTAAAGAAAAAGAAGTGATTGCACAATACACAATTGTAGGGATACTGGGATACTGTTTAATAGAATTATTGCTTTGATTTCATGGAAATTTATTTTCAACTGACCTAGTTTTGTTATAACACCTTCGTGCTGATATTTATTGTACTGTATTTCATTTTCCCTTTATTGTGTTTTGAACTGTTGGAAGAAATGAATTCAGTTCCAAGTGGGGAGAAAGACACTGGAACACAGAGGCTGTTTGGAAAGATGGTTGAATGATGGAAAGAACCACATGGTTTGAGATCCTGGGCAATCCTCTCTTGGGCTTTGACCTTGCTTCCTGTTCCTGTGGCAAGGGCATGTATTCTGAATGGTTGTCAGATTCCCATGAAACCATGCAGGGGTAACTTTGTAGGGTATATTGAATTGAGTTCCAAGCTTGGTTGAACCTTGCTGGGTGATACAATATTCCCAGGTGCCATATGGTGAGATGGGTAGAAGACTAATCCTATTATGTCCTGAAGGTAAAGGTCTTTTGTTTTGTAGATAAACTGGTTCAGCCTTTTGCCTTGTAGATAGGTTGGCACCAGTCTTTCTGGGGCTATTAACACTGGTGGAAGCACTTTCCAAGAGCATGTTTCTCCTTTTCTCATTCAGGGAGGTATAATAATCTGCCTTTTTAATATTTCCTAGAATATTTCATTAAGAGCCTTGGTGGCACAGGGGTTAGAGTGCAGTACTGCAAGTGCTTCTGCTGACTGTTCGCTGTAGTTCACCAGTTCAAATCTCACCAGGCTCAAGGTTGATCCATCCTTCCATCCTTCCGAGGTGGGTAAAATGAGGACTCAGATTGTTGGGGGGTGATATGCTGACTCTGTAAACCGCTTAGAGAGGGCTGTACAGCACTGTGAAGCAGTATATAAATCTAAGCGCTAGAAGTGCTATTGCTATTCTAGGAGAAGGGTGGATGCTAACTTTCTACAGAACCTGTCATGCTGGGTGGGGAAGCAAAGGTAAACTTGAAATGTATGAAATATTTCATATTTTTACTTATTATATTGGACTTCATGGTAAGGTTTTTCTTGACTATAATATAGTTAAGTCGTTTCAAACAGTGTATTTTTCTTCTGTATCTGAAAATCCCAGATTTTTGTTAATACCAAATTAAGAATGTCTTCGGGGGAAATTCCACAAAGGGGCTTGAAGTTTTATCTGTCTGCATCACCAACATAACTCAAAAGATAATTTGATGAGTAGAAAGAACCTCAGGGGAAACCCCCCCCCCTGCAAAACAGTGTAAAGAGACATAAGATTCCCAGGAGAAGGGAGGCATAGAAATCTGATTAATAAATGATTAATAAATAAGCAACTTGATGTTTTTTACATAGAAAATTACTGCTACTGGTGAAGGAGCTGTAACAAATGCTAGAAATTATGCTATGCATGCTTTCCCTGCCTTTCCCTTCTAATCTACACCGAGAGACATTTTCATATCAGAAACTCAAACCTTGTCACTTTCCCCAATCTTCAGTATCATTTTTTGGATCAATAAAGGGGAGTACTTATAACAAATCAAATTCTTCATCTTAGGAATTGAGATTGATTTAGCAAGTTCTCTTTCATAGGTGATACTTGAAAAATAAGTTCTCCCTTGGTGTTAGCATGATAGCCATCTATAGAATTCAACATGATTCACAGCCCTAACATGGTATATAAATATACCATGTATGGTATACTTAACATTGCATGGATTTCCTTGTTTATTCTGCCTAGCACAGTGATGACGAACCTATGGCATGGGTGCCAGAGGTGGCACACGGAGCCATATCTGCTGGCACGCAAACCGTTGCCCTAGCTCAGCTCCAATGTGCAGGTGTATGCCGGCCAGCTGATTTTTGGCTCACACAGAAGCTCTGGGAGGGCATTTTTGGCTTCCAGAGAGCCTCTGGGGGGATGGGGGGCGTTTTTACACTCCCCTGGCTTCAGGAAAGTCTTTGGAGCCGGGGAGCAGTGATGGGCTCCTACGGGAACGGTCAGGAACACAGTTCCGGTAGCAAAATTTGGAGCTCCACCCCAGAGCACCCAATTTGCATTGAAAGATGTTGAAACTAAATGCATAAACCCCGCCCACAGTGTGGTAGTAAAAATTTTGGTAGCCCATCACTGCCGGGGAGGGTGAAACACAAGCCTACTGGGCCCACCAGAAGTTGGGAAATAGGCCGTTTCTGGCCTCCAGAAGGCCTCGGCAGGGAGGGTGAAGCTGTTTTTGCCCTCCCCAGGCATTGAGTTATAGGTGTGGGCACTCGCACATGCATGATAGCTCACACGCATACTCTTTTGGCACCCGAGTAAAAAAAGGTTCACCATCACTGGCCTAGCAGCTTTAGAAAGAAATTTTACTTTGGACAGCTATACCTTTAAAAGAATTTCCTACTGTATTTGGATAGATTATTTGTGCTTATGAGCAACCTAAATTAATAAAATGACCTGTAGTTACCAAATAACATTTTATTTTGTCAAAAACCTATCAAGAACAACAAATACACTACAAGCACTTTAAGTCAGTATCTTGTAATATATCATAAATATACAAGAAAATAAAACTTTTTGTAATAATACCTAATAGAAATAATAACAGTTACTGATTTTTTTTAACTTTACTGTCCATACAATGACTGAAACGAAATGAACATTGTATATGTTTATGCAAATGTTATGTATAATCTTATTTAGGTTACCAGAGTAAGCCTCATTAAATACAGTTGGATTTAATAATGGTGAAGAAAACATTGCAACCTTATTTATAGCAAGACTCCTTACATCTCTTAATAATTGCCATGGAATTCAATGACACTGATTATCAAATAATCAGAAGTATTTGAGGACTGAGTAGTGGAATAGGGTTGGAAAGACTGCCAAAAAATAAAATGAAAGAAATGGAGCAATTGAGCATCTTAAAATTATTACTGCACATGCTGATAATTCTGTTACTTGCTTCTGCCTTTTATCAACATGCAGCCGAAGTATATCTTCATTACAGCTAAACGCTATTTATTTAACCATGCTTCAATCTTAGGAGTGACTTCTAATGAACAGATCCAGCGGGGTTTTGAATTCATGTTATCTGGCTCAATTTTTTAATAACATTATTAGAAACACCAAGCATAATTCAGAATGGGCTAAACACTATAAAATATTAAATCTTAAGATAAATTCTCAATGAAAGAATTACAGCCACTTTTTATTTTATTCATGGCGCAGAATATGTTGCAGGATTGTTGTGGACACTGAACAAATGTACTTACAGTAGTTCCACCAGCACAGACACACCCCTTTCTAAAGACAGTAAGTGATGAGAAAACATTCCTGCATCAGAGAGAAAAAATATTCCTATTGATTTTTGAGGCACTAACAGGAGCATTTCTGCTGCAGTGGAGGTGGCTGATACGTGAGCCGCACATTCTTGCCAGCAGTAGCCTTGGAGGCTTCTGATTCCATGCTCTCTGACATCTTCTCACAAATTATGTCCACAAGACGCTCAAAGACCTGTCTCACGTTGATATTCTCCTTGGCACTGGCTTCAAAGTAATCGAAACCTAGTTTTTATTTTGGAACAAAGCGGACAATTAGGTTATCAGCTTATCCCAGACTGCACTTCCCACAATTTTAGAGTTAATTTTTCTGCTCAGTTCATAAGCAGCTGGTTTCTTATGAGAAAACACCTCAGGTTAAAGTAAGACAGTTCAGCATTGTCTCACAGTATATAAAAGAAAGTTTCTGAAAGCATTTAATCTGTGAATGGGTCCAACTGGGAATATGTATTCCCGATTCTTCCTACTTGGGTTCTGCAAAGATTTCCACAAGTTCAGTAGTCCATTAAAGTATCTGTGTGTAACAAGGATGTATTCTGAAGATTCTCCAGTGATGGGCTACCAAAACTTTTACTACCACACTGTGGGTGTGGCTTATGCATTTTGTTTCAACATCTTTCAGTGCAAATTGGATGCTCTGGGGTGGAGCTCCAAATTTTGCTACCAGTATTGCGTTCCTGATGGTACGCGTAGGAGCCCATCACTGAGATCCTCATACAAGTAAAATGTAACTAATAAGGGGGTTTGAGTTTGAAGTTTTGCTAATAAAATAACAAACGCCTTTCCAAATCTATGGAGATTCTTAATCATCCAGAACCAAGTCATGGTTATCCCCAAAGTTCTTTTTCCAAAAGGCAACTAGACTTTCCCCCTATTTTTCCTTGAAGACATTTTGCTTACCATCCAAGAATTTTCTTCACTTCTTATCTAAGAAGCTTCTTCAGAACTAAAGAAGCTTCTTTGATGAGAAGCAAAATGTCTTCAAAGAAAAACAAAGGAAGTCTCATTGCCTTTTGAAAAAGCACCTTTGGGCCTTTCCAGTCACATTAGGTGTATTTAATCCATTAATTTTTAGGAAGCAGAATAATTAATCTTTTAATTCTTCATATTTCTGGGAAATTCATATATCAATCATTGAGTATGCCTATTGTGATGATATGAGAAATCTTTGGGTTTGGGACCTTTTTTCTCATAGAGCACAATTGATTTGTAAGTTATACCTTTGCACTTGAATGCTCTTGCAGTTATTTTCCACTTTACTTTTCTATAAATGTCCATAACTACCAATAATTTGTGTGAGAGGTATAACGACATTTAACAGCAGCTATGGCAATGAGAACCAAAGCATAAAACATACTATATCTTTCTTTCCTGAGAAAGTAATTGTTACTAATAAGTTTAAATCCATGACTTAATTGCAGGCTCCTAGTTCCTCACTAAAATATTAAACAATGCCAATTGCTTTTGTTGAAAACCTACACATATTGTGCTTTGTGATGCCTGAAATGTGATCTGAGAGAGCTATTTTTGAATGTACACATTTTGTTAAACTGTAACGTTTAATCGTGCATGGTAGGATTTCACAGCCACTTTTATCAGTGACGATTTCTAGGAAACGTCTGGTGAGACAATGAATACGTGACTAACCTTTTTTCTAGCTGTGCTGCTACTTTCTTCAAAGATCTGAAACAGTTTGGCAACATCTCAGGCCTATAGATCCTGCATGTGGAGTGGAATGCCCACAGCCAGTCGTTAATTGTCATGTAGATATACTGCTGATAATATCCTCCTTATTTCAATGCGGATACAGTAGTCCCTCACCTATCGCTGGTGTTACGTTCCAGACCTGGCCGCGATAGGTGAAATCCGCGATGGGGAATTTATCGACTGATAGTACTTATTTAAGTATTTATATTGTAATTGTTTGGTAAGTTTTCATTGTTTTAAGTGTTTATAAACCCTTCCCACACAGTATTTATTTTAGATACAGTATTTAAATACAGTATTTACAATTTTAGATTTATTTATTTTTTGAAAAACCTGCCGATCGAGTTCGGCGGGCTGTTTAAATCTGCCGATCGACTTCCTCAGAAACCCGCGATGAAGTGAAGCCGCAGTAGGTGAAGCGCGATATAGCGAGGGACTGCTGTATTAACCATTTCTATTATTTCACTAAGAATTCTGGAGAAACAGCTGTTATAATTGCCAGGATGCTGACATGCCTCAGGACTGTTTTGTGATTTGAATCTTGCCAGAGGTGTTCTGCTAAAGCGGATTTGTATTTTTTTAAGCCTGATCTTGAACTGAAGGAATACATGAAATATGGAGACAGTTGTATTGGAGAAACTGAATGCGCCATAGAATGAAAAACCAAAGAAGATTAAAGGAATTTAATCTCCTTTGGTTTTTCATTCTATGGCATATTCAGTTCCTCCGATAAAACTGTCTTCATATTTCATGTATTCCTTCAGTTCTTAGTTGTAGAAATTATTCTTGTTAAATCAATGGTAGGATATTGTGCAAATCTAGCTGCACTTATTGAATAAAATCACCTTATTGGGGAGATGGGCGCCATATAAATGTAATGAAAAATTAAATGAAGTGTATTTAAGCAATCTCATGTTTAGTGGGGTGTGTAAACCCAGAATTTATTTTTATGTGAGTCAGTATACTTCCAAGTCTGCTTTCACTGATTACCTACTTGAGTGACACTGTAATCTATCGGCTGCAATGTAGCAGAAATACAGTGATAAGTATCAGACTAAGATCCTGGAGCCATGATTAAAATAACAACAAAAAACCCCAACTGCAGATACTAAAAACTAGTTACGTACATTTTAAACATCAGAATACACAGTGGGATTGAGTGAAGGCAGGGGTGAAAGGCTCCCAGTTCGCTCGTGCCTGTCAGTTGTTGGAGAGCCAGTTGCAAAGGGAGGGTGAGGCTCCGCCCACCACCCGGATGCTGCCATTTGGGTTATTTTACCCTCTGCACATGCACAAAATGCTTCGCGCCTGCACAGAGGGTAAAAGAACCCAAATGGTGGTGTCTGGGCAGGTGGGTGGAGCCCAGGGGTGGGCTACGAGCCAGAACGCTAAATTGCACTCGCTGCAGCGGCTCATAAGTTCTTGCGGGACCAGCACGATTTTGCTGCTGCATCTGTGGAGGAAGCAAAATCACATACGGAACCACAGGTGTGCCCGTTTCAGCATGTGCAGAAGCAAAAAACCCTAACCGAAACACGGGCGCATCTGCGGTTCCATGTGCGATTTTGCTTCCTCCACAGGTGCAGCAGCAAAATCACGCTGGCCCTGCAAAAACTTAACAATTTTGCATTCCAGCTCGTAGCCCACCTCTGGTGGAGCCTCATGCTCAGGGGTGGGCAGCAGACGGGATGGGGTGGAATAATAATAATAATAATAATAATAATAATAATAATAATAATAATTTATTAGATTTGTATGCTGCTCCTCACCAGCGGAAATGAAGATGCATGCGCAGCTCCAGCTGATCGGCAGCTGTCACTTCCTGGATTACTGGTCTCGGCTCAGTTCTCCATTTTCCCCCCTGCTGCTGCTGTGTCTGTGCTTCTTGCTTTTTTCCTCTTCCTTCCTTCCTGGCCTTGGACGAGTTTCCCTCTCTTCTGCCCGGCTCCCCTCCAGCCTCATGCTTGCACCTCCCATGTGAGGTGCAAGCAGAAGGAATGGGCAGAAGTGGCGCTGGCAGCATTTATGCTTCTGGCAGAACCCGTTTGCCTAGCTACCCAGCCTGAACTGGGGGGAGGGGTGATCCAGGAAGGAGAGCGCGTATAACATGAAGCAAATTGTCACCCCAGTGAGTGATACTAACAAGGTTGTAAGTCAAAGACTTAACAGTTCACTTGAACGATGATGTTTGTTCAAGCCACTCCCACCTGGTCACATGGCTGACAAGCCATTCCTACCCAGTCACATGACAATTAAGCCACTCCCATAAAATAAGCCACACCCCACATTGTGGCAGTAAAAATTTTGGCTGCCCATTACTGCTCACGCTCCCTTTGCGACTGGCTCTCCGATGACTGACAAGCACAAATGAACCAGGAGCATTTCACCCTTGAGTGACAGGTTATATAATGAGAGGGAAAAGAGAAGTGCTTTTAGAGTAACAGTTAGGACTGGAACCTTGATACAAACTTAGATGTCAGAATAATAAGCAGAAAGGCTGATGTAGTTATAATGGCACATGAAATGCATCAATTCATTAATAGGTATAGTGGACAAAGATAAGAATATGAAAGGGTAGGCACAAAGCTTAATCTGAAAGGGAAAACACAAAGCAGGAAGAAGGCATGTTATGAAATGTACTGGCAAAAGGCTTCCTACAGGCCTTACCTGGAATCAAATATTGGAATTGATAAACATTGCTAACTCAAATTTCATGTTTACAGAAATGAAAACCTTAGACACAATGACAGACACAAAGAAACATAGAAACATAGAAGTCTGACAGCAGAAAAAGACCTCATGGTCCATCTACTCTGCCCTTATACTATTTTTATTTATTTATTTATTTATTTATTTATTATTTAGATTTGTATGCCGCCCCTCTCTGCAGACTCCGCAGACTCTGTATTTTATCTTAGGATGGATATATGTTTATCCCAGGCATGTTTAAATTCAGTTGCTGTGGATTTATCTACCACGTCTGCTGGAAGTTTGTTCCAAGGATCTACTACTCTTTCAGTAAAATAATATTTTCTCATGTTGCTTTTGATCTTTCCCCCAAGTAACTTCAGATTGTGTCCCCTTCTTCTTGTGTTCACTTTCCTATTAAAAACACTTCCCTCCTGGACCTTATTTAACCCTTTAATATATTTAAATGTTTTGATCATGTCCCCCCTTTTCCTTCTGTCCTCCAGACTATACAGATTGAGTTCATTAAGTCTTTCCTGATACGTTTTATGCTTAAGACCTTCCACCATTCTTGTAGCCTGTCTTTGGACTCGTTCAATTTTGTCAATATCTTTTTGTAGGTGAGGTCTCCAGAACTGAACACAGTATTCCAAATGTGGTCTCACCAGCGCTCTATATAGCGGGATCATAATCTCCCTCTTCCTGCTTGTTATACCTCTAGCTATGCAGCCAAGCATCCTACTTGCTTTCCCTACCGCCTGACTGCACTGTTCACCCATTTTGAGACTGTCAGAAATCACTACCCCTAAATCCTTTTCTTCTGAAGTTTTTCCTAACACAGAACTGCCAATACAATACTCAGATTGAGGCTCTGAGATTCTTTCAACACTGATTTGTCTTCTGATAATAAAAAATAAATAATATATCTGGAAAATCTGGTAAAGATGAGATGTGGCTATTGGTCAGGGGGAAGAAAGGGAGGGAAGGAGGGAGAGAGAAAAAAGATAAGGTTGATCATGTACCCAACTGATCAGCCAAATGTTTTCCTTTTTCAATAGGAATGATTCTTTCATCCTCCATATCACACTTATTCCCCACCAGAATCACTTGTGCATTATCCCAGGAATACGTCTTTATTTGAGTAGCCCTGTAAATAAAGAAAAAAAAGAAGTCAAAAATATGATTTGTTGTGAATCGCAGTTACAGAAATCCATCAACCTGAAAACAACAGCTTGAAAACAGTCGGTGTTGATACCAAGATGATGTTGTTAGTATCGTTACAAAATATGGAAATTCCCAATGTTTTATATGTGAGCCAACACCTTAGTAATTGCTTATAAATTTAGCTTAGACTTAGAACAATGCTTCATAAGGCATTATCCCAAAAGCAAAAACACAAAAACACCCCCTTTTATATCCAGCAGGGGGAGCCAGAAGATTAAAACATGGATTAATTCAAGTAAGATATATTGCCCTGTAATTCTATTAGGGTATTCAGCTAGCCCGCACTCTTACTAGGGACAATTTCTACATCATTAAACAGACCCATGTTAATGGAATTTTTTCTTATACAGTATCTCAGATTTATATTGTCAAAATCGGAGTCCTTGAGATTGTTGGTGGAGTTTTGCTTTCTGATTTAAAATTACTGTACAGTATATGATAATTTATGTATTCATTATCACATGCCTGATAAAATAATAGAAATCATTCCTACAATTTTCTGATTATCAGTGGTCAATCCTCACTGGACCTCTCATATAAAAGCAGTGTCAGCCAGTGAATGTATCCATTTTTATCTGCATACCCATTGAATATTCATCACTAGCTTTGCTGATAGGGCATAGTTTGAATAAGTGTTGGAATTGCGTTAACCAATCAGGGAAGAGCCAGTGGCAATTTTTTGGCATTTGAGCACCCATTGTTAATGAAATTATACTTTTAAGCTTCACACTTCAACAGCTTTAAATGTAATTAATACGGTAGCTAATGTTGATGGTGAATTATCTCAACTGCAATCTTATACAAACTTACCTGAGCCTTCTGCTGCACGAATCCCAGCGACCAGTTAGGTCCCACAGAGTGGGCCTTCTCCGGGTCCCGTCAACTAAACAATGTCGTTTGGTGATACCCAGGGGAAGAGCCTTCTCTGTGGCGGCCCCGACACTTTGGAACCAACTCTCCCCAGAGATTAGAATTGCCCCCACCCTCCTTGCCTTTCGTAAGCTTCTTAAAATCCACCTCTGCCATCAGACATGGGGGAACTGAGATATTCTTTCCCCCTAGGCCTTACAATTTACACATGGTATGTTTGTATGTATTTTTGGTTTTATAATAAGGGTTTTTTTTAGTTGTTTAGTATTGGATTGTTACATGCTGTTTTTTGTCACTGTTGTTAGCCTCCCCGAGTCTGTGGAGAGGGGCGGCATACAAATCAAATAAGTAAGTAAGTAAGTAAGTAAGTAAGTAAGTAAGTAAGTAAGTAAGTAAGTAAGTAAGTAAGTAAATAAACAAACAAACAAAGAAAGAAACAAATAAGGAACTCAGCGATGCTTACTTCTGAAAGATTCATTGCAAATTGCAGACAATTTCATAACACATTTAGGTTTAGATTTTTTCACAGCTGTTTGCAGTTGCATGTTATGTATTCATACTACAGCAGAGATCTAGTTAAAGTAATCTTAAGGCTAAATATTAACTAAGATTCTTCCCACACTAAGAAAAAAGTACATTATTATTCATTATATTATATATACTAAGATGTATTGTGGCAGCCATTTCATGATTCAACATTCCTAGTTATGGTCTCATATTAGATTTTGTTTCAAACAGTGCAAAAATTATGGGGAAATGTGTTTTTTTTACAACATGCTGCTGCCAATGCCTAAATGTTACATGTTTGCAGAAGGTAATAAATTTCTTCTTGTTGGCTTTGGGAAATTGTAGCAATACAAAAATCTAATCCATACAGGTTTTTTGGGGGGAAATTACAGAACCTTTCTCCAGTTTATTGGCACCTTATATCCCACTTCTGAGCACTGGTACTTAGCTATCTCATACTGCCCCACATTCTGCAGGGCCAACCATATCATGGGAAAACATTTCTGGGCTTTGGCTTCACTAATCTCTCCAAAACAGGTGGCAGATTGACAAGTTGCTTCTCTTAGCATGATTAAAGTAGGCATTTTCTAAAAGGGAGAGGAAATCTTTCAGGTAACTGGGTATATCTCCAGATTAATTTGTATCAACCCATTTTATATAGTTGGGGAGACAAAAAAATATTTGTTTTATTTATTCGTGGGATTTATCTACAGAGTTCAATTCCAAATTGGACTCTAGATGGCTTACAATGCTAGCAATAAATACCAACAGTATAAAATACATAAAAAGAGTAAGTACAGTAAAATAATATAAATATAATCTAACACTGAAAACCATCTATTCACTCACTCATGGTCCCAGGCCCACTGGAAAAGCCAAGTCTTAACAGCTTTCTGGAAGGCTGGTAGGGTGGGGGTAATACGGATCTCTGGGGGCAGTTGGTTCCAAAACATTGGGGCCACTACAGATAAGGCCCTTCCCCAAGGTCCCACCAACCAACATTGATTGGCGGGTGGGACCTGGAGAAGGCCAACTCGGTGGGCCCTTATTGGTCATAGGTAAGTAAGTAAGTAAGTAAGTAAGTATTTATTTATTTATTTATTTATTTGTTTATTTATTTTCCAATACATAATGTAGGTTTCAGAGGATATAAACATAGTACAATATATAAATGGAAGATTAGAAGAAAGATATAGTAATAATATGGAGGAAATACTAGAGTTCATAAACATACATGTAGTTAGTAGAAATATAAGAGAAGTATTAGGACAGGGGATGGAAGGCACGCTGGTGCACTTACGCATACCCCTTACTGACCTCTTAGGAATCGGGAGAAGTCAACCGTGGATTGTCTAAGGGTAAAATTTTGGGGGTTAGGGGATGACACTATAGAGTCTGGTAATGAGTTCCATACTTCAACAACTCGATTACTAAAGTCGTATCTTTTACAGTCAAGTTTGGAGCGGTTAATATTAAGTTTGAATCTGTTGTGTGCTCTTGTGTTGTTGTGATTGAAGCTTATACACAAAAACCAGATAATAGGAGTTAGATCACTGGTAGAAGCAAATGGCAGGTGCAATTCTAATTCTTAGCAAAGCAATTCTTACAGAAGAGAAAGATCACCAGGAAATTACCGTATTATGTCCCAGAATTCTACTGATTCTACTATTATTATGTCCCTTCGTTACAATAGTCACTCTAAAAGCAGTCGTTTCTCCTCCTTATCTGCTTCATTGCACTTCATTGAATTAGGAAGGAATCTACCTGAGCTGGTTTTGGCTAATATTGTTGTGATTTTTTAAAAAATGCTTCAGCCCAGTTAATGATTCCTGCCTATCTCTACCAATGTGATCTTCTTTACCCTGCACAATGACCTTCTTTTCAGTGTCCAAGTGGCATCCTGCCTGTTTGCCGTATGATATTTGTATTAGTCTATTGTGTGTACATAGGTTTATGGCATTGATCAATCAAACAAAGGAAATTAGAACAAAACAACCTGTAAGCCATAGTTACGGTGCCTCATTTGCATCCTTTGCAGATTTTTTCCCCCCACCTGAGTAATGAGATGATTAAATTGAGCAACGAACGTGGCCTTTTCTCTCATCCCTTCCCATTTTTCTAGTTTTGGTATGAAATGAGGTATTCAGCACTTCTTCCTAGCTGACTGTACACCTTGAACTTTTCACAGAGTGATGCAACTTGTGAAGTGCCTGTTCTATTAACGCTGAATACGTTTTAGCCCTTGACACCTTCTCGCTTTACAGGTTATTTAATTAGGTTGTTTTTTTCCCATCAGCTCCTGAATATTACATTCCCACCGATGTTTGTGTAAATAGGCCCATGAGTTCGATGATGGTTTAATAATGCTTAGGGAAAATGTAATGAAATCAGTGGGATTTCAGTCAATCATGATTTATTTAAATGCCACTGATTCCATTGGGTCTAATTCTGCTTAACACTCAGGACAAGGCCACCTTCTGCTTAATGTACAGGACAGGCAAGAGCCATAATTTTGGCAAAAAATGCACAAAGAGCTGGAGTATAACCTAGAACAGGGCTCCCCAACTCCTGGGCTATGGACTGGTACCAGTTTGTGGCCGGTTAGGAACCGGCCTCACAAAACTTCATCTGCACATGCACAGGATCCAGATAGAGCAAAATATCATACCTTCTAAACAATGTCGTCTGGCGGGACCCAGGGGAAGAGCCTTCTCTGTGGCGGCTCCGACCCTCTGGAACCAGCTCCCTCCTGAGATCAGGATTGCCCCCACCCTCCTTGCCTTTCGCAAACTCCTTAAAACCCACCTCTGCTGTCAGGCATGGGGGAACTGAAACATCTCCCCCTTGCCCGTGTTGTTTTGGTGTTAGATTGATTGTGTGCTTGTTTTTTAATATTCTGGGGTTGTTTTTTTAATGAATTTTTTAGCTTAAAATTGTAATTGGATTGGTGGGTATTGGATTTGTTATTATGTATTGTTTTTACCATTGTTGTGAGCCGCCCCGAGTTTGCGGAGAGGGGCGGCATATAAATCCAATAAATCTAATCTAATCTAATCTAATCCAGCCCAGCCCAGTGGTGAAATTGAAAAATTTTCCCTACAGGTTATGTAGGCATGGCTTGGTGGGCGTGGCTTGGTGATCATGTGACTGGGTGGGTATGGCCAACTTGGTTAGAGTGCAGCACTGCAGGCTACTTCAGCTAACTGCTAGCTGTAGTTCAGCAGTTCACATCTCATCCCTGGCTCAAGGTTGACTCCTGGGGCTTCAAGGAAGCATCTGGAGGATGAAACAACCTTCCCCAAAGCCAAAAATCAGCTGGCCAGCGCACGCATGCATGCTGGAGGTGACATAGGACAACCTCTCGCATGCCCTCTGATATGGCTTCATGTGCCACATGTGGCACATGCAGGGGTGGGCAGCAGGCAGGATGGGGTGGAATGCAGTTCCACCAGCGGAAATGAAGATGCGTGTGCAGCTCCATCTGATCAGCAGCTGTCACTTCCTGGATTACTGGTCTTGGCTTGGCTCTCCTTTTTCCCCCTGCTGCATCGTCTGCGCTCCTTGCTTTTTTCCTCTTTCCCCCTTCCTGGCCTCGGACAGGCTTCCCTCTCTCTTGCCCGGCTCCCCTCCAGCCTCACTCGGACACCTCCCGCCTGAGGTGCAAGCAGAAGGCGTGGGTGGAAGGGGCGCTGGCAACATTTATGCTTCTGGCAGCACCCGGTCGCCTAACTCCCCAGCCTGTTTGTATGTATGTTTGGTTTTATAATAAGGAGTTTTTTAGTTGTATAGTTGTTGGATTGTTACATGCTGTTTTTTGTCACTGTTGTTAGCCGCCCCGAGGCTGCGGAGAGGGGCGGCATACAAATCCAATAAGTAAGTAAGTAAGTAAGTAAGTAAGTAAGTAAGTAAGTAAGTAAGTAAGTAAGTAAGTAAGTAAGTAAATAAATTTAAAAAAAAAAACCAGGAAGGAGAGCGTGGGAAATGCGAAGCAAATTGTCACCCCAGCGAGCAACACTGGTAAGGTTTTAAGTCGAGGACGATGATGATCATTCAAGCCACCCACCTGATCTCATGGCCGGCAAGCCACTCCTACCCAGTCACATGACCATTATGCCACACCCACAAAATAAGCCACACCCACAGTGTGGCAATACAAATTTTGGCTGCCCATTACTGGGCACACGTGCCATAGGTTCGCCATCACAGACCTATGGCATGTGTGCCCGAAGTAGCATGCAGATACCTCTTGCCGCAGATCTCTGTGGCTTTTCTTTTGTGAGAGTCTGTTTCCCTGCAAATGATGAAACAGAAGCTCACGAAAGAAAAAGTTCTTATCTCTTGCCGCACTGCCAGTGTTAGGATATCCCGCCTCCTGCCGGCTAGCTGGTCTTTGGGTCTCTGCTGCACATGTTTGTGTGCACATTTGCAAGTGTACCTTTCAGTTTGGGCATGTGCACATGTGCAGTTTGGGCACTCGGTGTCTAAAAGATTCGCCACCACTGCCCTAAAACATGTGGATTTAATTATGCAATAATATCCCATGCTGTTTTGCTGACCCTGAACCATGCTGTTAAACTCACTGATGAGGAATGTTTGACTCAATCTGACCTCATTACAGAGGGCCGTAGGCACATGATCCGAACTAGCACAGTACAGGTTTGCTAGAAGAAGTAACATATTTCTCGTTTTATGAAAAGGCATAAATTAAAACCACTGCTTGATGTGTGAAATAATTATCACAGGGAGGTGTGATTTAAAGAGCAATCAGCTGCCTGGGAAAGGTTGTATTGTCACAGAGTTAGGGTTGCTATTGTCTTCTGACAAAGCTCCGACTACACTGACAGCTGTTTGAGGACCAGAAAGACAACACATGAACATTCCCTGTTACCATTTCCTGAGGATTCCCCTATTGCCTTTTACATCCTCTGCTGTCAAGGAGAAAGGAGGACTAAATAATTATGCAGGAACCTTATCATGGAAATTCTATATATGTGAACTGAAGGCAAACAAACCTAACCAAATTAGCCTTTTTGGGGTGCTAGAACTTACTTAAAAGGTCAATAGATTTTAATGTCATGGATCTGAGAGTATTTTGTATAATTTTATGCAGGACTCTCATAATTATACAATGCTATGGAAAGGAACCTGTAAGCCATCAAATCCAACAATTTAGGAAGAAATGAAAACTAAAACACCCCAAATAAATGACTCTCTCCTGCTTGGAGGACATCATTAGGTAATTGTTTCACTTAAGCCCCATTGATTTTAAGAAGAATTTGTCTCTAATGAATGATGTAATGTTGCATTCAACTTCTACTCAAGCCTTTCTGGTCCTTCATGAAATGCTTCAGGAAATGAAGGTCTCTCTCTCTGAGTGTGTCTGTAGTAATAGAGGTATTTTTTGCCTTTCAAATAGCTGTAAGTTTTTCTCTTCCTTCTGAGAGATGGGCAGCCATAAAAATGTGATTAATATGCAAATAAGTTGAGATCAAAGTGAATAAAACCTAGATACAGTCTATGTAAATCTGAAACGTCCGTATTCTGTTATCTACGACAAACAATATTTCACAATATTCACGATACATTTCAAAATATGGATGTGGTTGAGAAGAACAAGACTTTATTCCACTCATTTTATTGCGGTTGGTATCTTCACCCTGCTCACACCAATAGGACCAAACATACCGTTCATAGCCCCTACATGAGTCTAATATTTAAAAAAACATTTGTTTTCAATTATAAAATAGGAAAGTGGTAAGCTCCACTCTCTAGTATTATCTTTATGTCCAAAAATGCTTTGAATCCTACATGGTACCATCAAGTGAAAATGGCTAGAGGTTATTATGGCCTAGTGCTTTTTTCTGCAAAGAAAAATGCCAGGTATAAGCTTAGAGCTAACCAGATCATGCTGAGGAGAAAGCCGAGGTGGTGCAGCAGGTAGAGTGCAGTACTGCAGGCCACTAAAGCTGACTATAGATCTGCAGGCCAGTGGTTCAAATCTCATCACCGGCTCAAGGTTGACTCAGCCTTCCATCCTTCCGAGGTGGGTAAAATGAGGACCCGGATTGTGGGGGCAATATGCTGGCACTGTTAAAATGTGATATTGCTAACATGTTGTAAGCCACCGTGAGTCTAAGGAGAAGGGTGGCCTAAAAAACTCAAAGAAAGAAAAAAAGAAAGGAAGGAAGGAAAGAAAGAAAGAAGAATGAAAGAAAGAAGAAAGAAAAAAAGAAAGAAAGAAGAATGAATGAAAGAAAGAAGAATGAAAGAAAGAAAGAAGAATGAAAGAAAGAAAGAAAGAAGAAAGAAGAATGAAAGAAAGAAGGAAAGAAAGAAGGAAAGAAGAAAGAAAGAAAGAAAGAAGAAGGAAAGAAGGAAAGAAAGAAGAATGAAAGAAAGAAAGAAGAAAGAAAGAATGAAAGAAAGAAAAAAGAAAGGAAGGAAGGAAGGAAGAAGAAAGAAAGAAGGAAAGAAAGAAGGAAGGAAAGAAGGAAAGAAAGAAAGAAAGAAAGAAGGAAGGGGGAAGGACCATTTCCTGGAAGCTATCCATCCTGCTATACCAGATGATTCTTGACAAATGTATATTTTATTTTATGTACGCTGAGAGCATATGCACCAAGACAAATTCCTTGTGTGTCCAATCACACTTGGCCAATAAAAATTCTATTCTATTCTATTCTATTCTATTCTAAACTTATTTAGAGACTTTAAGGTGGCCCTGCTTGGTAGTTTAAGATATCTGGACCGAAAAGCATGCTTTGCTACCAAGACTTGACATCTAAATACATCTTAGAGGTTCTGAAATATGGGGTTCATTTGTTCCAGGATTTTTGACTAATGGAAGACACACTTTTCCATCTAATTCCAAAATGTATTCAAGTACAGTGGTACCTCTACCTAAGGACGCCTCTACTTACAAACTTTTCTAGATAAGAACCGGGTGTTCAAGATTTTTTTGTCTCTTCTCAAGAACCATTTTCAACTTACAAACCCGAGCCTTCGAAACTGTAACCGGAAAAGGCAGGGAGAAGCCTCCGTGGCACCACTCTAGGAAATTCCTGGGAGGAAACAGGGCCAGAAAAGGCGGGAAGAAGCCTTTGTGGGTCTTCTCTAGGAATCTCCTGGGAGGAAACAGGGCCAGAAGAGGCGGGAAGAAGCCTCTGTGGGGCTTCTCTAGGAATCATCTGGGAGGAAACAGGGCCGGAAAAGGTGGGAAGAAGACTCTGTGGGGCTTCTCTAGGAATCTCCTGGGAGGAAACAGGGCCGGAAGAGGTGGGAAGAAGCCTCTGTGGGGCTTCTCTAGGAATCTCCTGGGAGGAAACAGGGCCTCCTCCTGCGCATTATTTGCTTTTACATTGATTCCTACGGGAAAAATTTCTTCTTCTTACAAACTTTTCTACTTAAGAACCTGGTCACGGAACGAATTAAGTTCGTAAGTAGAGGTACCACTGTATATTGGACCACCACCAAATATTTTGAATCAGAATTATATTCAAAGAAATGTGATGGCAGTGTCTGAAGGTTGGACAATATACTGTCACACAGATCGTAAAATGATGTATAGCTTCTGGTAATACAGACACTCTCTGTATAATTAGAGTGACACTGAAATCTCATAAATAAACATTAGGCAGGACTGATGTTATTCACTGACATTGTGAAATGAACTTGAGTTGACAGTGAATGCCATTAGTAGAATATTTGGACTGCAAAATAGTTCCAGGAAAAGAAACAAAACGGATGTGCATTAGAGGAGCATCTTTGAGGACATTCAACAGCTCTACGCATATTTATCTTCTGCAATCAAGTCCCATTGTATTCTGTGGCAGCTCTTTCTGAGGATGGAATTGGACTAGAAATTTGAAATTATTAATGCAGACGTTTGACGGACTCAAAGAAAATAATTAAATGAAAGGGCATAAAATTAGATTAAAATTTAAAATTAAAATGTGTTCAACAGCTTGATTTCCTTTCCCGTGTAAGCTAATCTCAGACATGATTACTAAAACTGTGTTTTTTTTAAAGACATGACATTGAACTGTCCCTACCAGTCTTGTATAGCACTGAAGGACTCTTCACAAGTAACATCATACATCAGGATGAATCCCATCGCTCCTCTGTAATAAGCGGTCGTGATGGTCCTGTACCTTTCTTGTCCAGCTGTATCCTAAGTAAAATAATAAGTAAAAATCGTATGAGTTTTATAAATTTTCCCCTGGGCCTAAACCTATTGATAATACAATAAGCATTTTGTGTGTTTGCTGTTTCTTCTGCCAGAACACTAGATTCACGTTATCTAGTAAGGAAACTATTTTTCTTGAAAACATGGAGTAAAATATTATTCCTGCTGGGAATTAATTAATTAGGCAAATAATAAAGATTGCATTGCATATGACCGTCATGACACTCCCCAGTCATGACACTCCGCAGTCTGCATTGGTTGCCGATCAATTTCCGGTCACAATTCAAAGTGTTGGTTATGACCTTTAAAGCCCTTCATGGCATCGGACCAGAATATCTCCGAGACCGCCTTCTGCCGCATGAATCCCAGCGACCGATTAGGTCCCACAGAGTGGGCCTTCTCCAGGTCCCGTCAACTAAACAATGTCGGTTGGCGGGCCCCAGGGGAAGAGCCTTCTCTGTGGCAGCCCCGACTCTCTGGAACCAGCTCCCCCCAGAGATTAGAACTGCCCCTACCCTCCTTGCCTTTCGCAAGCTCCTTAAAACCCACCTTTGTCGTCAGGCATGGGGGAACTGAGACATCTTCCCCGGACCTATTCAATTCAATTTATGTATGGTATGCTTGTATGTATGTTTGCTTAAATAATGGGGTTTTTAATATTTTTAAATTGTAAATTATTTAAATTATTAGATTTGTTATGAACTGTTTTATTGTGTTATGAGCCGCCCTGAGTCTACGGAAAGGGGCGGCATACAAATCTAATAAATAAATAAATAAATAAGCAAGCAAGCAAGCAAGCAAGCAAGCAAGCAAATAAATAAATAAATAAATAAATATCATTCCATTAATTTCTATTTAGAGAAATATAATTCTGGTCTTTGAAGTACAGTCAGCTTTATTCCACCACTTTTGCTAAAGTGCAAATATAAACACAATGAAAAACATGTAAGTAAATCCAGCCATTAAATGGGCCTTCTGTGAATACCTTCCTATGATATATAGCCCCTTACTGCTCCTGCAGGACCATAATTTCCAAATTGTAATTCAGCCTTCGAAGTTCTTAGGACTATAATTCTCATGAATCCAAGATCTCTGACTATAAGATGGTGTAAAGGGGGATTATTAGAAAGTTGTAGTCCAGGTTGCTTCACACTGCTCTGTTCTCAGGCTTTCCATGCATCCTACAACCACAAGTAGTCACACTTTTCCCTCTAACAAACATTATTTAAAAAGCAAAACGTTTTGGCAGATGCCGCTTTCTTCATCAGATGCATAGAGTGACTTGTCTGAAACAAATTCCAACATTAAAACCCCATTGTATTTGCTAAAATATTTTGAAATAGTCTGAAAACCTTTTGACATACAGGTACTCCTTAACTTTCAATCACAATCAAACCTGAAATTTATGTTTTTTTGCCTCCTTTTATGACCTTTCTTGCTACAGTTGTTAAGTGAATCTCTGCAGTTGTAGGTTATTTATTTATTATTTTATTTATTTATTTATTTAGTCTGCCCTTATACTATTTCATGTATTTTATCTTAGGATGGATATTTGTTTACACCAGGAATATTTAAATTCAGTTACTGTAGATTTTTAAAAACCACGTCTGCTGGAAGTTTGTTCCAAGCATCTACTATTCTTTCAGTAAAATAATATTTTCTCACGTTACTTCCAATCTATCCTCCAACTAACCTCAGATTGTGCCCCTTGTTCTTGTGTTCACTTTCCTATTAAAAACACTCCTGAATCTTATTTAACCCTTTAACATATTTAAATGTTTCGATCATGTCCCCCCTTTTCCTTCTGTCCTCCAGACTATACAGATCGAGTTCATTAAGTCTTTCCTGATAGGTTTTATGCTTAAGACCTTCCACCATTTTTGTAGCCCGTCTTTGGACCCGTTGATTTTATCAATATCTTTTTTTAGGTTAGGTAATAAATTGTATTAGGCAGAAAAGGTGCTTCCATACTAAAATTTGATGCCACCATAGCATAGGCTAACATTATTATTATTATTATTATTATTATTATTATTATTATTTATTGGATTTGTATGCTGCCCCTCTCCGCAGACTCGGGGCGGATAACAACAGTAACAAAACAGTAAAATCCAATATTAAAAACAGTTAAAACCCATTATATAAAAACGAATACATACAAACATACCATGCATAAAATTTTAAAGGCCTAGGGGGAAAGTGTATCTCAGTTCCCCCATGCCTGGCAGCAGAGGTGGGTTTTAAGCAGCTTACGAAAGGCAAGGAGGGTGGGGGCAATTCTAATCTCTGGGGGGAGTTGGTTCCAGAGGGCCGGGGCCGCCACAGAGAAGGCTCTTCCCCTGGATCCCACCAAGCGACATTGTTTGGTTAACGGGACCCGGAGAAGACCCACTCTGTGGGACCTAACATGGGTCTCCACCTCTAACTACTTTGATTTGTTTAGACTACAGACATTCGGAGTGTTTATAAAAACACAACTGCTTTTTTTTTTTTTTTAATTCTATTTGCAAAGCTTTCAGAAGCCAGTGAACGGATTAAACAGCAGCAGGGAAAGCAACAGCCTTATCTTTAAGGCACACTTGGTATTACAGCAGCTTTTTCCCCCTGATGTGACCAATCTTCATTGAGATTGCTTCTCAATCTCAATTTTTTAAAAAATGTCTCTGCCTCCGACTGATTAATAGGAAAGTCTCCTCTTTCACCTATCTACTCAGGGAACATGCAATATTCTGAAAGGTTCTTATTGCTCAAACACCTTTAGCATGAAATCCACTAACTTGCAAAAGGGCTTCAAAGGAAGAAAATCTACTGGTACAAGCTATAATTCAACTCTGCAGGAAATGACTTTCACTCTTACTTTAATTATAGTGAAATTCTTGCACAGGCATTTGGCTGTCAGTCCCATTAGCTAGATTCACACATTATGATAAGTCACATCTTTTTTTAAAAAAAAATCCTGATCTGATTTATTTATTTATTTATTTATTGGATTTGTATGCCTACGTAGACTCGGGGCGGCTAACAACAGTGGTAAAAACAACATGCGACAATCCAATACTAAAACAGCTAAAAACTTTATAAAACCAATCATACATACAAACATACCATACATACATTGCAGCAGCCTAGGGGGAAAGAATATCTCAGTTCCCCCATGCCTGACGGCAGAGGTGGGTTTTAAGGAGCTTACAAAAGGCAAGGAGGATGGGGGCTATTCTGTTCTCTGGGGGGAGTTGGTTCCAGAGGGACGGGGCCGCCACAGAGAAGGCTCTTCCCCTGGGTCTCGCCAAATGACATTGTTTAGTTGATGGGACCCGGAGAAGGCCCACTCTGTGGGACCTAACTGGTTGCTGGGATTCGTGCGGCAGAAGGCAGTCCGGGAGATAATCTGGTCCGGTGCCATGATTAAATACACCATTGGCTATGTTCCCACAAATTTGGTACAACTGATGGTTTACAAATGAAAACAACTGAATTCACACAGCTTGCAAAGAAATCAAATTATAACTTATCAAATTAAATATGCTTTTAAAAAAACCATTTAAATTGGACTCCGAAGACAACAAGTGAAGCTATTTCAATGTGAGAATAACGAAAGAGACTTCACAAAACATCTGCCCATTGCATTGATGATGTTACCTAATTTGGTAATAAAATGTCTACAAGAAAACAACCAAGCTCACAGAGCACCAAGGACATTTCAACCCTGAGCTACAAATCATCTCTTCTGTCACTAACATTTACCCAACTGTGCAGCTATATTTGTGGTCAATTGCAAATTCTGACAATGTACTGCAATAGTCTCATCTTAAAGTTATCAATGTAGACCAGGAGTCTCAAACCTGATTTCATTGAGAGCCGCATCAGGGCTGTGTTTGACCTCGGAGGGCTCAGGTGGCCCTGGCCAGGGTGGGCGTGGCCAGCTCAATGCCACCCCTGCTGAGGACACCTGTGGTGCAGGCGGGTATTGCAGCTACCACTGCTACTGGTGTGTTGTGCACATAGCTTCAAGTCTTTGGTGCGTGCACATCCCAGTGAGATTTCGATTCTATGCATGCACAGAAAGCAAAATCTTGCAAGGGGATGCGTGCACATGAGATTTGAGTGATTTTTTTTTGCTTCTGTGTATTGTTCTCTCTAGGAAATCTCTCTCTTGCACATGTTCCCTTGTAAGATGTTGCTTTCTGCGCATGTGCAGAAGCAAAATCTCACTGGGGTGCATGCACGCCAGAGACCTGAAGCTGTGTGCGCAGCTCCAGTTTTACTACTGGTACACAGTCCCCTACCGTTCCAGTAGGAACCCAATACTGCTGTGATGGATTGAGCGATCTACCAATGAAAACAGGCTCCCAAGCTCCGTTTTCAGTTGCCATGGCCTCCTGCAGCCTTCTGCCAATAAAAATGGAGCTCTGTTTTCACTGGCAGAAGGTTGCAGCAGGTTGTGGCAGCCGAAAACGGAGCTTGGAAGCCTGTTTTCTGAGGCAGAAGCAGTGTGGGCTGGTCCTCCGCTGTTTCCAGAGCGGCTCTATGGGCCAGATCTAAGTACAGTGGTACCTCTACCTAAGAACATCTCTACTTATGGACTTTCCAGGAAAGAACTGGGTGTTCAAGATAGTTTTGCCTCTTCTCAAGAACCATTTTCCACTTACAAATCCGATCCTCTGAAACTGTAACCAGAAAAGGCAGGGAGAAGCCTCCGTGGGGCCTCTCTAGGAATCTCCTGGGAAGAAACAGGGTCAGAAAAGGCAGGAAGAAGCCTCCATGGGGCCTCTCTAGGAATCTCCTGTGAGGAAACAGGGCCTCCACCCTCCCTGTGGTTTCCCCAATCGCACCCATTATTTGCTTTTACATTGATTCCTATGGGAAAAATTGCTTCTTCTTACAAACTTTTCTACTTAAGAACCTGGTCACGGAACGAATTAAGTTCGTAAGTAGAGATACCACTGTACCCTGTCAGCCAGATCCAGCCCCAGGGCCTTGAGTTTCACACCCTTGATATAGATTCTTATTCCTTTTTTTCTAGGGAGGACCTACTACCCGCTTAAAAAACCCCCAAAGCTAATGGGGACAAAGTGCAATAGAAACTAGGAGGGACATTTTAAAATGTTTCTCATTCCTTTTGCTGCAGCAAGCAAAAAGCTAGATGCAGAAGGCCTTGAAGAATTGATGAAGAGAGCATTCCTTTATCTCTGGGGAAATGTGCGCAGTGCTTATCCTATTAAATAGTGAAGCAACCTTCTCTAAACATGTACAGGTTCAATTTTGTTCTTGGAAGACCCCCTGGACAATACTGGTGTGGAACGTACTCTTTAGATATGTGGTGTTTCTGATACTCCACAAATGACACTTGTTGCTGTTGCTGTTAGCCGCAAAGTCGTGTCTGACCCATCAAAATCTCATGGACAATGTTTCTCCAGGCCTCCTTGTCCTCTATCATCCCCCGGAGTCTATTTAAGCTCACACCGACTGCTTCAGTCAGTGACTCCATCCAACCCCCTCATTCTCTGTCGTCTTTTTTTTTCTGCTCTCAATCTTTCCTAGCATTAGGCTCTTCTCCAGTGAGTCCTTCCTTCTCATTAGGTGGCCAAAGTATTTGAGTTTCATCCTCAAGATCTGGCCTTCTAAAGAGGTCAGGGTTGATTTTCTCTAGGACTGACTGTTGAATATTCATTAGCTTATGTAAACAGTTGAGTCACAGACTGTTGAATGGTGATTGGTTTAAAACGCCCGGGAAATTCAAATGCGCGTCAGTTATTTTGAGCGGGAAGAAGCAATGTATAAAAAGCCGGGAAAGCTATTACTGTAGCACTTCACGCCTGGATACATTTCATATAGCAACTCTGTTTCTGCTATGCGGTGAATAAACTTTGCTTTAAACTGACTCCAGTGTCAGTATTTTTCATTGGCGACGAAGGAGGTCTTACCTACGTACTTCCAGAATGTATAACCTGCCTGTAGGAAAAGCACCCGACCATTTCGACCCCGAGAAGTCTTCCTGGGATGACTACATGGGGAAATTCGAGGTCTTCCTTGAAGCAGCAGGTATGAAAAACGCCGACAGCGGTTGAAAGAGAGCTATTTCCTAAACTACTGCGGCTCAGAAATTTATGCTCTAGCTCAAACTTTAACCGACCCGCTACCGGCCAACTCAGTTTCATCGGACACTTTAACTAGCAAATTGGCGTCTCACTTTAAAACGACCAAGCCGGCCATCATATACAGGCACCAATTCTCCCGGATGACTCAAATCGAGGGAGAATCGATTAATCAATACCCTACACGCCTTCGCACGGTAATGTCATATTTTTCACTGACCAGTCTTGCAATCCAAGGGACTTGCAGAAGTCTTCTCCAGCACCATAGTTCAAAGGCCTCAATTCCTTGTTATAGAGTGTCAAAAATGACACTTTGTAAGAACAAATAACAGTCTGAACACCATGCAAAAACAAAGCATCCTTTTACATCATGTTTCAGACTGATACCCATCTTAATGTTTTGCAGTAAGAAATTTTTGTAGCACTTCAAAGGGAAGCCCACTTTTCATTCAGAATGTATTAATCTGTCTGTTTGGGAATGAAGGTATTTTTCTTCTATTTTCCAAAGTCAAAAGCCCAATACAGTACTTCATCTAAATTTACCTGCAGCTTTTGCCCTGTGCTATTGCATCCTTTGGCAAGAAGATTACCAAGCAGCCATGTTACATATTAAGAGTGCCTGGTTACAATCAGGTCCTCCGTTTGAGCGGGAGAATGCAAACTGCTGATTGGTCGAGCCATCTGACAGTTCCCTATAAAAGGGCTAACTGTCAGACTGGCTCTTTGCTGGATCTTGTTACATGGTTAAATAAAGAACTGTTTGTCTTGAAACCTGTCTCAAGCTTCTTCGATCACCAGATCAACGAATCATATGGTGCATTGTGTAGAAATAAAAGCTGTTCCTTTTATTCAATTCCTGTAAACAAAATGACCAATTTTGGGGTTTGAAATGTTACTATATGTACCCTGCCCAGAGTCCGTCAGAAGTTGGGTGGCTTATAAATCAAATAAATTTAATTAAATTTTAAAAAATTAAAGCATTTTATATGGGAATGTTAAAGAGTTGTTTTCTGAAGCCTCTCATGCTCAGAACATTTTTCTATTATATTAATTCTTATGCCTCTTTTCTGAGAAGAAGAAAAACTCAAGATAAAGTTGGCATTTACAACCACGGTGATTGCTGTCAGAAAAAGAAAGGTTGCCCTTTGAGTAAACATTATTTTCAGGGTAGCTTTAACCTTGATCATCACATTCTGATTACGTGTACAGTATTTCCAATGCATGCAGTACATGCAGTTATATCTAATATAATATCTAATATATCTATATAGAATGCTGGTGAGACCACATTTGGAATACTGTGTTCAGTTCTGGAGACCTCACCTACAAAAAGATATTGACAAAATTGAACGGGTCCAAAGAGGGGCTACAAGAATGGTGGAAGGTCTTAAGCATAAAACGTATCAGGAAAGACTTAATGAACTCAATCTGTATAGTCTGGAGGACAGAAGGAAAAGGGGGGACATGATCGAAACATTTAAATATATTAAAGGGTTAAATAAGGTCCAGGAGGGAAGTGTTTTTAATAGGAAAGTGAACACAAGAACAAGGGGACACAATCTGAAGTTAGTTGGGGGAAAGATCAAAAGCAACATGAGAAAATATTATTTTACTGAAAGAGTAGTAGATCCTTGGAACAAACTTCCAGCAGATGTGGTAGATAAATCCACAGTAACTGAATTTAAACATGCCTGGGATAAACATTTCATTTCATTTATTGGATTTATATGCCGCCCCTCTCCGAAAACTCGGGGCGGCTAACAACAGTCATAAACAATATACAGTAAAAATCCAATACTAAAAACTAACTTAAAACCCCCTAATGTATAAAACCAACATACGTACAAACATACCATACATACAGTTGTATCAGCCTAGGGGGAGAAGAGGTCTTAATTCCCCCATGCCTGGCGGCAGAGGTGGGTTTTGAGTAGCTTACGAAAGGCAAGGAGGGTAGGGGCAATTCTAATCTCTGGGGGGAGTTGGTTCCAGAGGGCCGGGGCCGCCACAGAGAAGGCTCTTCTCCTGGGTCCCGCCAAGTGGCATTGTTTCGTTGACGGGACCCGGAGAAGACCCACTCTGTGGGACCTAACTGGCCGCTGGGATTCGTGCGGCAGAAGGCGGTTCCTGAACATATATCCATCCTAAGATAAAATACAGAAAATAGTATAAGGGCAGACTAGATAGACCATGAGGTCTTTTTCTGCCGTCAGACTTCTATGTTTCTATGTTTCTATATTGCTTTTATTATTTTTAATGTAGAGAGTTTTGGTATGCAACCTTTTTAAACATACTAATTTTTACACAACCCCCCCCAAACTACATATCAAATACTTTGTGATGGATCTTTATAATTATATGAATGACATGCTCATTTATGCTGAATCTGTTCTATTCTGTCATATCACAACAATTAATTATTCAACTTTCTTAACTTACAAAGGTACAGAAAAATCCATTGTTTGCTAGACATGTTACAGGCAGGGGTGGGCTACTGCCTGGACAGGGGGGAACGCAGTGGGGTAGCGAAAATGGAGCTCCACCCCAGATCATCCAATTTGCAATGAAAGATGTTGAAAGAAAATGCAGGGCATCCTGCATAAGCCACACCCACAGTGTGGTAGTAAAAATTTTGGTAGCCCTTCACTGGATACAGGGATTTATAGATTAAGTCCAACACTTGAAATTTTACCCAGAATCTAAGAGGAAGCCAATGCAAGGCCTACAAGACAGGTGTAATAGGTCCCCCCAAGCAAACATCAATGAGCATTTTGAAGCAATAGAAGCAGAGGTGAAATCCAACAGGTTCTGGTAGGTTCTGAAGAACCAGGAGCAGAAACTTTGAGTAGTTTGGAGAACACCACATCTGGCTGGCCTCAGAGTAGAGTGGGAATGGGGATTTTGCAGTATCCTTCCCCTGCCATGCCCACCAAGCCATGCCCGCAGAACCAGTAGTAAAAATTTGGATTTCGCCACTGCTTTAAATAATGATGATGATGATGATGATGATGATGATGATCCACTGGAACTTGTGCCGGAACTACCATTTACCAGTGGCAAAGAACTGGTGGGATCATAAGCCCGAAAAAGTGGTTGAAAATGAGCAAGCAAAACTACGGTGGGACTTCCGATTTCAGACTGACCGATTAAATGTTTCAATCATGTCCCCCCCCCTTTTCCTTCTGTCCTCCAGACTATACAGATTGAGTTCATTAAGTCTTTCCTGATACATTTTATGCTTAAGACCTTCCACCATTCTTGTAGCCCGTCTTTGGACCCGTTCAATTTTGTCAATATCTTTTTGTAGGTGAGGTCTCCAGAACTGAACACAGTGTTCCAAATGTGGTCTCACCAGCGCTCTATATAAGGGGATCACAATCTCCCTCTTCCTGCTTGTTATACCTCTAGCTATGCAGCCAAGCATCCTACTTGCTTTTCCTACTGCCCGACCACACTGCTCACCCATTTTGAGACTGTCAGAAATCACTACCCCTAAATCATTCTCTTCTGAAGTTGTTGCTAACACAGAACTGCCAATGCAATATTCAGATTGAGGATTCCTTTTCCCCAAGTGCATTATTTTACATTTGGAAACATTAAACTGCAGTTTCCATTGCTTTGACCATTTATCTAGTAAAGCTAAATCATTTACCATATTACAGACCCCTCCAGGAATATCAACCCTATTGCACACTTTAGAGTCATCGGCAAATAGGCAAACCTTCCCTACCAAAGGTGATTGTGGTGGTTTTATTGAACACTCATATATTTATTCTCTTGCAAACTCTTTAGGTTTCCCTATAGGAAGACAGCTAGAGAAACAAAAAAAGGACATTGAATTCTTTGAGTTATTAAAATTAAAGGAAGTCTTTGACTATGCTCAGATAAAATGTACAAAGGTAAACAACAAAAAATTATGGTGATGGCCACTAGTCAACTGACTGGTGTTTTTTATGCTGTAAAAATAAAAAGAAACAAGATGAGTCAGAGACATGATTGGAAGAAAAAGAATATGAATCACTTCCAAAGCCACATTTTGATTTAATCTGCTGGAAGCAGTAAATTAACCCTCACTTGAACCAATTGTTTGGCAGAAGTGCTGAAGCTCTGCAGGGCTCAGCTTTCCAGATAACACTTCATTTTAAAACAAATTTCTACATACGGAAATACCTCGTCTTACGAACTTAATTGGTTCCAGGACAAGGTTCCTAAGGTGAAAAGTTCCTAAGATGAAACAATGTTTCCCATAGGAATCAATGGAAAAGCCAATAATGCGTGCAAGCCGATTAGGAAAATCCAAAACATTAAGGCTTAAAAAAAAAAAAGCTGCTGGCAGACGAAGCTGAGGCGAATGGAGTAGGGGGAGTGACAGTGAGAGGTGGCAAGAGGTGGCAGTCCCAATGAAGCAAGGCGAAAAGAGCCTCTCTTGAGCTCCATGGGTCTTTCCCCACCCCGTTCTGCTCATTTTCCCTACACCTTTCTCGTCTCTTGAGCTCCATGGGTCCCTCCCGTTTTTTCCCACCCTGTCCTGCTCATTTTCCCCACACCTTTCTCCTCTTTTGATCTCCATGGGTCCCTCCCATTTTTTCCCACCCTGTCCTGCTCATTTTCCCCACACCTTTCTCCTTTCTTGCACTCCATGAGTCCCTCCCGTTTTTGCCCACCCTGTCCTGCTCATTTTCCCCACACCTTTCTCCTCTCTTGATCTCCATGGGTCCCTCCCGTTTTTGCCCACCCTGTCCTGCTCATTTTCCCCACACCTTTCTCCTCTCTTGATCTCCATGGGTCCCTCCCGTTTTTGCCCACCGTGTCCTGCACCTTTCTCCTCTCTTGAGCTCCATGGGTCCCTCCCGTTTTTGCCCACGCTGTCCTGCTCATTTTCCCCACACCTTTCTCCTCTCTTGAGCTCCATGAGTCTTTTCTTCCCGTTTTTTCCCACCCGACTTTGCTCATCTCCCCCACACCTTTCTCCTCCCTTGAGCTCCATGAGTCTTTTCTTCCTGTTTTTGTCCCCCCTACTCTGCCCATTTTTTCTATCCTGGGACTCTCCTCCTGGAATTTCCCTACAGTATCGCGTTTTTGCGGAAGTCAGGAGGTGGGGTTTCCCATGGAGGGGAGCCTCGGGATGCCAGGATCGCACAAACTGAGGCTTGGCTTCCAACGAAAGTCTGGAGGCGGGGCATCCCAGCAGCGGCGGCAGGTTCGTAAGGTGAAAAAAGTTCGTAAGAAGAGGCAAAAAAATTCCGAACCCTGGGTTTGTATCTCGAAAAGTTCATATGACGAGGGGTTCGTATCATGAGGTACCACTGTATTTAATTCCTGTTCCACAATAACATAGGAAGTGGGGAAAGGCTATAAAATATTTTATGGTGTAATGTGTTCAATAATTTTGGCTTGTTCAATAACCCAGTGAAGAGGGGGAGCTCAATCATAATGGAAAAACCACTTGAAAGTGATGACCTAGTGATGATCTAGTGCCAGATAATGGATTCCTCATGTTACTTAAGAAGAGCTGAGGACCTTTAAGTATAGTGCTGTCTACGGAGAGGGGTGGCATACAAATTTTATAAATAAACTTCAGAAGAGAAGGATTTAGGGGTAGTGATTTCTGACAGTCTCAGTGCACAGTGCAGTCAGATGGTAGGGAAAGCAAGTAGGATGCTTGGCTGCATAGCTAGAGGTATAACAAGCAGGAAGAGGGAGATTATGATCCTGCTAGAGTGCTGGTGAGACCACATTTTAAATACTGTGTTCAGTTCTGGAGACCTCACCTACAAAAAGATATTGACAAAATTGAACGGGTCCAAAGACGGGCTACAAGAATGGTGGAAGGTCTTAAGCATAAAACGTATCGGGAAAGACTTAATGAACTCAATCTGTATAGTCTGGAGGACAGAAGGAAAAGGGGGGACATGATCGAAACATTTAAATATGTTAAAGGGTTAAATAAGGTTCAGGAGGGAAGTGTTTTTAATAGAAAGTGAACACAAGAACAAGGGGACACAATCTGAAGTTAGTTGGGGGAAAGATCAAAAGCAACATGAGAAAATATTATTTTACTGAAAGAGTAGTAAATCCTTGGAACAAACTTCCTATGTTCTATGTTTCAATAATAATAATAATAATAATAATAATAATAATAATAATAATAATAATAAACTAGTTGCTAATACTGCATACAGGAAAAGAAAATTTAAAATTGCAAAGAGATCATTACAAATGATCAGACTATTGTTACATGGCCCAGAAACCAGGATTAACAGTTATGACAATAACGTGGTGCACAGGATAAATGTACATTTTAAGACTGACTGTCAAAAGTAAACTAATTAGCAATCAAAAAATATGCCACAAACTAGTACTTAGTAAAATAGGAATGAAGTTGTGAATACTCCAACACTAGCAGTTTTCAAGAAGAAATTGGACAACCATTTGTCTGAAATAATGCAGGATTTCCTGTTGTGCAGGGGATTAGACTTGAAGACCTTAAAGATCCCTTATATATTGTTCCTGACCAGGGGTGTGCTACTGCCAGGACAAAGAGGTAACACAGTTGGGTAGTGAAAATGGAGCTCCAGCCCAGAGCACCAAATCTGCACTGAAAGATGTTGAAAGAAATTGCAGGGTGTCCTGCATAAGCCACGCCCACAGTGTGGTAGTAAAAATTTTGGTAGCCCTTCACTGCTCCTGACATGTGGAAAATGTGCTCAAACATCTCAGTAAGATACCACATGGTTATAAAAGAGGGAGGAGGAGGATAATCAAGCCTGAAAGATTATGATACAATATCTAATCTAAATCAAAATAGTCTTTAGACTTTGATGAAATTTATTTTTTGATCTGATCCTCATACAATTCAGTCAATCAATCAATCATTTATCAAGATAATTTCATAGGCCTAGGGACAAATGTACTTAGCTTGTACTAAGTATACTGGTAGTTAAATCTTATGCTCTTTGCACATGGTCGTATTATATAAATAATAGTATAAAAAATAGGAAATAGCAGAATACGTGCAAAAGATTATCTCACACATATCTTTCCATTAGTAAACAGCAGATACAGGATATAGATAAGAATACAGGTTTATTTTATCTTCAAGCTCTAAAAATCCATTCAGGTGCAAGTGTAGAAACAGAAGAGTATAGAAGTCTGAGGGATTTATGTATTTTTTATGAATACAAAGAAGGAATGGAATGTGTATTGGAAGCTTTCACTTTTGCCTTTAAAAAACTATTCAGTATTTTGTCTGGTTAAAACTGAAAGGAGAACCTTTCAAATCATTTTTAAGTATTGCAAGGAAGAATAAAAGGAAAGAAAATGCGAATACAAGCCTAGTGTTACATCATGATTATTTAGAACTGCCTGAATCTGGTCTGTTATATTTAAGCAATAATAATTGTTTTCAAACAATAACAAGCCACTTCTGTAAAGTCAGATTTACTGAATAAATCACAATGGAAGTGCTCACATAATGCACCAGACTATAAATTATTTTTGTTTGGAAGCGCAATAGTTGAATTTATATAATACACTAAGGCACAAATAAGCATAATCCATTCTGGTTTAGAGAGTTCCCTGAAGTAAACATATTATCAAGAATGCGGAATGATTCAAGTGTATTGCAATTATTTTTTCCCAATGTGATACATTTCCAATTTAGGTTTAGGCGGTGTGTTTCTTTGAAGACTACAGTGGTTTTATTATACACTCAGGTCTCTCCCTGAGATGGGTTATGAATCATTCTTGTATTGCTGAATGCAGGATGATCTGAAAAATAGCAATATATTCTGTTCAGTGAGCCAGAAGTCCATGGAAAGACTGCAGAGGGAACCTAACATTCCATCTACCAGGTTGTGGTTTACTGCTCATCGTTTGAAACCAACTATGGAGGTAGGTTGTGTTATACAGTGCATTTATTGCCTGTCTGAAATAGTAAGGAGAAATGAGTCACAGGCAAATTGCAAGGTTTCTGGTGTTTCTTATACATTCACCTAATTTATAAATAAGGCAGTAACTACATAGAATTCTCCCACATCATGAGGTGGTTAGATATAGTACACTATTAAATTTATTAAAAGATGTATGCAGGAATAGTGTTCATTTTTTACATTTATATCCTATCTTTCATTCAAAATTGCCAGGTGACAGCTATAGATTTCTAGTTATGACTGGTTTAACCCCAATTATAGTATATTTATATTTAGCATATACATACCCACACCAATCATGATTTCTTCAATAAACTACAGTTAAACAAGCTATAATTTAGGACAAATGTATATCTGTCTGGCTTCCATTGTCCCATATAGCTTTTGGTGTAGCTCCAAATATGTGTATTCATATAAACATTCTGCCACTCTCAGTAAAGAAAAATCCTTTAAAAGTATAGAAACTAAGGAAAATGATATATTGAGGCAGCTTTTAATAAAATTGGTCTTTGTGGGTTGAATAGGTGTCATTGAAAACATATTAAGGGCTCAAGAGTCACATTAAGGTCTCAAGACTCATTGGCCAGGTTCACACAATGCAATTAATTGGTTTGGTGCATCAGCATATCACAAAATATTCTACCTTTGGTGTTTCTCAACCTCAACAACTTTAAGATGTGTGAACCTCAATTTCAAATTAAGTTGAAATCCATACATTTTGAAGTTGCTGAGGTTGACCTCGCTGAGGTTGCCCTAATCCAGTCAGTGGAAATATGGATGGTTTTAGTTGCAAACAGACTTATTTCAGATTAAGCTAATTTGCTTTAGGCATCTGTGTCTGCCAAACAGAAGCATTAAAATAGTTAATACTTTGCACTTTTCTGCTTAAACAAAGTCATTGAGCTTCCTTGTGAGAATAAATGGCTTCTGTATGATTTCTATTTATTTATTTATTTGTCCAATACACAATGAGGGTTTTAGTGTGTATATATCTATATACACATAGTAAAATACATGATGAAGGTTATACATGATGAAGGTTATATCTCTGTGTTCCTTTTATATTACACATCTTCTTTCTCTAGCTGCACTGGCTATTAGAAGATGGGGAGGAACAGGTAGGTAAACTTCAATTTACTATGATGATGAGGTCAATTTTTCATTTTTCTGAACTGCAGAGAAAAAGCAAGGAAGTTCAACCCCCAGATTCCTCTGTGGTATTTGGAAAGACTTTGAAAATGGTTCTTTTCCTTTTGATCAAGACATTTGAATTATGTACTGCTGACATGTGGGCATTGTTTTTTTACTCCAGATGAATAAACCTAGCTGTATTGTAGGAACACAGCCTTTAAGTGAGCTGTGTCTAACAGCAGCTGACAAATAGTGTCTTGATTAAAAAACAACAACACCTTTTCTTCTGAAATCCTGATGATGAGTCTCAGAAGAAAGGTTTGTTTCAAATGAATTTATGTCTGGAAATGGTTAATGTTGATGGACAAAAGAAACTAAATTTGAAAACTGGTAAGATATTGACGATGTAAAACTTTTCAACACCACGGACAACACATCTACTCTCCAAAAAGACCTCGACTTTGTCTCACATTGGTCTAGCACATGGCAACTTCAAATATCAACCAGCAAATGTTCTACCCTCCACATTGGCAAAAAGAATCCGAACCTCATATATGAACTGAATAAACAAAATCTCACAGCCAACCCCCACTCAGTAAAAGACCTTGGAATACTAATATCAAATGATCTAAGTGCCAAAGTCCACTGCAACAATATCGCCAAAAAGGCTTCTAGAGTTGTTAACCTGATCCTACGCAGCTTCTGCTCTGGCAATCTCATGCTACTCACCAGAGCCTACAAAACTTTTGCCAGACCCATCCTTGAATACAGTTCATCTGTCTGGAACCCATACCACATCTCGGACATCAACACCCTTGAAAATGTCCAAAGATACTTCTCCAAAAGAGCCCTTCACTCCTCCACTCGAAACAGAATACCCTACGAAAGCAGACTATCAATCCTAGATCTAGAAAGCTTAGAACTACGTCGCCTAAAACACGATCTAAGTATTGCCCACAAGATCATATGCTGCAACGTTCTACCTGTCAATGACTATTTCAGCTTCAACCGCAACAACACAAGAGCACGCAACAGATTCAAACTTAATATTAACCGCTCCAAACTTGACTGTAAAAAATATGACTTCAGCAACCGAGTTGTCAAAGCGTGGAACTCATTATCTGACTCAGTAGTGTCAACCCCTAACCCCAAACATTTTTCCCTTAGACCAGCGTTTCCCAACCGGTGTGCCGCGGCACACTAGTGTGCCGCGAGACACCGTCAGGTGTGCCGTGGCGAGAGGCGGCGGAGGAGAGTGAGCGGATCAGGCGGGCAATGGGGCAGGGCGGAGAAGCCAGGGGCGCGTTTGGCCGGAGGCACCTACTGCCGCACCTCCCTGCCCCTGCCTCCCCACGGTGCCTCCGGCCAAACGCGCCCCTGGCTTCTCCGCCCTGCCCCATTGCCCGCCTGATCCGCCCATTCTCCTCCGCCGCCGCCTCCTGCCTTGGGGCGAGCAATCCGGGAGTCCGGGACTGTGTGGCTTTGCACCATGAAGAGAAAATGGCTGACTTTTCCCTGCTGCCGTTTTCTCTTCATGGCGCAAAGCCACACAGTCCCGGACTCCCGGATCGCTCGCTTCTCCGGTCAGCAAAGCCATCTGCCCAGGAAAGCGCCGCGCTGGCCGGAGAAGCGAGCGATCCGGGAGTCCGGGACTGTGTGGCTTTCGGCCGGGCTAACGGGAGGCGGCGCGAGGCCAGGTGCTGGGGACGTCTGGGAGGCTGATGGCTGCTGCGCACTCCACTCTCTCTCCGGCTCTCTCTTGCTCTTTCTTTTTCTCTCTGTTGCTGGCGTGGTGAACGAGAGAGAAAGAGAGAGAGAGAAAAAGGAGGGGAGAGAGAATGAGAGAAAGAAAGCAAGAGAAAGAGAGGTTAAGAAAGCAAGAGAGAGAGAGAAAGAAAGGGGGGAAGGAGGGAGAGGGAAAGACATAGAGGGAGGGAAGGAGGGAGAGAGAAAGAGAGCAAAAAAGAGAGGAAGAAAGAAAGAAAGAGGGATGGAGAGAAAGAAGGGAAGGAAGGAAGAGAGAGAAAGAGGGAGGGAGAAATAGAGTGAAATGGAGGAAGAGATATTTTTTTTGTCCAAACTTTTCTTTAGCCCCCCCGCCCCCCCTTCAGTGTTCCCCAGAATTTTGAAAACATGAATAATGTGCCGCGGCTCAAAAAAGGTTGGGAAACACTGCCTTAGACTATCCACGATTGACCTCTCCATGTTCCTTAGAGGTCAGTAAGGGGAGTGCATAAGTGCACCAGTGTGCCTTCCGTCCCCTGTCCAGTTGTCTCTCCTTATCTCATTTATCTTTTCTTCCTTTCAAATATGTTCACCTATACTTTTATATCTTTTCTTCTATTCTTTTATTTATTTATATTATTACATATATTTCTCTTCAATGTGTATTATGTATTGGACAAAATAAATAAATAAATAAAATAAATCTTTCAGTACAAATTGGGTGCTCTGGGCTGGAGCTCCATTTTCATTACCCTACTGTGTTCCCTCCGGTCTGTCTGGATGCGGGGGGATGGCCGTACATTGCCCCTATTTGCATGCTTGCTGCTGATTGGTTAATCTAGTGGTGGGAGAAATAAACTGCTGTCAGTGGCCAGCTAGTCTCCAGGGATGGCTTTAAAAGCAGCATCCCTGCAGCCAGCCGGCAGTTCATGTTGCAATCAGCCAGGAGAATAAAAGGTGTTGAACTGTCCCTGTGTCTCATTCTTCTTTCACACGCAAATCTAACAATCTCAGAAGAATTTAATAAGTTGGCTGGCTTTTATGATGTCCTGTCACACTTTTCTGGTTTTTTAAAATTGGATTTCCCATTGTAGAGCCCATATTAGCACTAATATATCTGCACCAGAGGTGAAATCCAGCAGGTTCTGACTGATTCTGAAGAACTGGTAGTGGAAATTTTGAGTAGTTCAGAGACCCAGTAGCGGAAATTTCGAGTAGTTCAGAGAACCGGCAAATACCAACCCAGGCTGGCCCTAGAGTGGGGAGGGAATTGGGATTTTGCAATATCCTTTCTCTGCCACGCCCAACAAGCCATGCCTACCCACCTACACCACGCCCAAAACGCCACGCCACAAAGCCACGCTCACAGAACCAATAATAATAAAAAATAGATTTCACCACTGATCTGCACCCTTCTTTAAAATCTGGCAGCTTTTAATATTAAAGGGATAAAGAGAGAGTTGTGTCATACAGCAAAGCAAACTCCCAGCTTCTGCCTTTTTCTTTTTTTGAAATATGCCTCTGAAGTCCTAAAAGAATTCTTACAAAATAAATTGGGGAACAGTATTTTGTTTTGAGATGTGTTTTCCTGCTCAGAAAAATAGACAAGGCAGAGCTGTAAAGGAAAGGGAGGACCTGGACAGAGGATTTTGAGTATTCTAGGGAATTAAATGTAGCAGTATTTTCCCCTTGCAAAATATCAATTTTAAGCCAACCTAAACAGGGATCCCATTGTGTAAAGTGGATCAGAATATTTTTTACATGTGCATTAAAGTTGGTACAAAATTGATCCTGTTTTAATTCAGCAATGGCCACGAGTCATGAATATAAAGCAGCTCAGATACCTTGGGGTTGTACAAAATCTCTGAATAACAATAAGATTTACCACACAGTTAAAACATTGTAAATTTTTTTGGCGTTGCTTTGAGGAATTAGTGATTTCTTGCCTGCTCAGTTTATCAAAGGATAAGTAGGAAACACACCCAGCTGTTTTGCCCACAAACATTTCCTGTAGCTCTAGGATTTATGAAACAATGCTGTGAAAATACTGTTTCATCCAAATTCCTAGTGAAATGAAAGACGCATAACCTTTAAGATACATTTAATATATCCTCAGATGTGAAATTGCTCAAAAACAAATGTGATTGGCTTCTATGTAATACATGTAAAATTAGACGTGAAAAGCACTGATGTTTTATTTCTGCATTTAAACTGACTGAAAAGGAGCTATCATTTTAGAGATTAAAACCCCAGGATTTTAAAATCTTTTTTTTCTCCTCACTCATATAACCTCCAACTTGAAGAATCCTATGTAGGAAACCTGGATTGATTTCCTGAATATTAAACCACAATGGAAATAGATAATTATGACAATTACGAGCAATACATAAGATAAATCTATTACCAGCAATGGTCAAATTGCCTTGAGTTGCCAGGTTTATCTAATTAACAATTTCAACCTCTGAAATTAATGCAATTATATACCCAATGCTGTATATCATAATTTCATTTGAATGATGCACCAATCAACACACAGGTAAGGAATACAAAAATGTTCACATTAAGTACTAATGATATCTGCAAATGGGGATAGTTTTGGTTTAATATTGTATAATGTTTGAAAAGTGATCATTTAAAGTTAATAGCTGCTCTTAATCGGGGTTGAACAGCCCTCAATCCTGTATGATATGCCATTCATTCATTCACTCACTCACTCACTCACTCACTCACTCACTCACTCACTCTTTCTTTCTTTCTTTCTTTCTTTCCTTCCTTCCTTCCTTCCTTCCTTCCTTTCTTTCTTTCTTTCATGCTAGAGTTTCCAAACACATCCCATAGAGGCTCAGATGAGTGGAACTATGATAATAATAAGATGCTTCTGTTTTATTTAGATGAAGAATTCATAATTAGGAACTGGATTTGACATTTCAAACTAAAAAAATTATTGGAAAATGTTTTCCTGAATTTTGAGCAGGGAACCATTATTCAGTGTTCAGCGGGATGTCATTAAGAGTGATTCCAAATTAATTGCTTTAATGTATTTATACCCCAAATTTCCAATTTCCCTATCCTGCTTTTCATATGATAACCTTTGTATACCATAAGTAAATAAAAAACGGCTTTATAATTGCATGGAGATTTGAATCTTCATCTAATCTTAACCATTCATCACAAAGACTCTCTAAAAAGATAGCTTTCATGATGTACAAATGAACATTGCTTTGAAGATTTTCCTTGCATTTGGAACAAAGATAATCCTGATCTTAAAATCTTAAAATCTGAATTTTTATCTCCCCCAAACCACTATGTATGATATAGATGTAGTTAAAATTATATTGCTGTTAATTAAATATGTTTAGAAAAATTAGAATTGTAAATTTGGATATGAGATTTTAGTTGAGATACAACTCCATCTTCTAAAGTTAGGCAGCTTAGTTCTTGAAATATTTTAATACAAACCGTAATCTTTGTTAACACTTTGGTTGCAAGAAAACTATTGGCTGGGGAAGGCTGCACTATCCACTCACCTGGAAGTAAGTCCCACAGAACTCAGTGGAGCCTGTTTTTGGTTAGGGGAACCAATTGAGAGGGACTAGGCATATTCCCTGGGGTCACATGCTACCCCTAAGGCATCAATCTTCTCCCCCCGGGGGAGGGCACCAGACTATTTGAGCAGCACTGTATTATACATCAACGAAGCAGTGGAAGTGATGTGCTGGTGCCTGGAGGCTGTTGGGGCCTGGATGGGTGTCAACAAACTCAAACTCAACCCAGACAAGACGGAGAGGCTGTGGCTCTTGCCTCCTAAGGACAATCCCATATGTCCGTCCATCACCCTGGGGGGGGACTACTGACCCCCTCAGAGAGGGTTCGCAACTTGGGCGTCCTCCTCCATCCACAGCTGACATTGGAACGTCATCTTTCGGCTGTGGCGAGGAGGGCGTTTGCCCAGGTTCACCTGGTGCACCAGTTGCGGCCCTATTTGGACAGGGAGTCACTGCTCACAGTCACTCATGCCCTCATCACCTCGAGGTTCGATTACTGCAACGCTCTCTACATAGGGCTACCTTTGAAAAGTGTTCGGAAACTTCAGATCGTGCAGAATGCAGCCGCGAGAGCCATCGTGGGGCTTCCAAGATTCGCCCACGTTTCCTCAACACTCCATGGCTTGCATTGGCTGCCAATCAGTTTCCGGTCACAATTCAAAGTGTTGGTCATGACCTTTAAAGCCCTACAGGAACTGCCTGCTACAGCACAAATCCCAGCGACCGATAAGGTCCCAAAAAGTTGGCCTTGTCTGGGTCCCGTCGACTAAACAATATCGTTTGGCGGGCCCCAGGGGAAGAGCCTTCTCTGTGGCGGCCCCAGCCCTCTGGAACCAACTCCCCCCGGAGATTAGAATTGCCTCCCTGTCTTTCATAAACTACTCAAGACTCATTTATACCGCCAGGCATGGGGGAGTTGCCATTACAAGTTATGCATGGTATGTTTGTTTGTATGTTTGGTTTTATTATAAGGGTTTTTAGTTGTTTTATTATTGGATTGTCACATGCTGTTTTTATTGTTGTTGTTAGCCGCCCTGAGTCTACGGAGAGGGGCGGCATACAAATCCAATAAATTATTATTATTATTATTAATTATACACACTAGGGCTAAGAACTGGACTGCAAAACCTCAGATCACCAGCAGATGGAAGCAAAGAGTGGTCATCCAGAGTTTTAAAGCCCAGAACAAGAACAGAGGAAATAAGGAACAATGTAAGAAACTTTGAGGTTCCACACCCCCATTGAGTATTTCCAGCTATGAAATATGCTGCAATAATAGGCTGTGATTGCTGCCTAGCTGGCTTTGAAAGACAATAGAAAAAATCATGGGATCCAAGAAAGAACCAGACCATATCAAGGGCTATTCAGAAACTGGGTTCAGCAATTGCCTTTTAATTTCCTCAGAATCCTGTAAAAAGAGGGGTTCCAGGCCAAATCCACTTTCAACCTCTGGGTTTTATCATTTAAAGTTAATTTCATCAAAGCCTTTGGATCCTTGGATAAAAGAGGTCATATTTGAAATTACAGCTTTATCATGGCGGTTCTTCTTATCTCCTTGAAACTTTTTCAGGAGGAATTACATAGAGAACAATATTCAGGATTTTTGCTAGTTATTGCAACTCTTAGAAACATAGAAGTCTGAGGGCAGAAAAAGACCTCATGGTCCATCTAGTCTGCCCTTATACTATTTTCTGTATTTTATCTTAGGATGGATATATGTTTATCCCAGGCATGTTTAAATTCAGTTACTGTGGATTTATCTACCACGTCTGCTGGAAGTTTGTTCCAAGGATCTACTACTCTTTCAGTAAAATAATACTTTCTCATGTTGCTTTTGATCTTTCCCCCAACTAACTTCAGATTGTGTCCCCTTGTTCTTGTGTTCACTTTCCTATTAAAAACACTTCCCTCCTGGACCTTATTTAACCCTTTAATATATTTAAATGTTTTGATCATGTCCCCCCTTTTCCTTCTGTCCTCCAGACTATACAGATTGAGTTCATTAAGTCTTTCCTGATACGTTTTATGCTTAAGACCTTCCACCATTCTTGTAGCCCGTCTTTGGACCCGTTCAATTTTGTCAATATCTTTTTGTAGGTGAGGTCTCCAGAACTGAACACAGTATTCCAAATGTGGTCTCACCAGCATTCTATATAGCGGGATCATAATCTCCCTCTTCCTGCTTGTTATACCTCTAGCTATGCAGCCAAGCATCCTACTTGCTTTCCCTACTGCCTGACTGCACTGTTCACCCATTTTGAGACTGTCAGAAATCACTACCCCTAAATCCTTTTCTTTTGAAGTATTTGCTAACACAGAACTGCCAATACAATACTCAGATTGAGGATTCCTTTTCCCCAAGTGCATTATTTTACATTTGGAAACATTAAACTGCAGTTTCCATTGCTTTGACCATTTATCTAGTAAAGCTAAATCATTTACCATATTACAGAGACCTCCAGGAATATCAACCCTAATGCACACTTTAGAGTCATCGGCAAATAGGCAAACCTTCCCTACCAAACCTTCCCCTATGTCACTCACAAACATATTAAAAACTCTTGCTAGTTAATTGAATAGAAAATGTACAGCGTAAAATATGTCTTCCAAGGCAATGCACTCTTATTGTTTCAACTGCACCCCACCACCAAATTTCAAATCTGAAGATATATTTAGCTTGCTAGGTAGGGGAATGGAACAAAACTCGCCTTTTTATTAGTAAAAATTGTCTTTGTAATTTCCCCCCCCCCCCACATAAAAGCTCCTCTGTACATGAAAAATATTCCTTGCATCTTGCAATGAATCTGTCTTTGCAATTGGCTATACACAATAGCATTTTGTGCAAAAGAGATACACAAAAAGTTTAAATTATGTATGCCTCATAATGTATTTGACTTTTTCTTGCTATGGGGCACCTGAAATCTTACTTCAAATTTTTATTCTCAATTCCATACTGAAGACACCTGTATTTGACAAAAGCATGTATGTGACTAGATCAGATTCACCAGGCAAAATGTATTTCCTGTACAACAATAATCATTAACAATGTAGGTCATGCAAATAAAGAATTGGGTTAATATATCTGAAGCAAATGGGGAAGAGCACAGGAATAACATAAGAGATGAAATGTGCTATCACACATCAGTTTGGTTCTCGACTACAGAATTGCTTGCTTTATATCACTTTTCTATCCCTAACATATCCCTTAGCCTTCATTTCTCACACACTCGTCTTTCTTCCTGCTATCTCCAAGATGTATTTGGTTCACATACAATGCTGAACAATTAAAGGACTTCTTGGGTCCTTGATCATCTTTGAACTTGGTTGGCTGGTTCCTTGCAGATGCTTAATTATCAAGCTAGATAACATTATTGTTCTGTCGGGCTCTCTGGTAGAATCCTCCCAAAAATTCACAGGTACAAATTTCAGACACACACACGTTTGAAAATTCACTTAAACACACACATTCTTTATAATGAAAATTCACTTAAACCAAGCCCTCTTTTGGTATAGCAAAGAGCACTTGTCTCCAAACAAACTGGTAATTTGTACAAGTCCCTTATCAGTTCTATGATACTTAGCTTGCAGCTGTGAGACAATTCACAGTCCTTCTTCTTCCACAAAGTGACACACACTTTGCTCTGGTTTAGTTTCAAAGCGGGGAAAAATCAGCACACAAAAGGTCAAAGTCAGTAAAGCAGTCACGAAGCACAATGATCAGATAATCCTCCACAATGGCCAAACCCACAGGCTGCTCTTTATAGCAGCCTCACTAATTACCACAGCCCCACCCAACCACAGGTGGCCTCATTTTCTTTGATAATAATCTCTCAGTTGTTGCTGCCTATGCATCGCTCTCCACATGTGTGGCTGTATCATTAACTCTTGTTCTGAATGCAAGGAGGAGCTAGATAATTGATCTCCTTCTGAGCTGTCTGCCACACTCTCCTCCTCCCTGTCACTCATGTCTTCTTGGTCAGAGGAGCCTTCATCAGCAGATTCCACCAGGGGCAAAACAGGCCTGCAGCATGTGGATGTCTCCCCCACATCCACAGTCCTTGGGGCAGGAGCTGGGCCAGAGCTAACCACAACACATTATCAGTGTGAAGGTGAGTCAGTGGAGTTTGCTCAATGTTTATAAATACAGGTAGTCCTCAACTTACAACAGTTAATTGTTACAAATGACTGTTCAAAGTTACAAATGGCACTGAAGAAAGTGACGTATGACCATTTTTCACAGTTACAACCTTTGTAGCATCCCTACGATCATGTGATCAAAATTCAGATGCTTGGCCACTGTTCATATTTATGGCCATTGCTCTGTCCTGAAGGTCATGTGATCCCCTTTTGCAAGCAAAATCAAGAGGGGAGCCAGATCCACTTAACAACCGTGTTACCAACTTGCCAACTGTTGTGATTGGCTTAACAACTGTAGCAAGAAAGGTAGTAAAATGAGTCAAAACTCACTTTGCAAATGTCTCATTTAACTACAGAAACTTTGGACTCAATTTTGGTCGTAACCTGAGGACTACCTGTAATAATTTGCCTAGCCCCAATCTTGATGGAGGTGTAAGTTCTTCTTCCTTCATACATGTGGTTTCCTGCTTATGTGGATGTGGGCTGCTGGAAGTGATGTGTGTGTGTATGTGTGAGTGAGTGAGAGAGTGAGAGAGAGCGAGAGAGAGAGAGAGAGAGAGAAGCAAAAATTGGAACAAAACAAAATTGTCTTCCTCTCTGAAGCATCATGTGGCTAAGCCTTAAATAGTCTAAGGGCGTGGCTAATTGTTCTACAGATCTATTCATGATGACACCTCCTCTTGCTTAGCCACTCCTGCCTTCTAGCAGCCCTGCGTGCCCGAGCATCAAGAAAAGGCCATAGACAATTTGATACTTGCTTAAAAAGTGAAACCAAACGTTTGATATATTTTTACAAATTATACAAATATTGTATTGCCTAGAAGTAAAACTAGAGAAGTGTAAACTGTCTTACTTGTCACTTAGATCCTGCAACCTTTGATCTTTTCCAATATGATAAGTATAGATTCAGTTCAGTCATTTGAATAGAAAACAAAACTGGTTTAGTGTTATGTAAATAAAGCTTGACTCATCAGCTCTTCTCCCTACCTACCCCATCTGTCTATATGGTCACTTAGGAGTCAAAAACAATGTGATGGCATATAATCAGTCAAAATTCAGGAATTTCTTTTACAGCTTTTTGATTTTTTCTGAGGGAGTAGAACATGAAGAATTTACATAAATTACAATTCCTACATTGGTATTCTTTGCTTTAGGCAGAAAGCTTTTTATTCATTTTTTCCACCTTCCCTGGGTGTCTTTTTATCCTGTTTGTTTTTGAGCAACTGCTCTATCTTATGAGCAACTGGGGTTTTTTGTGGAGAAGCAGGTAGTTGGATGGTGCTGTTCTTGAGTTCAGGATGTAATGTGTAGTTGGTCCATCTCAAATTGTGAGAGCAACCTCTTCTTCACTATGTTGAAAGGTAGTTAGCTGTTTCTCTGTTTGTTTCTCTGTTTGTTTTTCTTTCTTTTTTTATTTAAACTTTATTAAATTTTTCATAAAAAGACAAACATAACGTACATACATAAAACAACTATTTGGGGTTACAGTTACCCCACTTATTTTTGAAGTCTCACTAGTACAGAAAAAAAAGGTTCACTCTTAACTTATAAGGTTAATATAATAAATCAGATATAAAGAAAAGTTTTTGTTATTATATCCTTATTTCATGTAAAGTTAACAAAATAAAACTATTTTTAATATCCATACATACTTTCAAATCATCTGAATTTTGTTTTTTCTCTTTTACTTAACCATATATACAATTTATTCCAAATCTCATAAAATTCTGATTTGTCCTGGTTATTTAACCGCCTTGTCATCATATCCATTTTGGCACACTCTATAATTTTATTTATTACATCATCTTCCTCGGGAATATCTCCTCCCTTCCAATTCTGTGCAAATACTATTCTAGCTGCTGTTAAAATATGAATGATTAAAAAAAATATCCTTTAAAATTTTTTGATTCGTTATACCCAATAAAAAAAATTCTGGCGTTTTCTTAATATCTTGTAAAGTAATTTCTTTTATCCACTTTTCTATTGTATTCCAATATGACTTTGTTTGTTTTTCTATGCCGCCCTTCCCCTGAGACTCAGTTACTATAGATGCAAAATTTTGGTCCATCCAGAGTTCCTCATGTGTTTCATATATCCAGTGAAGGGCTACCAAAATTTTTATTACCACACTGTGGACGTGGCTTATGCATTTTCTTTCAACATCTTTCAGTGCAAATTGGGTGCTCTGGGGTGGATCTCCATTTTCGCTATCCCACTGGGTTCCCTCCCATCCGGGCAGTAGCCCACCCCTGCATATGTCCCAATTCATTAGGTCTACTGTGGTATTCCATCAATTCCAGGTTGTCTGGTCTTCTCCTTGCATGCATATATGTGGGGTTGGTTGTGTGTGTGTGTGTGTGTGTGTGTGTGTGTGTGTGTGTGTGTTTGTATACACCATTTCAGACAAATGGCTGACTAGCCACTTAAAGCTTTTAAGTCTTCTTAAAAACCTATATAGACAGACAACATAGAGAGAGATGATGATATCACATTGTTTAATGATGTTAAAATAATAGTTAAATGTATTATACTGGAATGTTCTTAGATAGAGTTTTGTAGTAGATGAGTTTATTTCTCTGAATTGATCTAACTTAAATAGTTTTTCCTTTTTGTATTAAGAAGACTTCTATCCTGAGTGGAGCAATTGTAGCTCCTTTTTATGTTATGTGTTTGTCTAGCCTTTTCATGTTTGTTTGTAATGTTTTGTCTTCTAATTTGAAAATAATAAAAATATTTTTTTTTTAAAGAGAGACACATATACTGTACATGCACATACATACATACTCAAAAATAGTTCTGTCCAGAGCCTAATCACCTGGTGCCTTTCATCAATTTCTCTCAGTCAGCAACCTATATTTTAAGATTTTTATTTTACAATCATACATATTCTAAATGTAAATGTATGTCTTCTAAAATAGACATAGCTGACTAAACTTCTATATTTTAATTACATCCAATACCACCTGCTATCTTCCACATGTAATATAATTTGTTTTTCTAAAATAATGTTTCTACATATAGTAATGTCTTTTATTACTCCCTGCTATAGTTATTATAAATCCAATAATATCCACACCTGGTTACAGAAAAACATTGGAAGTATTCTGAATCTTTAGTTCAAAAAGAATGGGAGGGTAGCCCAGATACATTAATATAAAATTGAAAAAAAGATTTAAAATAGATGTCCATAAATAACATTTCCATAGCAGCAAGTTAGCAATTCAATCAGAGCAAGAGTGCTTTAAAAAAAAAAAAAAGTTGTAACATCCTTTCATATATAAAAGGATTTCCTGCCGAGCATTACTAAGAAACAGAAATATTGTACTTTGAAACTAGACTTAGCAGGAAGACACATTTTCATTTTAGAAAATAAAACTCAGAAAGATTTCCCAGGAACTGGTTGCAACCCATGGTGTTACATGGCTCAAAAATCTGAATCCTACCACTAGGTTTAATGTGCATCTTCGTGTTCCTCTTTTCAAAGCAATCTCTTTGGCAGTTATGTTATCAATCACAAATAAGCATTCTCAGTACTTCCAAAATTTAACTCTGCATTTCATATTATACAAAATATCATTGCAAAAACCAATTCTAGTTTCCTGTTTCAATTATACAAAATTTCCCAACAGAGACTCTAATGGCAACACCTAAAAATGTTAACAATTGCCATGTTTAGAAATTTCACCTAAAATTAGAATACTAAATATTGATTCAAAATGATGTATTCTTGGAATACATCATAAACTATGTACCATTGTTTACAAATCACAGTGATGATCGCCATAATATACTGTAAAACCCCAAATCTAACCCATTTTATTACTATGTAATGAAGTGGGTAGACTACATCATTTATTTCTGGGAATGACAATGCTGCCTTTGTCCTCAAATTTTGACCATTCTCACCCTTTGTTTCTTTTCTTTGGGCTCTGCAGCAGAAAAAAAAGCAATCTGAGAGATTATGGGGTTGCACCAGTGCATAAGGATTCAGTGCATTATCTATCACCCTGAATGAAGCAGCCTCCAAGCTTTTGGGCACCAGGGATCTATTTCATGGGGAGTTTTTTCCACGGACCAGAAGAGTGTGCAGTTTCTCATGCTACCTGCATCCTGTGAATGGGGCTTCACTTGCTTGCGCTGCCTAGTTTCTGGCATGCTCTCTACATGGGGCTACCTCTGAAGGGCGTTCGGAAACTGCAAATTGTGCAGAATGCAGCCACATGAGCAGTCATGGGCTTGCCCAGACATGTACATATCTCTTCAACACTCTGTGGACTGCATTGTCTGCCAATTGGTTTCCGGATGCAATTCAAAGTGTTGGTTATGACCTATAAAACACTACATGGCATCGGGCCAGAATTCCTATGGAACCGCCTTCTGCCGCATGAATCCTAGCGACCGATCAGGTCCCACAGAGTTGGCCTTTTCCAAGTCCCGTCAACTAGACAATATCGGTTGGCAGGTCCTAGGGGAAGAGCCTTCTCTGTGGGGGGGGCGGACCTCTGAAATCAACTCCCCCCGGAGATTCATACTGCCCCCACCCTCCTTGTCTTCCACAAGAGTCTTAAGACTCATTTGTGCTATTAGATTCTTGCCCCTTGGCCAATGAATGTACTGAAAGAAAGTGGATTAAATGGGAATTGCTGCTTTTTATGGCTTGGGGTTTTTAGATTTTATATTTAATTAATTGGATCTAAAATGTTATACTGTACATTGATTTATTGTATGTTGTAAGCTGCCCCAAGTCCTCGGAGAGGGGCAGCATAAAAGTCCAATCAATAATAATAATAATAATAATAATAATAATAATAATAATAATAATAAGCTAGAGAAATTAGTGAAATACGAAGATCTAAAAATCGAGCTGCAACGACTCTGACATAAGCCCGTGAAAGTGGTCCCAGTGGTACTTGGCACGCTAGGCGCAGTGCCAAAGGATCTCAGCGGACATTTGAAAACCATTGGAATTGACAAAATCTCCATCTGTCAATTGCAAAAGGCCGCTTTACTGGGATCGGCAAACATAATTCGCCGCTACATCAAGCAGTCCTAGGTGCTTTGGAAGCGCCTGACTGGTGATGAAATATGAAATCCAGCATAGTGATCTTGTTTGCTGTGTTGTACTGACGTAATAGTAATAATAATAATAATAATAATAATAATAATAATAATAATAATAATGATGTGTGGTCCAGTGCCGGTCCACAGGCTGTGGGTTGTGAACTGCTTCTCTAAGAAGTGGAGTCGCTGGATGAAGAACAATAAAGAAATATGTTTTGTTTTGGGAGCCTGACATCAATCTTGCCAAACTAAAACAGACTATTTGCGCTATAAAACATGTTACCCGAACTAGTAGGGAGGAGCCATCTTCACCCACTTTTTCTCATACAAGCTGTCTAAACTTCGTTCTCTTTTGCTCCTTTTGGAATACCCTCTCTCCCTCTTGGGAATATGGACGGCAATCACTCATAATTATTTATGAGAAGTAATGTACCACCCACAGCTCCTGCCCTTTCTGATCTGCTGCCCTTTATATATATATCCCACCTTACTTCATAGAGTATGTTATAAACCTGGCAGTGGTCTCTATGAGTAGTGAGGATCAAAACAGGCAAGATTCAGTCTATAGCATCAGTTTTGAAACACTACCCTTTGTATATGTAATGTTAATGCTTGTTTTACTCATCTCCAGATGCCGCTACCAAGCAGCTGTACAATCAGGTGGCTTAGAAATCTGTTTAGTTAAAAGGAAAAATGCAATTGCCTGCTGTTTCTTATGTTTACTGACTTAAAAAAATATAGATATAATCATCAAAAGATGGACTACTTTCATTTAAATAGAACAGTGAGGAATTGACTATTGCAACACTTCTACATATAATCTTTTCTTTGGCCATTAATTAATCAATTCATCTCTTTGACAGTAATAATCCTGACCTTTATTATTCAATATTTCATTTCTCCTTTGTTAAAACTGCTGACCTTTTCTTGGGCTTAAAGCCCCACTTTTTTTTTTTTAATGATCCAAGAAAAGATAACACACTTTTTACTATGCTTTTGTCTTTGATGTTTATTTATAGTGAAAAAACATACGCCTAATAGTTTCCCACAGGCCAAATTTATTTTTGCGATTCTGAATGTCTGTCACCTAGAGACCGTTCATCTGATAGGAAAGCAACACGCTTTAAGAAACTGAGACCAAAAAAAAAAGGCAAATTTCAGAGCAATTCTCTCTATGGGGGAAAAAAGAGAGAGAGAGTTTGACATGTTCAGCCCTTGGAATCACACTGGGAGTGAGGATTCATTAGTTGTGACTGTACCTGTAAAGAACCTAACATTTGGCAGGAAAGTCTGGAATAAGAAGTTGTCTACGTTTAAGTGTCTTCCTCTTTGAATTGATCAGGTTTGCTCTGTCCTTGGAGAAGAGGTTTTAAGATCATCTCCTTACTTAAAGACAAAGTGATATAATCAAACTCACAAACCCTAGAAAGTTTAGAACTAAAACGCCTTAAACAAGATCTAAGTATTGCCCACAAGATCATATGCTGCAACCTCCTGCCTGTCGGCGACTACTTCAGCTTCAACCACAACAACACAAGAGCACACAACAGATTTAAACTTAATATTAACCGCTCCAAACTTGACTGTAAAAAATATGACTTCAGTAACCGAGTTGTCGAAGCGTGGAACTCATTACCGGACTCCATAGTGTCATCCCCAAACCCCCAACACTTTACCTTTAGATTATCTACGGTTGACCTATCCAGATTCCTAAGACGTCAGTAAGGGGCGAGTACAAGTGCACTAGAGTGCCTTCCGTCCCCTGTCCTATTGCTCTCCTATATCTCCTATACCTTTCCTCTATTCCTATATCTCTTCTTCTATTCTTTCATTGATATATTCTATTCCTATATCTTCTTTTCTATTATTTCTTAGATATATTTTACTATGAGTATCTCCTCTATAACCTTCATCATGTATTTTACTATGTGTATACAGTGGTCCCCCGATCATTGCGAAGGTTCCGTTCCAGGACCCCTCGCAATGATCGGTTTTTCGCGAAGTAGCGCTGCGGAAGTAAAAACACCATCTGCGCATGCGCAGATGGTGTTTTTACTTCCGCCGCAGCAGCAAGGAGCCGAAGATTGGGGTTTCCCCACCGCCCACGCAAACTCCTCGCTGCCGCTCGCCCGCCCTTCGCCCGCCCATGCCGTTCGCTCGCGCCGCTTCCCAGCTGAGTCCTGAAGCCAATTCGCTTCAGGACTCAGCTGGCAAGCGGCGCGAGCGAACGGCGTGGGCGGGCGAAGGGCGGGCGAGCGGCGGGCGCGCAGGCAGGCAGGCGGTGGACAAGCCGTTCGCTCGCGCCGCTTCCCAGCTGAGTCCTGAAGCCAATTCGCTTCAGGACTCAGCTGGGAAGCGGCGCGAGCGAACAACGTGGGCGGGCGAAGGGCGGGCGAGCGGCGGGCGCGCGGGCAGGCAGGCGGCGGACAAGACAAGCGGCGGGCGCGGCAGCAGCGAGGAGTTTGCGTGGGCGGTGGGGAAACTCCTCGCTGATGCCCGCCGCTCGCCCTCCCGCCAGCAAGAGGGGGAAGACCCAGGGAAGCCGCCCAGCAGCTGATCTGCCCGGCGCCATCTACGCATGCCTGTCCATAGAAAAAAAGGGCGCGCATGCGCAGATGGTGTTTTGACTTCTGGGTTGAAAAATCGCCATATAGCCGTTTCGCAATGATCGGGATCGCAATACCCGGGGGATCACTGTATTGATATATACCCACTAAAACCCTCATTGTGTATTGGACAAAATAAATAAATAAATAAAATAAAATAAAATAAAATAAAAATAAATAAATAAAATACCTGTCAACCAATTCTGGGCAGATGTTGTTTAAAAAGAAAATCCTTGACATCGTTGGAAAATACATAGAGAGGGAACTCCAATCAGCAGCATTGGTTTGTTTAACCAAATGTTGGAGAAATTAATAAAAAAAGAAGCCAAGATAAATATGTACCCCTTGCAACTTTTCTGATTCTACATTAGCTCTTCAGAAAGGTCCTGATTACCTAGCAACCAGGCATCGTATGATCAAGAGGAGCGTCACTGTTTTGTTTTCAATCGTGGTAGAATGCTCCACTATGCCTACCTTTGATTTAAAAGGTAGCACTTGGTGGCACCAATTCCACAATTATTTGCAGCAAGAAAACTTTAAAGGGCAAATAGATATTGCAGGAGCTAACCTTCAGTAGGATAATTAGGTATGCAGGAAATAAAATAAAAATCAATCTGGAGACAGGTTGTGTATGCAAGTTCTTAAAAGAAAAAACTAGTACGTATTGGTGCATTTTCATATGCCAAATTCAATAGTTGTACACCGCTATTGAAAATGAATTGGCAAAGAAAAAAATCATTTCTAGAGTAAATTCGCACAAAGAATACTTTACGATTAGTGCAGGAATTTTGGCAAAAAGTAAAAGAGGATATCAATAGAATGCTAAATATACAATGAACAATCACTAAGGAAATGGCAGTACTAGTTAAAAGCAATGCGATGGGAGAATTTAGAGAAATAAAAAAAGCAGCAATAGAAAGCGCTCAGGCAGTAATACTTTTGGGTTGGAAGGATGTGACAAAATGGACAATGCAAAATTGGTATAGGTACATGGTGGATCAAATTCAATTTGAAATTATGGATAAAAGGATAAATTTGGATAATGAAACTGAGTTGGGACAACTGATGGGACGTTGGGACAAGGTAAGAGGATATATGACAAGCAGAATCCGAGACCAAGCTACAAGAAATAAATTGGAATCATTCTATAATATGTAAATAGATATACAGTGATCCCTCGATTTTCGTGGCTTCAAACTTCGCGAAACGCTATACCACGGTTTTTCAAAAAATATTAATTAAAAAATACTCCACGGTTTTTTTGCTATACCACGGTTTTTCCCACCCGATGATGTCATACGTCATCACCAAGAGTCACTTCTCTGTCTCTTTCTCTTTCTTTCCTGTCATTCTCTGCTTCAATCATTTTCTCATTTCTCTTTTTTTCTCCCCTTTTTTCTATAATTTCTCTCTCTCTTCCTTCCACTCTTCTCTCTCTCTCTTTCTTCCTCTCTCTCACTCTCTTCCTTCCTTTCTCATCTTTCTTTCTCTCTCTCTTTCTCTATCTTGCTTCTTCCTCTCTCACACTCTCTTCCTCCCTCTCTCATCTCTTTCTTTCTTTCCTTCTCTCTCTTTCTCTATCTCTCCCCCTCTTGCTCTCGAGCGGCGAGCGAGCGGCTGGGCGAACGGCGGGTGGCCGGGCGAACGGCGGGCGAGCGGCGGGCGAGCGGCGGGCGAGCGGCCGGGTGAACGGCGAGCGAGCGGCCGGGCGAACGGCGGGCAGGTGGGCGGGCGAACGGGCGAGCGGTGAGCAAGCGGCCAGGCGAACGGCGGGTGGCCGGGCGAACGGCGGGCGGGCAGGCGAACAGCGGGCAGGTGCTGGGGGGGCGGGGGCAGCCGACATTCAAAGCAATCTTTGTCGGCTTCTGCACTTTCGTCGCTCCCTGCCCTAATTTCAAGCCCGGCTCCTTGTGCTGCCTTGAAAAAGGGTGCGTGGGGGTAGTTTTTGGCTGTCCATAGCCAAAAATGGTGTTTTTACTTCCGCGCCGCTATATCGCGGAAAATCGATTTTCGCGGGAGGTCTTGGAACGTAACCCCCGCGAAAATCGAGGCATCACTGTATTGCTCTTGGGTCAAGTGGACTATACAAGAAACACCCCCGATTTGGTGGTGGGGAATGTGTGAGTGTCTGGGCGGTGGGCACATTTCACTATGCACTGTTTTATGTTGTGTGTAATATAAATTTGTTAAAAATTAATAAAAAAACAAAACAAAACAAAAAGAACACTTTACGCTTACAGTGTAACTGGCTGAGAAGTGATGAATATTTTCTGAAAAACACAGGATTGTCGCTTTTTTTTTGGTACAATTATGTTTTTCTAACCTCTGTACCACACATAACATCTGTAGAATTATAGCACTACAACTATAGACTGTTTTAGTTCATTCAAAGAGGTAAAAGTATAGCATTTAGCTGCCATGCATTGCGTAATTTGAGGTGCCACATGCCAGGAATAGAAAATGTATTTTGAAAAATGGTTAACAGATTTTTACATCTAGGCAGCTGCAGCTAAAATGATAAAAAAGGGAAAAATGAAAGAGTCATTGAGCATAATTAGTGGTTGTCAAGTTTCAATTTGCTTAAATTATGTTCACAAAAATAGTAGGATGTTATGATTTCTACTTGCAGCTGGGCACCCTTACTGTGGAAGTGTACTCCTGCCATTCATCAAAACTATTAATATCCTTTAGAAGCCTGCTGCGGTTTATTGAATATTTTTGTAATGAGTGTAGCTTAACATGATGGATTTTTCAGCATTTCCTCAAAAATCTAGTTAGGTTTTATTTCCCCACTAAAACAAGCAGAATGGGGTAGAAAAAGCAACACTTCCAGATGGGGAGGTGTACAGTTTCCAGGACGGGATCCAATTTTAAAACAAATAGTGTCAATTCCTACCCCGGGAAAGAAGAAATCCATCAAAATATGACTGTTTAAATAGCTGCTTAATATTATTTAGCATGGGTCAGCAGTGGGTTGCTCCCAGCTTGGGCTAGTTCTAAGAACCAGTAGCGCCGACAGCAGGAGGCTCCACCCATCCACCCAGGATGCTTCTGTAGCATACAAATCTAATAAATTATTATTATTACAGTGTTCCTTTGATTTTCGCGGGTTCGAACTTCGCGAATAGTCTATACCATGGTTTTTCAAAAAATATTAATTAAAAAATACTTTGCGGGGTTTTTTCTATACCACGGCCATAGTTCCCTCTAAGCTGAGTAGTGAGCAATCGCTCACTTAAAAATCATCATCAACTCAGAGTTTTCCAAACCTGCCCAGAAGCCGAGAGGGAAAGAGTGAGAGGGAAGGAGAGAGAGAGGAAGAGAGGAAGAGAAAAAAGAGAGGAAGGAAAAGAGAAAGAGAAAGAATGGGAGTAAGGAAGAGAGAAAGAAAATCAAAATCTAGTTTGAAACTAGTTCAACTATTTAAGTGGCATTTTGATATTGATAGAGTTGCCCTATTATGAGCTCACTGTTATAGACACACGGTACAGTATTTTATTTTGAAATTCTCTGAGGCAAAACAGGGTGGGTTTTTTGTTTGTTTGTTTGTTTATTTATTTATTATTTCTGTGCTGCCCAGTCCCGAAGGGACTGCCGCTCAGACACTATACTTTTCTGCCCCCCCCAAAAAAAATTAGAGGGAACACTGACCATGGCTTTTCCCGCCCGATGACGTCATATGTCATCGCCAAACTAATAATTTTTGCAAATAAATAACAAAAAATAATAATAATTGTTAATAAATAATTATGTTTATAAATATCAGGATCACTAAGTGTCTTATTCAATGGTGAGTACCAGTAATAATGGTGAGTAAATGGTTGTTAAGGGAATGGGAAATGGTAATTTAGGGGTTTAAAGTCTTAAGGGAAGGCTTGTGATACTGTCCATAGCCAAAAATGGTGTATTTACTTCCGCATCTCTACTTCGCGGAAATTCGACTTTCGCAGGTGGTCTCGGAACGCATCCCCCGCGAAAACCGAGGGAACACTGTATTCTCAATTATTATTATTATCTGTGAGTGTGCGCGCAAACCAGTAGTAAAGGGTTTTAGAACCCACTACTGGCATGTGTCCTATGTATTATAACAATATCATCACACAATCACACTTGGCCAATAAAAATTCTATTCTATTCTATTCTATTCTAAAATGTATACCATAATGGACATGGCTAGTCCCTGTTCTTCCGACGTGTCTCAACCACCCCGTAATTACAGGGTAATTAGTCCACGAAGACACACACCACATGATAAAAGGAAAACCCAAAAGTTAAATGCAGTCGCCCAATAACTGGGAAATTGAGTCCAATTCTAAAGTCCAGAGAGTCCACACACACAATCCTGAACAGCAAAAACCACAATCTTGACGAAACAATGAATGAGATAAACTGCCATGAGGCTAAAACACCAAGCTGCACTTTTATCTGTAGCACTAATTACAGCAGCCCCACCTGAAATGAATGAGACTCAGACAGGAGTGCAAAGATGGTTCCGTTTATTCAGCTCTCTCGAAAGTGACTTCAGCAAGGAACGCATCTGAGCTGTCAGTGTCAGAACAGCCCTTTTTATACGTTTAAGGCTCGCGCCTAAAAGAAACGGCCGTGCGTCTTAGCCAATCAGACGCGGCCAAGGTTTATTCATAGTTTAAACAGTATTTACAAGGTATTTTCTTTTACAGAGTTTTACATTGGTTATATACAGACTTAACACCCCTCCCTCATTAGTTCAGCCAAACTGTCAATCAGTGAGCCAAGTGACGTAGTCCTCCAATCGATTGGGCCGGCGTGACGTGCGCTCAGACCTGCGCAGATCATTACCGGCTGGTATGTCTATGGTGGAGGTTGGCTCGTCGTTGTCTCCTGTCCGCGGCTGGGCCCAAGTTGGGGCTCTGGCCTGCGGAGACAAGTATGCTGATGGCGCACCGTGCCCAGAAGAGGAGGAAGGCTCGGCGTCGCTGGAGGAAGCATCAGGTCGTGGTAAGTCTTTTTGTAATTCCAAAAGTTCGAGTTGCGAATTAATGTCTGCTTGGGGGGAAGAATTTCCGTTAACGGCCGGCTCTTCATTTGGTGTTATGCGCCCCCTTAAATGATCGATGTGCCGCCTCCATGTGCGGCCATCTTCCAATTGTACCACATAAGATTTTGGGGCTGTTTGTTGCAATATTTTTCCTTTCAGCCAACTCAACCCCCCGTCAAAATTTCTAGCAAAAACCAGTTGCCCTAGGTACATATTTCTTTCAGGTGCTGTACATGTTTCATTATTTACATTTTGAGTACAATAACGAGGGTGCAACCTGTCCAGGGGGGACCTTATTTTTCGACCCATTAAAATTTCTGCTGGGCTTTTGTTTGTGATGGAATTTGGGGTGATATGCTGCATTAATAAAAATTGATCTAATTTGTGTTGTATTTCCCCTGGGCCTGCCCTGCGCAAGGCTTCTTTGGCCACACGTACATAACGTTCTGCAAGGCCATTAACCCATGGCGAGTAAGGGGATGTGAGTGCGTGTCTGACCCCTAAGTTGCTTAAAAAGCACTCGAATTGTCTGGCAGTTAATTGTGGCCCGTTATCTGAAACTAGGATGTCTGGGCACCCATGTGTGGCAAACAAATGGTATAATGCTTTAATGGTGGCACAAGTAGTAATGTTTTGCATAGCAATGATTTCCACCCATCTGGAGAACGCGTCTACCACAATTAAAAAGTTTTGGGTTCCAATAGGCCCTGCGAAGTCAATATGAATGCGGGACCATGGCCCCGTGGGTCTTTCCCATTCCAGAGGTGTTGTTTTCGGGGGATTGGGCCGTGACTCCTGGCAAGGGTCACAGTTTGCTACCCATTGTTCAATGTCCCTATCTAACCCTGGCCACCACAAATAGCCCCTGGCCAACCCTTTCATTCTGACAATGCCTGGGTGGCCTGCATGCAACATACTTAGTACCTTCTGTTTTAAGGTATTGGGAATGACCACCCTGTCACCCCATAACACGCATCCCTTCAAGTAGGATAATTCCAACCTTTTAGATTTAAATTCTGACAGCCCAGTTTCCTCAGAGTCTCCCAACCAACCTTTTTGAATACAATTGATTAATTTTAACAATAGTAAATCCTTCTTAGTGTGCTCAGCCACCTCTTTGGCAGTGGTCAGGCAGTTTTCCTCAAGGTCAATTAGTAAGACATCCTCTGTGGGGGTTGGATCTGAGACTAACTCGGGCATGGGGCATCTACTTAACCCGTCAGCATGATTTATTGATTTTCCCCCCTTGTGTGTTAGATGGTATTGGTATCCTGACAGGAAAAGGGCCCATCTTATTAATCTAGGGGACATGAAGGGAGGAGTTGGTTTATTGGCAGCTAGAAGACCAAGCAGGGGTTTGTGATCTGTTATTAGTTCAAAACTCCTCCCACAGAGATAATAATGGAATTTCTTAACGCTAGAGACTAGGGCTAATGCCTCTTTGTCTAATTGGCTGTAGTTTCTCTCTGTCATGGACAATGTTTTAGAAAAGAAGGCGATGGGGGCCTCTGTCTTGTTTGGCATTATGTGAGCTAATACCCCGCCAACCCCATACGCCGAAGCGTCGCACGTGAGCCTTATTGGCAAAGTTGAGCTATATTGAACCACTACGCTTTTAGAGGTCAATAACTGTTTTATTTTATGAAAAGCTTCGCGCTCCATTGTGCCCCAGGTCCAGGGAACTCCCTTCTGCAGCAGTCGGTGTAGTGGTTCTGCTGCTGTTGCCTTCTGTTTAAGGAAGACAGAATAAAAATTAAGGAGGCCCAGAAATGCTTGGAGTTCTGTCTTATTATTTGGCTCGGGTGCTTTGGTTATGGCCTCTAGTTTGTCTGCTGTGGGGTGTATTCCCTCACTGTCTATTCTATAGCCCAGAAATTCTATGCTACTTGCTCCCCATACGCACTTGTCTGGTTTTACTTTTAACCCCTTAGCTTGCAGTCTAGCCAATACTTCTCTGATGCGCATGTTTAATTCTGCTTGGTTTTTTCCTGATATAAATATATCGTCAAAATATGGGGAGGTTCCTTTTATACCTGCCAATAATCGTTCCATGAAACTTTGGAAAATACCTGGGGCGGTACTGACCCCGAATTGCAGGCGGGTGCACCTAAAAGCACCCCTATGGGTCACTATGGTCTGGGCCAGGGATGTGGCCTCATCGACCGGAAGCTGTTGGTATGCCTGTGCCAGGTCGATTTTCGAAAATACTCTCCCTTCCCCCAAAGAATGAAGCAATTGTTGGACCACTGGGATCGGGTATGGATGGTGTTGAAGGGCCTTATTGATAGTGGCTTTGTAGTCTGCACAGACCCTTAAGGAGCCATCAGGTTTAACTGGAGTGACAATGGGGGTTTCCCATGGCGCTTGTTCTACAGGGACTAAGATGCCCTGGGCAATCAATTTGTCCAATTGGATGTCTAGTTTAGGCAATAGTGGTAGGGGTACCCTACGAGGCTTAAGTCTGACTGGGGGTACCTTGGGATCTAGAGAGAAGGAGATAGGGGCCCCATTATAGGTGCCCAAAGTAGGGCTGAAAACCTCAGGAAATTCTTGGATAAAGTTAGGAATATCAGGTTCAGCATTTACATGTCAAAGACCCAGTATTTCAATTCCCAAAGGAGACATCCATGTTAACCCCAGGAGGGAGTGTTTGGCTCCCTCAACCACAATCAGAGGAAGAAAATATTCACAATTTTTAAATTTCACAGGCACATCTACTTTCCCCAAAACAGGTATGACATTACCTTGAAAATCCCTTATTATTAAAGTTGAGTTAACAAAATCAGTTTTAAGAAAATTTGGCATATACATTTTGAATTTGTCCCAAGGCATAATAGAATGCTTAGAGCCTGTATCTAATTCTAGGTTACAAGGTTTGTTATTTAAAAGTAGTGAGATGATAATCTTGTTCCCTCCTTTAGCAGTTGCGCAATTTACGTAAGTTTGTGCTTTACCTCGTGCGTAGTCACGGTTAGCGGTAGAGTCGTTTCTGCGATTGAAGCCTCTGGAAAATTTGTTGTCTCGCGGTTGTTGTGCCTGGTTGTTGAAACGTTGTTGGCGGGGTGTAGAGAAGGACTCCTCTGGAAGGGGCGCTCTGCAAGCCTCGGCGATGTGCCCGCGTCGATTGCAGCGGCGGCAAATGGCGTCCCTGAAGGGGCAACGCTGTCGTGGGTGATTTCCTCGGCAACCGGGGCATGGGTTGGAGGGGCGTTGGTATCTGGGTTGTCTGGCTTGCTCGGAAGGCAGCAGGAGACAGGTGTCGTCGTCCGTGGCAGCTGGGCTGAGGTCATCTGTGGTTTCGGCGCGGGAAACAGCAACGGAGATTTTGGAGACGGTGTCTTTCTTTTCGTGTTCCTTGAGTTCTTTGGCGGCCGCGTCAGCTACTTCGGCTGTTTGAGCCAGCTTGATGACTGAATGAAGCGTTGGGTCGTCCTCTGTTAGGATTTTGTTCCGGACGGTCGCATTCTTCATCCCAAAGATCAGAGCGTCTGTGAGGCGAGCTTCTGGGCTGTCAAATTTGCACTTTGACAGCACCGTGCGAAGTCTCGTGGCGAATTGATTGATTGTCTCAGACTCACGCTGGGTCATCCTGGAAAATTGATGTCTGTAGACTACGGCAGGCTTCGTTGGTTTGAAGTGGTTTGCCAGTCTTGCTTGGAGGTCGTCCCACGGAACGGATTTAGCTGGAAGCGGGTCGGTAAGCGTTTGGACGAGGTCAAAAATCTCAGTCCCGCAATAGTTCAAGAAGATCGCCCGCTTCCTGTCGTCTTCAGCTTCTCCCATTCCTGCCGCTTCTAGGAAGATTTCAAATTTCACCATGTAGGCATCCCAAGACGACTTCTCGGGGTCGAAGTAGTCGGGAGCCCGGCCGATCTGGAGGTGATTCATGCTTGACTCGTGGATTCTTCGTTCTCTCGTCGCCAGTGAAATGAATGAGACTCAGACAGGAGTGCAAAGATGGTTCCGTTTATTCAGCTCTCTCGAAAGTGACTTCAGCAAGGAACGCATCTGAGCTGTCAGTGTCAGAACAGCCCTTTTTATACGTTTAAGGCTCGCGCCTAAAAGAAACGGCCGTGCGTCTTAGCCAATCAGACGCGGCCAAGGTTTATTCATAGTTTAAACAGTATTTACAAGGTATTTTCTTTTACAGAGTTTTACATTGGTTATATACAGACTTAACACCACCCAACCACAGGTGGCCTCATTTTCTCTTGTAATAATCCTTCAGTTGTTGTCTCATATGCATCACTCTACGCATGCGTGGATGTGTCATTAATTCTTGTCCAGAATCCAGGGATGATACAGATGACTGATCTCCTCCTGGGCTGTCTGCCAAACTCCCCTCTTCCCTGTCACTCACGCTTCCTTGGTCAGAGGAGACAGATTCTACTGGGAGCAAAACAGGCCTGCAGCATGTGGATGTCTCCCCCACATCCACCTCCACATTCCTTGGGGCAGGAGCTGGGCCAGAGCTAACCACAACAGTCCCCAAACACCATTTCCTAGGAAGACCAACTGGTAAGACAGAAAATGCGTAAACGCTTACAAAACTGGGGGTGGTTTGTAGATTGCCAGTATGATAGGTATTTCAAAATTTATTTAAAGAGCTGTATAGAGTGATGATAGCTATATCACGTTTACACCGCTTCACAGTGCTTTATAGACCTCTCTAAGCAGTTTACAAGTGACCAAATTTCCCTCAACAATCTGGGTCCTTGTTTTACTGACCTCGGAAGGCTGGAAGGCTGAGTCAACCTTAAGCCAGTCAGGATCAAACTCCTGGCTGTAGGCAGAGTTAGCCTGTAATACTGTATTCTAACCACTGTGCCACCCTGGGTCCTTGATGGGGGATTATAGCATAATGATATGTTCTACAACAGTGATGACGAACCTTTTTTTCCTCAGGTGCCGAAAGCGTGTGTGCGTGTGCTATCGCGCATGGGTGACTGCCCACATATATAATTCAATGCCTGGGGATGGCAAAAATGGCCTCCCCTGACCCCCCCCCCCCGGAGGCCCTCTGGAGGCCTAAAACAGTCCATTTCCCAACCTCTAGTGGACCTGGTAGGCCCATTTTCGCCCAACACAGGCTCCAGAGGCAAAAACGCCCTTCCCCATCCCCTCGGAGACTCTCCAAAAGCTGAAAATGCCATCCCAGAACTCCGGGTGAGCCAAAAATCAGCTGTCTGGCACACACATGCACATTGGAGCTGAGCTAGGGTAATGGCTTGCATGCCAGCAGATATGGCTCCGCATGCCACCTGTGGCACCCATGCCCTAGGTTCGCCATCACTGTTCCATAACATAATGACATTTCACTGAGAAGCCTATTTTCCAAGGCAGCCAGTGTGAGGAGGTTGTTGTGAATAGTAAGCCTGCTTTCACAAACCTGAAGCTGGATTGACATTTCTTGTTGCCAGATAGACTTAGACCAGGAGTCCCCAAACTTTTTACACAGGGGGCCAGTTCATTGTCCCTCGAACTGTTGTAGGGCTGGACTATTAAAAAAAAACTATGAACAAATCCCTATGCACACTGCACATACCTTATTTTAAAGTAAAAAACAAAATGGGAACATACTATTTAGAGGGGGGGAAAGAAATCTGAAATTCATATATGTTTATGTTTTGTTTTTAATTTTCTTTTGTTAACATCTGATTGGCTATACAAGGTTTTCTTGGTTTATAGAAAAATGTATAAAGAAAGAAGGAAGCACTTTGGCATAATGATTAATAAGTTAGAAATATAATTGGTGTTGTACTTTTTGATGGAACATTAAGGAGAGAATTTAATTAAAAGAAAAGTATGTACCTGTGCTCCTGTCGCTCACCCGCGGGCCGGATAAATGGCCTCAGCGGGCCGCATGCGGCCCACGGGCCGTAGTTTGGGGACAGCTGACTTAGACATTCCTAGTCTATATTCACTCATTTCACACAAGGGATCTAAATCTGTACATGGAAAGTCAAAGATGCTTTTTCAAAAGGCTACTGGACTGTTTTTTTCCCACGAGGAAGAAGAAGAAAACTTTTTTGCTTCTCATCCCAGAAGCTTCATCAGTTGGATAGGTACTGGCAATTTTGTTTCCTCCTCCTCAAAGAAAAACAGTCCAGTTGCCCTTTGAAAAAGGGCCTTTAAGATGACTATGACATGGATGACTGAGATTCTCCACAGATTTTCTGTACGTAGAAAATTGAATGGCCTGAGTCACACATATACAAAAACAGGTTACCTAAGGCCCTTTTGGAGAAAAGGAGAAGGAAACTTTGTGCTGAAGTGAGAGAGTGGGAGCTAAGATTCTCCTTTTATCTTAGATTAAAATTGGAATTTGTAGTGGAAGGAATTTAACCATGTAATAAATTGCTACACAAATAATTTTTGTTCTAAGAGTATTCTATTTTGTTTTTTTAGAAGAACTGGATAATGTTTGCTAAGAGTGGCATTAAATTTAATTACCTTTCCTCTAAGTTTGTGCCTCTGGTGACCATTGTTTCTACCAATGTAGATCTTGTATACTGTACGTACTATATTTTATTCATTCATTTACTAATATTTTTATGCCCTCTGCTCTATATTGGCACCTCATGTATATTGCATATTGGCACCTCAGGGTTATTTGTAAACAGGATCAAATCACCATCACCCTGAGGTCTTCTTGGGATTTTTTTGTGCATTTTCTTGTTTAACTTTCTTCTAAGAAGTCTGTGATTTTTGAGCCCTATATTTATTAATTTATTAATTTGTTTGTTTGATACTCAGGGCAGCTTACAACAATATAAAAACGCAATATAGAATATATATTGATAGATAGATATATAGAATATATATACAACAATATAAAAACGCAATATAATGCAATAATTGAAGAAGTCAATGTTATACTAAAAACATTAAAATAATAAAAACAATAGCATCCCATTTTAACCCCACAACAATCCAATCAACCAAAACATACATACCTATCCTATCAACACAATTCAGCCATGACAGAGAGCAGCCCCCAGGCCTGTCGGCAAAGCCAGGTGTTCACAGCCTTTCAGAAGGCCAGTAGGGTGGGAGCAATACGGACATCAGGGGGGAGTTGGTTCCATAGAGCAGGGGCAGCCACAGAGAAGGCCCTCCCCTGTAGCCCCACCAACATGTATTGCTTAGTCGATGGGTCCTGGAGTTATAGTTTATTATTAGATTTGTATGCCGCCCCTCTCCGAAGATTCAGGGCGAAAACCAACCCTGTGAGATCTCGTGTGAGAGAATGTTGATCGAATGGGAATGACTGTTTTTTATGGTTTGGGGTTTTTTTTATATTTTTTATATTTTATATTTAATTAATTGGATTTAGGATGTTATGCATTGTTTTATTATATGTTGTGAGTCGCCTGGAGTCCTCAGAGAGGGGTGGCATAAAAGTCCAATAAATAAATAAATAATAAATAAAATCTTATTGGTCTTATTTTGTCTACACTGATCGTTTTGTAGGAAAGACACTACGGAACATATTTTCTATATATTTTTTTCTTTTTATTCACCAGTAAGACAGGTTATTTGACTCCTGTGTCTTTCACATGCAAAGTTAAGGTAATGGCAGATAGTGTCATCTTCCTCAAAAATGGACAACTTCCAAAACATCACAACCTAAGAGAAGACAGAGCTGTGGTGAAGAGACCCGAAGGTTTCAAGGAGAGGAACCTCCAATCTTTCATTGTGTGGGATCAGCCACAATGCTAGAGTCAGTAAGTAGACAAGAAGAATCACAGGGAACGTTAACTAGTTGTGTTAAATATGCGCTGAGGTAAATGTAAATAGTTGAAATGGTTGGTGCGTTCTGATTGGCTAAGAGTTTGACAGTAGGATTTTAGCGGGAGTAATAAAGTATAAAAGGAGCACACTGGCACTGTTTATTTCTTACTTGAAGTCACTTACAAAAAGCGCTGTCCTGTCCTTACAAATAAAAAGAGCTTAAAGAACCGGCTCTCTCAGTATTTTTCAAGTTGTCTTTACTGCCTGGAGATTCTGAGTCATCCAGGCCATGGGTGTCCTAAAGGTGCTTTTATCCCAAGGCAACTGCACTTTGTTTTCCTTGAAGAGATTTTGCTTCTCATCCAAGGAATAGTACCTTTACCATTTTACAATGCAATGGCATCATTCTCTAAATGCAATGTACAAGCAAGTAAATAAAGCACACTGTCCTCCAGGTAAAGAATGAGGAAACATTCAGAAAGAAATACCAAAATGCATCTGCTTACAATCATAGTTCCCTCTAAGCTGAGCAGTGAGCAATCGCTCACTTAAAAATCATCATCAACTCAGAGTTTTCCAAACCTGCCCAGAAGCCGAGAGGGAAAGAGTGAGAAGGAAGGAGAGAGAGAGGAAGAGAGGAAGAGAGAGAAAGAGATAGAAAAAAGAGAGGAAGGAAAAGAGAAAGAAAAAGAATGGGAGTAAGGAAGAGAGAAAGAAAATCAAAATCTAGTTTGAAACTAGCTCAACTATTTAAGTGGCATTTTGATATTGATAGAGTTGCCCTATTATGAGCTCACTGTTATAGACACACAGTACAGTATTTTATTTTGAAATTCTCTGAGGCAAAACAGGGTGGGTTTTTTATTTGTTTGTTTGTTTGTTTGTTTGTTTGTTTATTTATTATTTCTGTGCCGCCCAGTCCTAAAGGGACTGCCGCTCAGACACTATACTTTTCCGCGCCCCCCCCAAAAAAAAAATTAGAGGGAACACTGCTTACAATAAAGCATTAAAGAATATTGAATTCATATAACACCTCCCAAAAACCTAAAAGGAAAATTAACCAAGAAAATCCTGGGCACATCTATTGCTCACTGTAGAACCCAGATGCTCAAAAAAATGTTGAATACAATTTCTTTATATTTAAAGGTTGCCCATCCTCTGCAATAACCAGCAATGGACATAGCTTCAGCCTTCTGTCGAAATGAAATGCAGGCAAGCAAATAAACCTGATTTCCCACAATCAAGGAATAATCTGGAAATTATAGTGATCCTTCCAAATCTGTGCCCAGAGTAAATGATTCAAGAATCACGGGGTGCTCACCCAAATCTGCAGTTTTATCCTCTTGTCATTCCGGTAAACAGTCTTCACTTTGAAGTCAATTCCCACTGTACTGACAAAGGCAGGGGTGAAAGTGTCATCAGCGTATCTGAAGAGGAAGGAAGTCTTGCCCACACTACTGTTGCCAATGATCAGGAGCTTGAACATATAATCAAAGTTCTGGTCTGAAACATCCTTGGGTCCATATCTGGCATCTGTTACCGAAGCCATCTAAAGAAAACAAAAACATCATAGATTACTGCAACACGCTCTGCTTACAGCTACCCTTGAAGAACATTCGGAGACTTCAATTAATCCAGTTGTACAAGCCATATCAGTCCAGCACTCTACGACCTACACTGGTTGCCACTTGGTCGTCGAACGCAATTCAAGGTGTTGGTTACTACCTATAAAGCACTGCATGGCATTGGACCAGATTATTTATGAGAACGTCTTCTGCCTCACACATTCCCGCATCCGGTTAGGTCACACAGAGTAAACCTTCTCCAGGTCCTGTCGGCCAAACAATGTTGACTGGTTGGACCACGGGGAAGGGCCTTCTCTGTAGTGGCTCCAGCTCTCTGGAATCAACTCTGCTCAGAGATTCGTACCGCCTTCACTCTCCTTGCCTTTTGAAAGGCATTGAAAACCCATCTATTCCCTCAGGCCTGGGGCTGTGAGAGATTGCTCTCGCTCTGCCCAATAGTGTGAATGATGGACATTTAATTTTGTTATACAGGCGCAGCAGGTAGAGTGCTGTACTGCAGGCCACTGAAGCTGACTGTAGATCTGAAGGTCAGCGGTTCTAATCTCATCACCGGCTCAAGGTTGACTCAACCTTCCATCCTTCTAAGGTGGGTAAAATGAGGACCCGGATTGTGGGGGCAATATGCTGGCTCTGTTAAAAAGTGCTATTGCTAACATGTTGTAAGCCGCCCTGAGTCTAAGGAGAAGGGCGGCATAAAAATTGAATAAATAAATAAATAAATATTTTTATTGTTAGATTGAATTTTACTCTTTTAAGCTGCCCTGAGTCCACAAGGAGAAGGGTGGCTTACAAATCAATTATTCAATCAATCAATCAAACAAACAAACTTTTATTTCAGCTTAGACTTATTGATCAAGAACATATGTAATGCAGGTTCTAGTTTCAAAGGGAAAGGTGAAAGATTCTTTGGAGTCAATCTTGACTCTTGCTGTGACTGCATATTTTTTTCTTTATCATTAGGTTCAGAAATGTTCAAACATGTTTCCCAGTGAAAAAAGATGGAGTCAATCTTGACTCTTGCTGTGACTGCATATTTTTTCTTTATCATTAGGTTCAGAAATGTTCAAACATGTTTCCCAGTGAAAAAAGCTTTCAAAAAGACCAAATTCAAGTACCTAAAAAAAATCATTTTTGTCCGGGTCGTATACGACCCGAAACAGACTCAACGTGATTTTTTTCTTTGCCCAGAAAAAAGTTAGCCCCCACCCCCAGAAATATTTTTATGATGATCAGCAATGTTAAATTGAGTAAATGAATGCCTAAGATATTAAAAATATTTCGGATTTGGAGCCTAAAAAAATATAAAGTGAAAATGGTTGCAAGCAGCCGGGGGGGGGGGGAGGCCTTATTTCTTATTTTTAAAAACCAATAAGCATCATTTCTTTCAGTTCATTTATATTTTTCTTATGTTCAGAAATGTTCAAACTACCAATCCCACACCAACTTTAGTAAAATTGGACACATTTTGCAAGCTAAACTATATATAAATTGAAAAGAAACTTCACAAATAAATGGGGGGGGGTCTGCCTTTTATAATCAAAGTAAAGCAATATGCACAATTTTTTTCAGTTCAATTTTCATATCATTGTGTGCAGAAATGTTCAGACTACTTTCCAAGTGAAAAGAGTTTTCAAATTGACCAAACATAAGCACTTCAAATGAAGAATTTTCGGTCCGGGTCAGGGTGACCCGGGAACAGTACAAGTGTGACTTTTTTTTTTCAGGAAGAAAGAAACCCCCCCACCCCCCAAAAAAAATTCTCATAGAGAGAACCCCTGAAATGATGAAAAGTCATGAAATTTTAAGTTTCAGATATGCAGGGAAAAATTTTTACAGGGTCTCAAACTTTGATTTCGGGTCTCACAAACCCGAACAGCACAGCAGGGAGATTCCTTTACATCGGCAGAACCTTAATTTAGGCTGAGGCCTCACTGGTTTCACCAAGTCTAATTATAAAAATGCCTATATTTGGATCTAACCCTCCTAATGTGCAACAATACATATTAAAAAATCTAAATTACTTTAAAGAGAATTATACAAAATTACTAAAAATATTAGAAAACCCCATATACAGTCATACACATTGATCCAACTCAATCATTCATAATATCATCCAGAGACAATCTCAACACTCATGCCCCCCCCATGCCTGCTGGCAGAGGTGGGTCTTCAAAGCTTTACGAAAGACCAGGAGGGAGGGGGCGGTAGGTATCTCTGGGGGGAGTTTGCTTCAGAGGGCCGGGGCCACCACAGAGAAGACTCTTCCCCTAGGCCCTACCAGTCAACATTGTCTGGCCGGCGGGACCCGGAGAAGGCTGACTCTGTGGGACCTAACTGGCTGCTGGGATGCATGAGGCAGAAGACAGTAGCAAAGACGGTCCCATGTAGGGCTTTGTAAGTCATAACCAGCTGTATTTCCCGTCACTAGGATGACTTATGAATTGTTAACATATTTCAAAGATGATTAATCCTGCCTTCGTTAGGTGTGTTAGGTGTGTATATGAACTGAGCTGAATTTATTATTAAAATTAAGTAATTGGCAAACATTTTACAAGGGGAAAAATAGACAAAAAACAGCTGAGTCGATGCCAAGATTAAACGGGGCCACCTGGCTTCCAGATTGTGCTAATTGCTGTAGTGTTTATTGAACAACAATGAAAGTGATAGATGCCTACTTGGGTGTTAACTCTAAGTGTGACATATATGCCACTGCCATAGTGACCCCATTATCCTATTAATGTTTCTAGTTTTCAGATACTCTTTTCTCTTAGGCAGAAAGATATACGACGGTGAGATGGCAATGTGGAAGACCATTGTATTTCAAGGATATCTTGATTTCTCCTTCGTATTAGGAACATTCTAGAAGTTTAGAGTACATTCTGAGCCAACATGCTTGTTTTTCATTCTTGCTTGATGAATAAGGGAAGGAGTCTTCGGAGAGGGGCAGCATACATAGAAACATAGAAATTATTATTATTATTATTATTATTATATTTATTATTATTATTATTATTATTATTATTATTATTATTATTATTTGTGGTTAGCTCTGGCCCAGCTCCTGCCCCAAGGACTGTGGATGTGGGGGAGACATCCACATGCTGCAGGCCTGTTTTGCCCCCGGTGGAATGCTCCTCTGACCAAGAAGACATGAGTGACAGGGAGGAGGAGAGTGGGGCAGACAGCTCAGAAGGAGATCAATTATCTAGCTCCTCCTTGGATTCAGAACAAGAGTTAATGATACAGCCACGCATGCGGAGAGCGATGCATAGGCAACAACAACTGAGAGATTATTATCAAAGAAAATGAGGCCACCTGTGGTTGGGTGGGGCTGTGGTAATTAGTGAGGCTGCTATAAAGAGCAGCCTGTGGGTTTGGCCATTGTGGAGGATTATCTGATCCTTGTGTTTCGTGACTGCTTTACTGACTTTGACCTTTTGTGTGCTGATTTTTCCCCGCTTTGAAACTAAACCAGAGCAAAGTGTGTTTCACTTTGTGAAAGAAGAAGGATTGTGAATTGCCTCACAGCTGCAAGCTAAGTATCACAGAACTGATAAGGGACTTGTACAAATTACCAGTTTGTTTGGAGACAAGTGCTCTTTGCTATACCAAAAGAGGGCTTAGTTTAAGTGAATTTTCATTATAAAGAACATTGTTTTGAATTTTCAAACGTGTGTGTGTCTGAAATTTGTACCTGTGAATTTTTGGGAGGAGTGTACCAGAGAGCCCGACAGAACGATTATTACAGTGATCCCCCGGTTATTGCGTCCCCGACCATTGCGAACAGGGTAATTTGCGATTTTTCAACCCAGAGGTCAAAACACCATCTACGCATGCGTGCCCTTTTTTCTATGGGCACGCATGCGTAGATGGCGCCCGGCAGATCAGCTGCTGGGCGGCTTCCCTGGGTCTTCCCCCTCTTGCTGGCATCAGCGAGGAGTTTCCCCACCACCCACGCAAACTCCTCGCTGCCGCTCGCCCGCCCTTCACCCGCCCACGCCGTTCGCTCCCCCTCTTGCTGGCGGGAGGGCGAGAAGCCCTCCCCAGCACCCGCTCGCCCGCCCTTCGCCGCTCGCCTGCCCTTCGCCCTGGCCCGGAGCAGCCGACAGAGGTAGACAGATGATCCATCGCCGCTTCTTCCCAGCGGAGAAATTCCAGCCCCCACCTGGTCCCGCCCGATCCTCCTCCCTGAGGCAGCTCGCCCTCCCATGGCCGCTTCCTCCACCCTCCATCGCAAGCCCTCGCCACCGCAGCCAACGCGCACTGCGATCTTCAAGCCCGGCTCCTTTCGGCCCAGCATCTTGGGCCAAGCAGCTGCCTTCTGTGACTGAGCCTGGCTCGCCCGGAAGATCGTAGCGCGCGTTGGCTGCAGCGGCGAGGGAAGCCAAGCCGGCAGCAATGTCGCCGCCGCTGCAGCCAACGCGCGCTACGATCTTCCGGGTGAGCCAGGCTCAGCGGATCAAGCCCGGCTCCTCTCGGCCCAGCATCCCGGGCCAAGCGGCTGCCTTCCGTCACTGAGCCTGGCTCGCCCGGAAGATCGTAGCGCGCGTTGGCTGCAGCGGCGAGGGAAGCCAAGCCGGCAGCAATGTCGCCGCCGCTGCAGCCAACGCACGCTACGATCTTCCGGGCGAGCCAGGCTCAGCGGATCAAGCCCGGCTCCTCTCGGCCCAGCATCCCGGGCCAAGCGGCTGCCTTCCGTCACTGAGCCTGGCTCGCCCGGAAGATCGTAGCGCGCGTTGGCTGCAGTGGCGAGGGAAACCAAGCCGGCAGCAATGTCGCCGCCGCTGCAGCCAACGCGCGCTACGATCTTCTGGGCGAGCCAGGCTCAGTGACGGAAGGCAGCCGCTTGGCCCGGGATGCTGGGCCGAGAGGAGCCGGGCTTGATCCGCTGAGCCTGGCCGGCTTCGCTTCCCTCACCGGCGCAGGCAACACGCGCTGCCATCTTCCGGGCCAGCCAGGCTCAGCGGATCAAGCCCGGCTCCTCTCGGCCCAGCATCCCGGGCCAAGCGGCTGCCTTCCGTCACTGAGCCTGGCTCGCCCGGAAGTGACGGAAGGCAGCCGCTTGGCCCGGGATGCTGGTCCGAGAGGAGCCGGGCTTGATCCGCTGAGCCTGGCTCGCCCGGAAGATCGTAGCGCGCGTTGCCTGCGCCAGGGCGAACTTCTGCGCTTGGCTTGAGGGCTCAGTTGGGAAGGCGCGCGGGTGTTTTAAAACGTCCCCGCCGACATGGGGGGCTCGCTAGCACCCCCCCGAACCCCCAACCCGGGTTTGGGGGGGTGCTAGCGAGCCCCCCATGTCGGCGGGGACGTTTTAAAACATCCGCGCCGCCCCCAATCTTCGGCTCCTCGCTAGCGCTGCGGAAGTAAAAACACCATCTGCACATGCGCAGATGGTGTTTTTACTTCCGCAGCGCTACTTCGCGAAAACCCGCTCGTTGCGGGGGGTCCTGGAACGGAACCCTCGCAACGAGCGGGGGATCACTGTATTATTATTATTATTATTATTATTATTATTATTATTATTATTATTATTATTATTATTGTGGGGTGGGATCTTCACACAGCTGTAGATTGTTTAGGTCAGGAGTCTGCAACTTTGGCACCTTTATGGCTTATGGACTTCAACTTCCAGAATTCAACTCTGGGAGTTGAATCCACAAAGTTGCCAAAGTTGCAGATCCATGGTTTAGATTATCACTAGTTTATCAGCAATGTTCCCAGAATCAACAACGACATTACCTCCATGATCAATGATGAGACTGCAGGATTTGACCTTGACTGGACAGTGCATAACTCTTGATTTTGTTTTTCTTGCCTAAATGTAGAACCTTACTTTTTCCACCATTGAATTAGATAGTGTTCAATGTTCAAGCTTGTCAAGATCCTCCAGAAGACAGCTCAAAATACAGAAAAATCTTGACAAACTTAAACATTGGGCAGTATCTAACAAAATGAAATTCAATTGTGAAAAAAGTCAACACAGTCCTAGGCTGCATTAACAGAGGGATAGAATCAAGGTCACGTGAAGTGTTAATACCACTTTATAAGGCCTTGGCAAGGCCACACGTTGAATACTGCATTCAATTTTGGCCGCCACGATGTAAAAAGGATGTTGAGATTCTAGAATGAGTGAAGAGAAGAGCAACAAAGATGATTAGGGGGCTGGGGGCTAAAATATATGAAGAACGGTTGAAGGAATTGGGTATGTGTAGTTTAATGAAAAGAAGGACCAGGAGAGACATGATAGCAGTATTCCAATATCTCAGGGGTTGCCACAAAGAAGAGTGAGTCAACCTATTCTCCAAGAAGCAGTGGTTGGAAACTAAACAAGGAGAGAAGTAAGAAATTTCCTGACAATTAGAACAATTAATCAGTAGAATAGCTTGCCTCCAGAAGTTGTGAATGCTCCAACACTAGAAGTTTTTAAGAAGATGTTGGATAACCATTTGTCTGAAATAGTGTAGGATTTTCTGCCTAAGCAGGGGGTTGGACTAGAAGACCTCCAAGGTCCCTTCCAACTCTGTTGTTGTTGTTTGTTTGTTTGTTTGTTTGTTTGTTTGTTTATTTATTAGATTTGTATGCCGCCCCTCTCCGTAGACTCGGGGCGGCTAACAACAATAATAAGACAATATAAACAAATCTAATATTTAAGTTTAAGTTAAATTAAGAAACCCTAATTTGAGAAACCAATCATACATACAGACATACCAAGCATAAATATTATAAGCGGAAGGGAATATCTCAATTCCCCCATGCCTGACTACAGAGGTAGGTTTTAAGGAGCTTATGAAAGGTAAGGAGGGTGGGGGCAACTCTGATTTCTGGGGGGAGTTGGTTCCAGAGGGTTGGGGCTGCCACAGAGAAGGCTCTTCCCCTGGGTCCCACCAGATGGCATTGTTTAGTCGACGGGACCCGGAGAAGGCCAACTCTGTGGGACCTAACTGGTCACTGAGATTTGTGCGGCAGAAGGCGGTCCCGGGGATATGTTGTTATCATTGTTGTAGTTGTTATTGTCATTATTATACTTGTTTGAGAGTATGCACTATCCAGTCAAGGTCAGATCCTGTAGTCTCATTATCATGGAAGTAGGGTTGTGACATTTGTTGCCAGACCTTAATAACATCATTTGAACTTTGGCACAGGTTTGAGTATTCATCGTACTGCAGATCCTGGCCTTTGAAATTTTTTCATTGGAACTCCCAACAGCTGTTGAGAGCATCTTGCTTGGTATGTTATGACTTTATGTTTCTGTTTATACCAGCCTGCTAAAGTTGAATTCTCTTTACCTAGTTGTGTGTTGATTGCTTCTGCCATTGCCTGACACTTGACAAAAAAGATATTTTCTCATTTAATACTCCCCCTCCCCAATTTGTCACCTTCAAAATTTGAGAGTGAAAAATCCCATAAAAGTGACTTAGATGAAACCCATTTGATAATTTTTCTTATGAGTAAAAGAAACAGTTCCCCTGTAAAGTGGGGCATTCTATTAACTACTCAATTTAATCCCGGCATTTGTGTCCTTAATTGTTCCTTGTATATTTCCCCATTGAGAAATTCACTACATCTGATAACAGTGTGTCTTCTCCTTTACTGTGTGACTTGTTGAGATGTGCAACTTTACCAATTGATTAAATAAATAAAAATAAATGTCAGTTTCACTACAAGAGGACTGTGCAAGGTGTATATTATGAATGTTTTTCTTAGCAATGTAATGATAAAATCAAAAGTACATGAAAGTGACAGAGAATCTCTTAGGAATTTATCCTTCCTGAATTTTTCATGGAAACGTGCAATATAAATATTCTATATAGGTAAATGCTAGTATAATAAACTAATGTGCAATGAATTCTCTTGAAGATCATTTTAGCAAACATTTTGCAAAAAGTACAGGGGGGAAAATCATCGAAGGCTTACACATTAGTGCAAATTATTTATGACAAGGATATAACTAGAGGGTCTGCTTTTTAATATATGTAGTATTGTTTCCTAGCTGGAAACAATTACTTCAAATAACAGCTAATCAAGTACGTAGAATCTATTGTGCTTGGAGCCACGCATAATATAGTCTGTATGGAGTTAAGAATATTTATTGTTTTATTGTGTCTCATTTTGACAATCTATATAGATGCCCATCTCACAATACCATACCTCTAAGTACCGGTATATGAAAGATTTAAAACTTAAAACAAAAACACCTTATATAAAACCACATAAATAATAACTGCAAGCAACAAATCAACATAAACCTATGTGTGAGATCTAAAAATATTGCACTTTTAATCCTAGGACTGGAACCAAAAAAAAATCAAACAATAGAGTTGGCTTAGTCCAAAGGTCTGGGCAGGAGATTAACCTGCTCTTTACAAGAGACTAACAGAGTCTGGACCATCTGGATTTATTTGTTTAAAGCATGGCAATATCATACATGGGCTAATAATATATATTAACATTTCACCTAGGTTAATAAAACACAATAAAATATAAATGTTAAAACGATCTTTGTTCAAATGCCAATGTCAAGGCCATCTAATCACTGAAGCATAGCACTGTTCATATTAAAAATAAATCAGATACTGGACTGGTATGCCCTCAGCTTACAGTTTGACGTGACACAACCCACTATCTGAGTTTACAGGTAGATGCAGTTTTATAGGGCCAGTATTGCACATTCACTGAAACTTGTAGCTTAATTCCAATGATTCTATGTTGCACCTTCCATCCAAAAAGGAATGTGGAGGGGTGGGAAGTGAAGCTTTACAGTACTATAAAGGTAAAGGTCTCCTCTGTCCAGTCATATCTGTAGAATCCCACCTTTGTCGCCAGTGTAGAATCCACCAAAATAAGACACCAGTAGGTCTGGGGAAATATCAACTCGGTTTATTAGGAAGAATAAAAGCAACTTGCAACTACGAACTGGAATGACAACAACAACATGGCGGCGCCTGGCAGCTATTTATATCTCCCACTGCCAAGCTGAACTATCCAATCCTAGTTCTGTATTTTCCCGCCTATGGGCAAGGGGCGGTCCCAGGGGTGGGCAGCAGGCAGCACAGGGTGGAATACAGTTCCACCAGCAGAAATGAAGCTGCGTGCGCAGCTCCAGCTGATTGGCGGCAGTCATTTCTGGGATTACTGGTCTCAGCTAGGTTCTCTTTTTTTCCCCCTGCTGCTGTTGATTCGTTTGCGCTCCTTGCTTTTTTCCTCTGTCCTCCTTCCTGGCCTTGGATGAGCTTCCCTCTCTCCTGCCCGGCTCCCCTCCAGCCTTACGCGGCCACCTCCCACCTGAGGTGCAAGCAGAAGGCGTGGGTGGAAGCGGCGCTGGCAGCATGTATGCTTCTGGCAGCACCTGTTCGCCTAGCTACTCAGCCTGAGGCGGGGGGGCGACCCAGGAAGGAGGGCACAGGAAACGTGAAGCAAATTGTCACGCAACGAGCGACACTGGTAAGTTTGTAAGTCGAGGACTTAACAGTTCACTTGAATGGTGATGATCGTTCAAGCCACCCATACCTGGTCACATGGATGGCAAGCCACTCCTACCCAGTCACATGACCCTTAAGCCACACCCACAAAATAAGCCACACCCACAGTGCGGCAGTAAAAAAATTGGCTGCCCATTACTGGGCAATCCACATTTCCCGGCTGTCCTCTGGACACAACAATATCCAACTAGCGGGTGATGCTGATACCTGTTTCTTAGGTGAGGACCTAACCTTGTCCAAAAACACTTCCATGGTCATGTGTCCAGCATGACTATACCTCAAGAGGCAAGGAAGGTTCTTACCTTCCCATTGAAGTAATATCTATTTATCTACTTGCACTTGCATGCTTTTGAGCTGCTAGGGTGGCAGGAGCTGGGACAAGTGAAAGGAGCAATAGTGGGTTGCTACTGGTATGGTAGAGGACAGTGCACCTATAGCGCATGGTGCGGTGTGTGTGCAGCTTCAATTTTCTTGTGCATCCCAGTGTATTTTTGCTTCATGCACATGCACAGAAGCAAAATCTCACAAGGGGACGCGCGTGTGCACAAGATTTCAGTGATTTTTTGCTTCTGCGCATGCACGGAAGTTAAAAAAATCACCAAAATATCTCTCGTGAGCATGTCCCATCCTGAAATTTCAGTGCATTTTTGCTTCCTGCGCATGAGCAGAAGCAAAAACACGCTGGGACATATACGTGCGCATGCAAGAGCACTGAAGCTGTGTGAACAGTGTACCGGCAGCGGCGGTAATGGCAATCTGCCCGTGGTAAGGAGCTTATCTTGTTGTGTAGCACATGGGCCACAAACTCAGCCTTCCAGCTGACAAGCTCAGTGTCTTTAACCACTGAGCTTGTCAGTGAGCAATCATGCCTCTTTTGTAGTACAATGTATATTTCCCTGAAAATAAGACTGGGTGTTATTTTAATTTTTGCTCCAAAAGACACATTAAGGCTTACTTTCCAGTTAGGCCTTATTTGCAGGAAAATATGGTACCAAATGCGTCCACCTTGCTGACACTCTTAACTGAGGCTTATTTTGGGGGTAGGGCTTATATTACAAACATTCTGAAAAAAATCATGGCAGGGCTTATTTTCCAGTTGGGTCTTATTTTCAGGGAAACAGGGCATAAGGAGGTAAGAAAGCAAGAAGTACATGCTTAGTTAGGTAGCAACCAAAAGCGTCTCACTGGTCTCAGGGTTACGACGGAGGCCCTAATGAAATCATGAGCCTCAAGCCAAGCTTCAAAAGAAATCCAGTCATTTATTAGGAGCTCCATGTTGGCATATACCCAAATGAAGCCAACTCTGGCCCCATGTTATTTAAAGTCTTAATCATGACCCCGTTTCACACCCCAGGGTGTGTCATCAATCACATTCACCAATGGAACAATTTCGTGGGCTGTAGAGGACACTCCCCTCCGGCCGCTGTGGGATAACCCTGGGAGACAGCCTTGAGAAAACCAAGTCCAGAATGGGCTCCTGTCTTTGGCAGCCATGTTGCTTCTTTGGTTTTCCCATCCCACTGCCTATGACAGTGTTGGCGAACCTTTTCAGGACCACATGCTGAAACAGGAGCACATGTGTGCACTTGGGGTTGGTGCCGTAAATTGGAAGAGCAGCTGAGCTTCCGGTTTCTGACATGCACATGTGCACTGGTCACCTGGTCTTCTGGTTTCTGGCATGCATGTGACCAGCTGGTGCACCGGAAACTGGAAGCTTAGTTTCCCGGTGACCTGCTCTTCCGGTTTCCAGCGCTCCTGCACATGTGAAAAGCAGCTGGCTGAATTGCATGTGCATGCCGGAACCTGGAAGAGCAACAGGTGATGGCTGACATGCCCGGAGAGACGGCTCTGCATGCCACTTCCGACATGCTGGCCATAGGTTCGCCATCACAGGCCTATGACAACTCGAGAGCAGCCCAGGGATGCTTCGCGAGTTGAAAACTGGAGATATCAGAGTTGACTATTAAGATAAGGGGGTGTTTATGCATATGTTTTGGGAATGCCCGATAGTGCAAAAATTTTGGAAAGAAGAGGACTCTAATAGATGTTAAATATACAGTGGACAATTACAAAGTAAATGGCGGTATTAGTCAAAAGGAACGAGATGGGAGAATTTAGAGAGATAAAAGAAGCCGTTATAGAAAGCGCTTAGGCGGTAATAGTCCTAGGCTGGAAGGATGAGACAAAATGGACAATGCAACATTGGTATCGGTACATGGTGGATCACATTCAATTTGAGATTATGGATAAGAGGATGAATTTGACCAATGAAACTAATCTGTGGGTACTGATGGGATGATGGAACAAGGTAAGAGGATACATGGTTAGTAGAATTTGAGACCAAGGTATAAAGAATAAATTAGAATTACTTTATAATATTTAAATAGATATATTGCTCTTGAGTTACAATGGTATATAGAAATTATGCCCCCAATTTGGTGGAGGGGTGTGAATGTTATTTGGTGGTGGGCACTTAACACTGATCACACTGTTATGGGAATGTTTATTGTTATTATGAAAATCAATTAAAATTAATTTTAAAAAAAGAGATATTAGAGTTGATTGGAGTGATGAGCTTCTAAGGGGGTAGGGGGAATGGAGGGTGAGGAAAAAATATTTAATGGACCATTATTGAATCAACCACAACCACAACCACAACTTAATTTTTAAAATGGCGGGAATGTGCCTGGCCTTCTAGCCAACTGGACCTGGGGTGGGTACTAGGTCAGAAAGAAGTGTCACAAATCATCCCTTTGGAAGGGCTGAATATGACTTAGTATGGAAAGCAGCAGTTGTGAACCAGCATTTTAAAATACAGGCCATTGCTGCATTTGTGATAGGTTAGAAGTGGGTGGAAGATGACATCATTTGTTACTGCACACATACACACAAAATGAATGGCTGGCACTGACTGTGGAGCAAGCAGAAAGCGTAGATCTGCCCTTTGGTTTCCCTGTTCAAATTCAGCACACAGAACAACCTCCTAATGTCTGGCTTGTAAGAACCATTTCATTAGATATACATTTCAGCTTTTAAAATGTTATCAGAGAAATAAACTACCAATCAGACCATTTGTTCTACAACTATGAGTCATAAAAAAGGCTAATACATTTGGGGCAGCTAGCATAAACAAATTACATCCAGGGTACCATTTCCAATGTGACAACACATTTCTCTTGTTTTAAGCAAATAAAGCACTTTTGCTCTTCACATCTGCCTAAATAAAAGCAAAAAAAAAAAAAAAAGCAACAGTGAAGAAGTCAGAGCCAAACCAGAGCAGGGAATCAAATGAAGCCCATAAATCGTATTTTGGCTTTAGCTAAATGTCTTTATTGAAGCAATATTGCACCTACAAGGGGAAGATGAACACAATCACTTCAAAGGTACGGTATGTGAGTGGCTGGGGGTACTGTGATTGTTGTGCGTCGTCTCTTACACAGCTCATGGAATGGAGTGTAATTAAAGATCACAGTCTAAAGAAAAACTGACAGTTTGATCCTAGAATTGCATATAGTTAAGAAATGTCCATCTATAATTTTAATTTCCCATCCTGTGATACTAATACATCCTTTTACGATTCTGTGTTTTGGGAGATTTCAAGCTGTTATTGAGATTTCTGTAGAAAATACTGTTGATGAGATAGGAAATATTTCATCAGGTTGTCGCAGAAAGATATTAGATAGGAACCTGGGTTATTCCATTATCTCTGCTGAAAAACTAGCTGTATCAGATTCTTGTTCTCCTAAGGAAAGGTTGTAATCACTGTTTTCTTATTACAAATACCTAAACTCATTTTTCCCCATCCCTTAGCTTCTCTTTTTTTGCTCTTTTGCTTCATGCCTTTGGACTACAAGATTATTTTGCAATTAGGATTGTAAATTAATCAGGGAGCCCTTTTTTTGTCTGGGGAACAAGGTAAGTAAGTGCTGGAAACCAGAAATACTTACTGTGTATAGAATAATTTCTTAGAAAGAAAACATCCCTTGGTTATTCCAATATCTTTAAGCCTCACTGTTTCTTAGGAAAAAAGACTCTACTAGTCTAGGTTAGCACTGCATTTTAGGATGCTTATCAATAAAAACACCAGCTTTATCACAGATACTAAAGGGGGGGAGGGAAAGCCTTTTAATATATTTGCAGAAGCCATAAACATTTTTGCTCATTGAACAGGTACTTTAAAATATTCTCATCTTCACAGGAAACTTTTGCAGGAACTGTTTACACAGCAAAAGTGACTGCATCATTTTCATCCATATAGAAATAGCTTACTTTCTGGTGATCCCCGTGCTTCTTTATAACCAAGTATAGGAACATCACTTATAGCGTTTTTATAATTGGCTGGGGAATTCTGGCATTCGCTGGCTGGGGAATTCTGGGAGTTGAAGTCCAAATATCTTCAAGTTGCCAAGTTTGGGAAACACTGCTCTAACGTCGTTCTCACAATTACTACTGTTGAGCCAGGTGCCACCTATTCTATATCTATGGATTTGGCTTTTCCTGCCTAGGTGAAGGACCTTACTTTTCTCTCCACGGAATTGCATTTTGTTGGATAGAGCCCAGTGTTCAAGTTTGTCAAGGTCCTTCTGGATATTGAGCCTATGTTCTGAAGTATTAGCTATTCCCCCCACCTTGGTGTCATCTGCAAATTTGATCAGTTCCCCTTCCATTCTCTCATCTTGATCATTTATGAAGATGTTGGAGGGTACTGGGCCCAACACCAAACTTTGTAGTATCCCACTGCATGCTTTCCTCCATGTAGATCCATGTGGACCCATGTGCCACAATGTTCTACCTGTCAATGAATACTTCAGATTCAACCGCAACAACACATGAGCACACAATAGAGTCAAACTCAATGTAAACCGCTCAAAACTCGACTGCAGAAAATCCGACTTCAGCCACAGAGTAATCAATGCCTGGAATGCACTACCTGACTCTGTGGTTTCTTCCCCAAACCCCAAAAACTTAGACCTTAGACTGTCTACAGTCAATCTCACCCCATTCCTAACACCCCAACCCCTTGCATAAGCATGCCATCATGTCTACTGTTCCTGTCCTACTGTCCCATTGTCCAAATTTACCTATACCTACTTTACATTTGTTTATGTTTATACCTGCTATCTTGTGCATGTTTTGACATACAGACAAACAAAGAAACAAACAAATAAATAAATGTAGTTTCATTTTGGACTACCTGCTGACTGTGGCTGGTCAGACAATTGTGAACCTTTATAGTGTTGGTTCTGTCCATCCCATATTTTTCTCTCTTACCAAGAAATAGGTTGTGGTCTACTTTATCAAATGTGTTGATGAATTGCATATTATATCCACAGCATTTCATTGGTCCACTAATTTGGTTACTTTATCAATATCAACATCATATAAGGTTTGTCTGGCATTATTATGCTGGCTCCTAGTCATCATCTAGGTGCTCACAAATCCCTTGCTTGATTATCTTTTTCAGGGTTTCCCAGGTATTAATATTAACCTGATTGGCCTATTATTTTATGTATTTATTAGTCCCCCTTTTTGTAGATTGGAACCACATTGGTTTTTTTCAATCCTTTGATGTTTCCCTGCGCAACATGAACTTTGAAAGATTACATTCAATGTCTCCGATATTACATCTGCCAGTCCTTTAAAATCCTGGGATGTAAACTATCTGATCCAAGTGATCTGTACTCATCGACAGTGGATAGGTATTTTCTTACTAATCCCTTGCCTATTTTGACTCGTATATTTATTCTATCTCCATCGCTTTTATTAGGTTGGGCTATTTCTTCCTTCTGCATAAAAGGCAGAAACTTCTAGTTTTAAATCTATTTCTTTTTCCTTGCTGCAAACTATCACTTTACTGCAGAGGTATCACTAACTACACCGAACACATTTCTAGCCAACATAGCAGTTTGAAGAAGAGCCTAGGGAAGATCTCCTTCTCCTTTTGCTGGTTGGGAGGTGATCAGTCTAGTTTATAGAAATATAAAAACATAGAAGATTGACGGCAGAAAAAGACCTCATGGTCCATCTAGTCTGCCCTTATACTATTTCCTGTATTTTATCTTAGGGTGGATATATGTTTATCCCAGGCATGTTTAAATCCAGTTACTGTGGATTTACCAACCACGCCTGCTGGAAGTTTGTTCCAATCATCTACTACTCTTTCAGTAAAATAATATTCTAACTTTGCTTCTGATCTTTCCCCTAACTAACCTCAGATTGTGCCCCCTTGTTCTTGTGTTCACTTTCCTATTAAAAACACTTCCCTCCTGAACCTTATTTAACCCTTTAACATATTTAAATGTTTCGATCACGTGCCCCCCCCTTTCCGTTCTGTCCTCCAGACTATACAGAGTTCATTAAGTCTTTCCTGATAAGTTTTATGCTTAAGGCCTTCCACCATTTTTCTAGCCCATCTTAGGATCCATTCAATTTTATCAGTATCTTTTTGTAGGTGAGGTCTCCAGAACTGAACACAGTATTCCAAATGTGGTCTCACCAGCACTCTATGCAGCGGGATCACAATCTCCCTCTTCCTGCTTGTTTTACATCTAGCTATGCAGCCAAGCATTCTACTCGCTTTCCCTACCGCCTGACCACATTGTTCACCCATTTTCAGAAATCACTACCCCTAAATCCTTCTCTTCTGTTTTTGCTAACACAGAACTGCCAATACAATACTCAGATTGACGATTCCTTTTCCCCAAGTGCATTATTTTACATTTGGAAAAATTAAATTGCAGTTTCCACTGCTTTGACCACTTATAGCTAAATCGTTTCCCATATTACAGACGCCTCCAGGAATATCAACCCTATTGCACACTTTAGAGTCATCGGCAAACAGGCAAACCTTCCCTATCAAACTTTCCCCTATGTCACTCCCAAACATATTAAAAAGAATAGGACCCGGAACAGACCCTCGTGGCACACCGCTTGTAACCAGTCTCTGCTCAGAATACTCGCCATTAACAACAACCCTCCGCTAGCTATGCTTCAACCAGCTGCAAATCCACTGAACTATCCATGGATTAAGTCCAATCTTCACTAACCTATCTATCAGCTCTTTATGTGGAACCATATCAAAGGTTTTGCTGAAGTCCAGATAGGCAATATCCACGGCACCACCTTCATCCAACACCTTTGTGACGTAGTCAAAGAAATCAATGAGATTAGTCTTGACATGATTTGCCTTCAGTAAAGCCATGCTGGTTTGGGTCCAATAAGTTATTGGTTTTTAAGTGCTGATTTATCCTCTTTTTGAGTAGTCTCCATCATTTTAATTATAACTGATGTCAACTGATGTTATGGTGTTCTTCTCAACATCCAGTCCAAGATCCAACCCAGTATTTTCATAAAATGCCATCCTATATAAGACATTTAGTGTTATGAAATATTCCAGTTCTAAACACAACTGGAATATGTTTGTATACTGAAACAACTAAGAGGTATATGATATTGATATATGATATTTATATAATCAGCCATCTTATTCTTCTGAGTAATTTAGGAAATGAATGAGAACCTTAAGAGTCTGTTGTAGTGCCTGGCATTGACTTCTGGGTCTTATTTTGCCTCCTTTCCTTTTCCTCTGCATAAACTACATTGGAAGATGCCATGCAAAGGTTTTTGTCGAAGAGTCATCAATGTGTCTATGCAAAAAGTGTCACGTATCAATCTCTCTCTGTCTATTCACTAGTCTCAGGGATAAAATGAAGAATTAGATAAGCCATAATTATATATATATATATATATAATTATGGGATAAGTAAAAGTCAACAAGCCGAGGCTTAAACCAGATAAACAGAATTACGGTGAATGTTGAAATCCACTGGTCTGAATTGAAATATGAGATTTCTCTCAGCTAGGGTGCCTTTCTATGAACAGGACTATTCATAAGCACAAATCATGTTGGTTACCAGGAATACATTTTAAAGCTCCTGGTTGGCCAGCTACGTCTTTCCTTAGGGAAAAAAAGAATTATTATACTACATTCTTCATATTCCTTTTCCTTTGAAATGCTGGAAAGCTTCCTTTTTTACTTGTTTGCTCTTTTCTCATAAGGAATTCAGTTTCAGTTACGAATTTTCAAATTCTGCTACAGTCATGGACATACTAAATTGTGTATAGAATGCTATAGTCATATTAATACACATACCCTTTGTTTCAGAACTCTGCAAAGAGGTCCTCCCTGCTTCAGAAATTCTACTGTCATTTCAGTTTTAATATGGTAAACCTATGCATTATTTCAGGATGTCAAGTCATGCTTTACTCTTGGGATCAATTTTCACGAACGTTGTTCAGCATATCCATAGTATGTTGTCTTGTTTTTTCATTGAACCTTGCATATTTACTCAAAGCATTGAAATGCACAATACATATAATTTAAGAATGGGGTTTAAAGTTTATGCACCAAATACATAACCTATTTTGAAAAGCAAATAATGCCCCATTCACAACAAGGAGAAGTGATAATCAGGAATTACAACAATCAATCATTTCAAATGTATGCTAGACTGTTCTTTTATTTTTTTAATGAAATCCAAGGGTGATTCACTTTCATCTTGAGAAATCAAGAACTGAATGATAAGTATAATAGTGCAACTACTGATAATGCAGACAGTTAAGAATCAAAACAGTCTATTTGAAAAATAAAATAGTCTTTTTTCAATCCCCTTTTTTCAATGGGCACAGTCCACGTTACCCAATATGTTTGGATGACATCAGACTGTAAAAAAAATGATTCTGAAATGATAATGGAAATGGCAAAGCACAATCCTTTCACACAATCTGGTACCCTACAGAGAGGCTGGACAACAGCCAACAGAGAAACAGAATTGGATCAGCCACTTTTGTTGCCACTGTGGCTTTTCAGTTTATACCTGATTCATTTTCCAAAATAGAAAAATGAAGCATTAATGTACAATAATCCACTGGATACTCTTTAAAATGTACTAATTTCTTAACAGTATTTACTATATTTTTCAGAGTTATGACACACCGGAGTATAAGACGTACCTTAGTTTGGGGGGAAGAAAATAGGAGGGGGAAAATCTACCTACCAGGTATTCATCTGACTAGCATCTTTAGTCTGTTCAGCTTCAGCGAATTATTTTATCCCTTGTTAAGGCTGAAAAAGCTTTTTTTCAGAGGGAGTAGGGATGAAAGCAAGCCTGCAAAGACTTAGGGCAGGGCAGGGAAAAATAAGCCGGGAAGATTGTTAGCATCTAGTTAGGGCTGGGGAAAAAAAAAGCTTTGAAAAAGCAATATTCGAGGTATAAGACACACCCAAATTTGCAGCCTCTTTTCAGGAGAAAAAAGGTGCCTCTTATACTCCAAAAAATACGGTAATTGGATTCACTCTACTATGCCCACTTAGCAGTAAACAAGGATGGGTGTTTCAATGCTTCTTTTAACTTTGACATCACATCTTCAGGTAGACCAATACTGTATTTGATCTCACTAAAGAATGAGTCTTTAAAAAATGACAACAAAGCCGGTTCTGGAAATCAGATATTTAAACGGGAAAGAGGTCTCCCTGCCATTTCAGAAAGAGGAAGTCAAGTAGCTCTGAGGCCCTCTGCATGTTCTCAGAGGCACTCCTACGGATGTCTCTTGAATAAAGTTCATCCCTAGCTCCTTGGGCTAATTCGAAGAGAATGTCCAACTTAACCACGAGAAACACTGGTCTCGAGAAAGGCCATCTGATCCCTTATTTTATTTTATTTATTTATTTTTTTAAAGAAAATATAATCTTTATTGAAGATAAATAGGGGAGGGGATACATAAAGCAAAAGGACTATGCAAATATTGGTACAAATGTATATGAGTTTTGAGTATACAGTTATAAGTCAAAACACACATATATATAAAAGGAAAGAAAGCTAAAGAAAAAGGGAGAGAAGGAAAGAAAAAGGAAGAGGAAAGAGAAAGAAGGGAAAAGAAGGGGAAAAAGAAAAAAGAAAAGAAAGAAGAAAGAAAAGAAGAGGTAAATTCATAGCTATAAATTTATCAGATGTCGTAAATAGTGTCAACTTATATGTTGACCCGATTACAGCTTTTAATTCTATTCTATTCCATTCCATTTTTTAATGTTTATTTTTATTTTTTTCCTCAGAGAGAGTTATCAGCTACTGCCTCTCCAGCTATTTCCAAGCTGCAATACCACGGACAGTTCCCGCTGTTTCCCTCCGGCCGATCGCGCCGGGAAGGCAGCTTCCCTACCTCGTCCGGGGAACTGAGAAAGTTTGGTGGGAGCCGAACGCGACGCGCTCTTACCTTTGCGCGCAGGGTGGGAATGGAGCCGCTCCTCGCTCGCAGCGAAGAAGAACCGAGATCGGCGAGGCGAGGCGGCGGTGGCGGCTGCGCAGGTTGGACTTTCAAGCCGGGGGGTCGAGCCGAACGAGGCGTCTGGCCGAGGCGAGCGCGTGTCCGGCTTAGCAACACATTGACAGCAGCCTCCTCCGCGCTCGGGAAGGAGACGGCCGTCGGGGCGGAGCCACGGCAGGCCGCCCCCGCTCTTTTCCCTCAGCGGGAGAAATAAACAGGCACCTTTCTGAGGCCAGGTTGTCCCTTTTTTCCCCCCTCACGGGGCTTTGCGGGTCACTCCCGCCGCATCATGAGCCGCAGGCGAGCCTGTTTCATCGGAGCCTGTGGTGTGAAGCCAGCCCCGGGCGCTTCCTTTCGGGTTGGAACGCGGTTCTGCGGAGTCCAAAAAGCAGGCTGAGTAACCCACTTCTGAGATGGAATCCTGACTGTCTCCCCCCCCCCAAGTTCTTTTTATTTCTCCTCACATTCAACATACTTAATGTACATGTATCATTATTTCAATACAATAAGTTAGGTCACATTCCAGGTTTATTTTATATTATTTCATCTGTATACAACTTTCTTCTCTCCACTTCCCTCCTTCTATGGCAGGCGGCTATTCCGCCTCTACTACTTACTTTCTTACTCCTTCTCCTTCCTTCTATAACTAACTTTTTCTTTCTTTCTTTCTTTCTTTCTTTCTTTCTTTTCTCTCCCTCCCTCTCTCCTTTTGTTTCTTCCTTTCCTTTCCTCCCTCCCTCTTTCTTTCTTTCCTTCCTCCCTCCCTCCCTCTTTCTTTCTTTTCTTTCCCTCCCTCCTTTTCTGTCTTTCTTTTCTTTCCTTTCCTTTCCTCCCTCCCTCTTTCTTTCTTTCCTCCCTCCCTCTTTCTTTCTTTCCTCTCTCCCTTGCTCCTTCTTTCTTTCTTTCTTTCTTTCCTTCTTCCCTCCTTCCCTCTTTCTTTCTTTTTTTCTTTCCCTCCCTCCCTCCCTCCCTTCCTTCTTTTTCTTTCTGTATCTATCATATATCTGTCCATCTCTCGCTTCCTCCCCCCCTCTCTCCATTCATTATTTGATTAATTTGTGTACTGTCCATCTGATCCAGAGGTGACTACTGAACTGGTCATCTTCTCTTCTCCATTTAATGCAGCTCCAGTATTCAGCAAACAAACAGACTAGTGCTCAAATAGCAATTAAGTTCACGTAAATACATTACACAGGCAATTCACTCACAATTTAGTACTACCTGAGTGAATTTAAGGTTGCTGGATTGCCAAGTGTGAGGGAATAGGGAATTCATTGGGGTGGGGGGCAGATTGGATCCCAGTAACAAGAATTTGGGGTGCATTGCACACAACCAGGCAGCAGCAGAGATATTTTTTTGTGTCTCTAAGGATTGCTAAGTGTCCTGTGGCTAGTCAAGAGGCGACTGCTTTAAAGATACAGGGGAGTATAAACTCATGTACTGTTCCACCAATGCCCATTCAAGTCACAATCCACACTTAATAGGAGTGATTAGAGTTCTTCCACATAACCACAGATGGGGGGGGGGAAGTCTTACATAAAACACAGCCCTCAGTCTTTCTGCTCACAATCAACTGTCTCACATCTGATAACCATGCAAATAGGTGCTGGGCCTTATCTTCCCCTGGATGGACCGCATTCTGATTTTAGTTTTACACATTTCTCATGAGAATACAATGATTGAATAAGATTCTACCAGTTTTCCACATTCCCCAATTATTTCAGGTGGGTTTAATGTTCTTTCTCAAACTAGCCGCTGTTCTGTCGGGCTCTTTGATAGGAGCCTCCCAAAAATTCAAGGATACAAATTTCAGAAACACACACACACACACACACACACATGTTTGAAAATTCAAAACAATGTTCTTTATCACAAAAGTCAAAATAAACTAAGCACTCTTTTTGTATTGCAAAGAGCACTCTTCCCAAAACAACCAGTAATCTGTACAATGTCCCTTAAGCAGTCATTAAGTACTTAGCCAGCAGCTGTGGAGAAACTTCACACCCCTTCTTCTTCCAAGAAGGGACACACACACACACACACACACACACACACACACACACGCTGCTCTGCTTTGGTTTCAAAGGCATGAAAAAGCAACAAAATCCAGCACACAAGATTCCTGAGGAAACTGCAACAGATGTTTTTCCACAATGGCCAAACCCACAGGCTGCTATTTATAGCAGCAGCCCTAATTACTGGAGCCCCACCCAAACACAGGTGGCCTCCCTTATTTCCTCTAATATGTTCTTACTTGGTCTCTTCTACACATAATTCTGTGCTTGCATGGATACAAAATGTCATCATCTGAAGCAATAGAAGATAAGGGAGATTGACTGCCTGGGCTGTGTGCCAAGCCCTCCTCTGCCGAGTCACACCCACTTTCTTCTTCGTCCGAGGAAACTAAACTCTGATCTGATTCTGTCGGCAATAACACAGGCCTGTGACATGTTGAATTTTCCCCTGCATCCACCTCCCCATTCCCTGGGGCAGGAGCTGGGCCAGAGCCAACCACAACAGCCGCACAGCTTTTACATAGTGAAAGAACCCCAGTTGTTCTGAGCAGATGCAAAGAGAATAGATATTTCCATCTTCCCCCAGAGATATAAGATTTAAGATAAAGGTGTTGTGGCCTCCCTAGCAACCTGTGTAGCCAGAGCCTTTGGAAGCCGGCGGTGCCTTTTAGCAGAGCTAAGAAGGGAGTGGCTACTCCTTTACCTGAATGCAAGAGCACGCAGGAACTGCTGAAATGCAGTAAGGTTTACCCTGGTGGAGGTCTACTTGAGAGCTGCAGGCTAATTGACCATGCCCTTAAGACTACTTATGGCCTGTTCTGCCCGCGTGTTTCAACTGCCCATAATTACAGGGTAATTAGTCCAGGGAGACACACACCACACGATAAAAGGAAAACCCAAAAGATTTTATAAACAGAAAAACAGAAACAGCTCCCTTTTTAAATGTCAAAGGGATTTTCTGGTACACACAAGGCACAGGTGAAATGCAGTCCAATTGCTCACCCAATAACTGGGAAATTGAGTCCAATTCTAAAGTCCAGAGAGTCCACACGCAATCTTGAACAGCACAAAAACCATGATCTTGATGAAACAATGAATCAGATAAACTGCCATGAGGCTAAAACACCAGGCTGCACTTTTATCTGTAGCACTAATTACAGCAGCCCCACCCAACCACAGGTGGCCTCATTTTCTCTTGTAATAATCCTTCAGTTGTTGTCTCCTATGCATCACTCTACGCATGCGTGGATGTGTCATTAATTCTTGTTCAGAATCCAGGGATGATACAGATGATTGATCTCCTCCTGGGCTGTCTGCCAAACACCCTTCCTCCCTGTCACTCACGCTTCCTTGGTCAGAGGAGACTTCGTTGGCAGATTCCACTGGGAGCAAAACAGGCCTGCGGCATGTGGATGTCTCCCCCACATCCATCTCCACATTCCTTGGGGCAGGAGCTTGGCCAGAGCTAACCACAACACGGCCTAATCACACCAAGGCTAATTGCAAGGAACAACGCCAATCCTGAATCTTGACTTTGCTTTCCAGTTTGCATCATAAAACTTGAACCCTGTATCCTAGTTCATGAATATTAACCTCTGTGTTCCCAGTTTGCATTATGGTTTGAATCTTGGCTTCAGTGGTTCCAGTCTTCAGAAAACCTGTCTGTTCACAGCCTGCTCAGTGACTCTAGTTTGCTTTCTTTGTTTCAGCTTGGATTCTTCAAGGACTAATTTCTAGGAACTTTGCCAACTATTGAAGGCTCAGTAAGATAACCGGACTTCCTTGTCTTCCTGGAATTCTTTGTAAATTAATTTCTAAAACAAACCATGTTTGTGTGTTGCATACTTATTTGGAGCTTCGGCGAGTAGGATAGAACAAAAGGCTTCTATAAACAGAGGATGTGACTTTTCAAATAAGGGGTATGTACAGAGTGTGTAAATGAATATACACATACAAATAAAATATGTTTTCCCTGTTTGTAGATGAAACAAATCAGGAAATTATCTGTGTTGTCATAAATGAAGGTATTTGAAATACTTAGCCATGTGAAATCCAGAAAATAGGTTTGCTGTTTAAAATTTATTTATTTTCTTTACCGATCTTACTTGCCAAAACAAAAAAACAAAAGAATATAAGGAGGGTGTTTGATGTAATATTGTTTTTGTAAATGTATTTACATATATTGTTATGTCTATCTATTTGTTTGGTTTCTTTCCCCTTTTTTTCTTTTTTTCTTTCTTTGTTGTTTTTGTTTGTATGTCTATTTTCCTTTTAAATTTTAAATTTCAATAAAAATTATTATTTTTTAAATAAAATAAAATGTATACAGCAATTGTAATGTTTAAGGTTGATTGCGCCATCTGGTGGCAAGTGAAGAGTTTTCCTGTCTTTCCATTTTATAAGCTTCCCTGGTGGTCATCTCAGTTTTAGAATATGTTTGCGTGGTATGCTTAACCATGGCTAATTTATGGCATAAACCATGGTTAAACAAATGTATTGTTTGTTACATTAACTCAACACTCTAGGTCAGTTGTTGTATGTTGTCGTATGTTATGTTGTCGTATATCAAAAGCGCATGCGCATAAACATGACAGTGTCATGCATAGTAGCACTCATAATACAATGTGCCTCCTCCACATGTGTGCACAATCCCCCATGCCACATGCACGCACCCTGAGCATGCGCCCCACCCCTCCATATGTACCCCACCACCTCACGCATGCACCCCTTGCACCCTGTTTTAGATCTGGAAAACCTCCTGCATCAACCTGAAACCCAAAACACAGTAAGCGACTACTTAGAAACATAGAAGACTGACAGCAGAAAAAGACCTCATGATCCATCTAGTCTGCCCTTATACTATTTTCTGTATTTTATCTTAGGATGGATATATGTTTATCCCAGGCATGTTTAAATTCAGTTACTGGGGATTTATCTACCATGTCTGCTGGAAGTTTGTTCCAAGCATCTACTACTTTTTCAGTAAAATAATATTTTCTCATGTTGCTTTTGATCTTTCCCCCAACTAACTTCAGATTGTGTCCCCTTGTTCTTGTGTTCACTTTCCTATTAAAAACACTTGCCTCCTGGACCTTATTTAACCCTTTAACATATTTAAATGTTTCGATCATGTCCCCCCTTTTCCTTCTGTCCTCCAGACTATACAGATTGAGTTCATGAAGTCTTTCCTGATACTTTTTATGCTTAAGACCTTCCACCATTCTTGTAGCCCGTCTTTGGACCCGTTCAATTTTGTCAATATCTTTTTGTAGGTGAGGTCTCCAGAACTGAACACAGTACAGTGTTCCCTCGATTTTCATGGGGGATGCGTTCCGAGACCACCCGCGAAAGTCGAATTTCCGCGAAGTAGAGATGTGGAAGTAAATACACCATTTTTGGCTATGGACAGTATCACAAGCAATCCCTTAAGACTTTAAACCCCTAAATTACCATTTCTCATTCCCTTAACAACCATTTACTCACCATTATTACTGGTACTCACCATTGAATAAGACACAGTGATCCTGATATTTATAAACATAATTATTTATTAACAATAATTTTTTTTGTTATTTATTTGCAGAAATTATTAGTTTGCCGATGACATATGACGTCATCAGGCGGGAAAAACGTGGTATAGAAAAAACTCGTGAAGTATTTTTTTAATTAATATTTTTTGAAAAACCGTGGTATAGGCTATTCGCGAAGTTTGAACCCGCGAAAATCGAGGGAACACAGTATTCCAAATGTGGTCTCACCAGCACTCTATATAGCGGGATCATAATCTTCTTCTTCCTGCTTGTTATACCTCTAGCTATGCAGCTAAGCATCCTACTTGCTTTCCCTACTGCCTGACTGCACTGTTCACCCATACTTCCAGCCAGTCACCATCAGGAAATTCCTTGAAGCTGCCCTGCCTGGGATCCACATTGGAGGCTGTTCGCGATGGCAAAGCGGTGCCTCCTTCTGCCAGCCTCACCGTCAAACCTCCAGGATTGCCTTACCAGGGCTTGAGGGAAGAAAGGTCCTAGTGGTGGTGGGGATATCTGAAGTACCAGCGACTGCAGCCACGCTCCAGGGAAGTTCTGATCAGCCGTGTGCATGGAGAAGAGCAGGAGAAGCGGGACGCCTGACGCTCAGCCGCTGAAATGGGAGGCTGGCAGGAGCCACTTCTGCCTCTGCAAAGGCAGCAGCGGCCGCCTGCCAATACAGTTAATTAGGCAAGTTATGCACCTCGCGGGTGCAGTCCATGCCAGAAATCGCTCGACGGGCTCTGTGGATGCATAGCTGAGCATAGAGCAGTGATGGTGAACCTATGGCATGCGAGCTGTTGCCCTAGCTCAGTTCCAATGTACATGATGGTTGGCTCACACAGATGCTCTGGAAGGGTGTTTTTAATAATGATGATGATGATGATGATAATAAATAATAATAATAATAATAATAATAATAATAATAATAATAATTTATTAGACTTGTATGCCGCCCCTCTCCGAAGACTCGGAACAGCTCACAACAAAATACAAAGCACAAATCTAATATTAAAAACAATTATAAAAAGCCCATTATAAAAAACAGTCATACCATCCAATTAAACCATAAATAAAATGAAACAGCTAAGGGTCAGTTATGCCGCCCCGAGTCTACGGAGAGGGGCGGCATACAAATCTAATAAATAAATAAATAAATAAATAAATAAATAAATAAATAAATAAATAAATAAATAAATAAATAAATAAATAAATAAATAAATAAATAAAAAATAAAAATAAAATAAAACAAACAAACAAACAAATAAATAAATAAATAAATAATGTCCCCCAAGCCTGGCGGCATAGGTGGGTTTTCAGTCACTTGCGAAACGCAAGGAGGGTGGGGGCAGTCCTGATTTCCAGGAGGAGTTGATTCCAGAGGGCCGGGGCCGCCACAGAGAAGGCTCTTCTCCTGGGGCCTGGCAGACTACATTGTTTTGTCGACGGGACCTGGAGAAGGCCAACTCTGTGGGACCTGATCGGTCGCTGGGATTCGTGCGGCAGAAGGCGGTCCCAAAGGTATTCTGTTTTTAGCTTCCACAGAGGCTTTGGGGGGATGGGGGAGGGTGTTTTATACTCTCCCAACTCCAGGGAAGTATTTGGAGCCTGGGGAGGGCAAAACATGAGCCTGCTGGGCCCACTAGAAGTTGGGAAACAGGCCGTTATCAGCCTCCCGAAGTCCTCCAGGAGCATGGAAACCTGTTTTCGCCCTCCCCAGGCGTTGAATTATGGGTGTGGGCAATTGCGCAGGCGCAATAGCACATGACCAAACTTTTTTGGCACCCAAGGAAAAAATGGTTTGCCATCACTGACATAGAGCATCCCATTTCTCTTGTGCTGGTCATTGCCATGCACACAGCTGATCGGCGCTCCAATGGGGCTTCTCCGGACTCGGAGCATCAGTCTTCGGAGAGGGACGGCATACAAATCTAATAAATAATAATAATAATAATGGCTGCAGTCATTGGTACAATGGACGTTCCTCCTACCACCAAGACGATTCTCCCCCTCCCTTCCCAGTAAGGCAAACCCTGAGGTTTGACACCGAGGCTGGCAGGAGGAGCCGCCAAAGTGGCAAAGGCACTTTGCTGGCTTGAACAGCCTTCAACTTGGATCCTGGGCAGCACAGCTTTGGGGCCTTTCCTGATGGCGGCGGCGAGGCAAATGGGCGCAGGGGAGCGACTGGCAGCAGCGCTCTTGGCTGGCAAGGGGATGGATGTCCCAGGGCTGCACGGCCGGCATGTATGCATGCTAAGAAAAGCTGCCCAATGGGCAAGCACGCACTGGGAAATGAACTTCTAGTTTCTGGCGCACACATGTACACTGGCCAGCTAGTCTTTTGGTTATTGGCACACCTGCATATGCAATTATCAGCTCTCCGGCTGATCTTCCGGTTTCAGGCACTGCCGCATGTGTGAAACCCAGCTGGTCGTCATGTGCACATGCGTAACCAGCACACATGCGTAACCAGTAACCGGAAGACTAATTGGCCAGCGTGCATGTGTGTGCCAGATACCTAGAAGTAGAATGGGTGCCTCCATGTGTGCCAGGCGAAATGGTTCTGTGTGCCACTTATGGCACGCATGCCATAGGTTCCCCATCACGGTTCTAGGTTAAAATATGGCTGGAACATAATAGAAAAGTGGATAAAAGAAATTACTTTACAGGATATAAAGAAAACTCCAGAATTTTTTTTATTAGGTATAACAAAACAAAAATATAAAAAGGATACCTTTTTTCTTAATTACACATATATTAATAAAGATATTGGGGGAAAAAATATGGCTGGCTGATTTATGTTTTTGTATACATCTCAAGATACGAACCCCTCGTCTTACGAACAACTCGTGATACGAACCCGGGGTTCAGAAAATTTTTGCCTCTTCTTACGAACTTTTTCGAGTTACGAACCGGCGTTCGGAGACTGCTGGGAAGCCGTGCGGCTGTTTTAAAAGGTGACAGCCGGGCGGCGGGGCTTCCCAGAAGCCTCCCGAACGCCGGTTTGTAACTCGAAAAACGTTCGTAAGAAGAGGCAAAATTTTTCTGAACCCCGGGTTCGGTTCAGGAGGTTGCTGGGAAGCCCCCCAGGCCGGCTGTGACCTTTTAAAACAGCCGCGCGGCTTCCCAGCTGTCTGCCGAAGCCGAACGCGGAAGTTCGGCTTTGGCGTTCGGCTTCGGGAGACAGCTGGGAAGCGGCGCGGCTGTTTTAAAAGGTCACAGCCGGCCTGGGGGGCTTCCCAGCACCCCCCCGAACCCTGAACCCGGAAGTTCGGCACAAGTTCGAGGTTCGGGGGGGGTGCAGTCGCCGAAAGCCTTTTTTTTGCGGGGTTTTTTTTGGTTGCACGGATTAATTGACTTTATATTGTTTCCTATGGGAAACAATGTTTCGTCTTACGAACCTTTCGTCTTACGAACCTCCTCCTTGCACCAATTAAGTTCGTATCATGAGGTGTTACTGTACTATACTTTTCAGACCTTTCACTAAAGCTGACTAATCGAGTTTGTTTTTCAGTGCTGGCCCACATGAGAGTTTTCTTCTCCAAAGCTCCACCTGCCCCTAAAAATCTTTCATTTTTTAAGCTAACCCTCCCAAGGATTTTTTTAAATACTAATTAGTCATTGTAATAGAGATAAGCTACGTATCTGGCTCCAGGCCTGACTAATATAGTCATTTTAAAGCAGCTGTTTTTTTAAATTATAACCTACCTTGACCTGTTCTATTAAATTTGCTACACATACCATAACCAAGACTTCAAGATTCCATTCATTTCCATAAGCTTATATTCTCAAAGCAATACCACTCTTGACCTCATTAGGTAGCTTACACTAAAGTGGTTACTTTAGTTTTGGTAATTGGTGGGTTTTTTTCTGCCTTCAAGTCAGTGGACTGGTCCCTGCACTTTTTTTTAGCAAGAGGCCTGGATTGGCTTAAAAAAGTCATTTAACTGATGTAATACCTAAGGCAGAACTGAAACTCATTTTTCTAGTTTCTGGACAGATGCCTTAAACCATTATAAAGCTAATTTTCTGCTTAGTATATTATGAACCTAATTGACAGAGCTGCTACTTAAAAGAAAAATATATCATGTTATCAACTCGAAGCAAAGGTTCCTTCAAAAAGGTGGTAAGAGTTTGAATTATGCTCAGAAATATGTGTACTTTCTCAGCAAAATCACATTTGACCAACTCCCTCACTATCTTATTCCCCAACAAATAGAAGTCTGCTAAACTACAGAATATTGAAAACATGAAATAAAGTCCTTTCTCGATAGGATAAATTTTATTAAATGCATCAGATTAAGGTATTAGTTTAATACCAAGTGGAAAAGTACCTCTGTGTATTAACAATGCCTACAAATTGAATTGTATTCAAATTTAGCCAGTTAGCACTCACAAAGCAACGTCAATGAACTTTTAAACTACTTTAAAATAACACTCAGTTAAGCTGATTTGAGAGGAGCTCTAGATACAAAAAATTAATTATGGCAAAATTTATTTATATCCGTCATTATTTTTATAAATAACTGAAGATGGCGAGCACACACAATACTTCCTCCTCCTCTTTTCCCTACATTTCTTCCCTTGAGTGAAGAAATACATAGGTAAATTAAATTTCTTTAATTTACCTGTGTATTCATACACCTCACTTCATTCACATTTTATGCAAGATTCAAATAGCATGGTCTTTTGGATGTGATATACCATATTTTTCAGGGTATAAGATGCACCTTTTCACCCCCCCAAGAGTGAAAACTTGGATGCGTCTTATATACCAAATGTAGTCGTCGTCCCCCCCCCCCCCCCAAAAAAAAATTTGGCCTCTGCCTCCTAGCAATTTCAAACAATTATTGCTTGAAGGATATCATCTGAGGAAGGTCTAAATTAGCTTTGATTCTTGGCTGCAGACCGCTCCTTATTTCTTAGCCAATTTAACCGGGAAAGCTGACAACATGGACTAAAAAGGATTTGTTTGTACAAATCCTTTTAAAAATATAAATAAGATTGATTTGAAATCTCTGTATGTGGATTCTACCTTGTTCCGATCCGAGTAGGTCCTGAGCAGAACACTCCCCAGTAATATAATTCATATACTGAAAATATTTTTTTCTTCTCAAAATAAAGTCCACAGAGAGGGGCGGCATATAAATCCAATAAATAAATAAAGGGGGAAATAAACAAAAGTTAAATATAAAATTTATTGTTCATTGTCCACTGGTACAAAAATACAGTATAGCATGCTGAAATAAGGCAACCACCATAACATTCAGTGATATTTTTTTTTGTTCCATTAATGAAAAAATGTGGAAGATGAATGCACAAATACTTAAAAGCAAAGTTTATATAAATCAACCAAATGGATTAACAGGCAATTATATCAGGAAAAAGTACACATCATATAATTAGCATTTGTTTCATTCTATTCCTGGAGCAAGCAGGAAAATGAGGCTATGCATACCACAATCCTAATATATTTGGGAATAAATCCTATGGAATACCCTTGTACTAATACTAATTAGTACTTAGAAATACTTAATACTCTTACTTCTGAGCAGACATGCATAGGATTGCATTGTTACAACAGTATCCACAGCAGATTTATCTGTTTAATCAATTTAATTTCTCCTGGCCCTCGGCACTTCACCGGCCGATAATTCCCGGCAGCCTCGAACCCGTGAGCTCAACTTTTTGAGACTTGAACCATATCTATGTGGTTCTAACTTAATCTTACTCAATTTGGCAATTTACATTATGAACATAACTCCTATAATTTCAGCTAACATTGTGGGAATTGTATCCTAAATATGTTTAGTACTACCAGGACAAGAAATACTGAATTAAGTTCATGTTAAAGGAAAAAAATCCACATATTCTTCCCTCAAAATCTACTAAAGTGAACAAACTTTATTTGTAAGATATTTTAAAAAGAACATTGCAATTAATGCCCTCAACATAATCATATATATGTTCCTATAATTTGGCTTTAAATTCCACTGAAACCTGATTATTCATGCAGTTAAAGTTGAAGCATTTACTTGTTAAGATATTTAGCCTTTTTTCTTCTTTAAATATCCATTTCAGTGTAAACAAGGGAGGACATACTACTTTATTTGAATTCACCAGTGTGAAAATTAGACAGCATTTGGTTTACTATCTACAGTATTTTTTCAGAGCACCAACACTTTTATATGAAAAAGTTAGGGTCATATTTAAATTTAGATGGTGAGCCTATACAAAATAGATCTTCGGGATATTAGAATTCATCTCCACGATGTTTTTTTCTGAAAACATCTCCCGTTAGCTTCTCTTGGGCTATCTTCATCCCTTGGACAACTGCAATATTAAAACACCAGATATTCTTAGTACTTGGTTCAATTCAATTAAAATAACTGAGCAAAGTTATGTTTTTATAAGCTATTGCAGAAAGTCTACACAGAAATATGAGCAATATTTAAAGTAGCAACATTATCTTGATAATGCATTCCTATCATGGCTCATGTGCAACTCTTTTTCTTGATGATTTGTTTTTCTCTCTGCCAACATTTTCCTGGACTGAAATGACTCAATTTATTCCTAAACGTGATGTCCGTTAAAAGGCAGTTTTAAGAATTTATGGCTGCATTCATTTATTAAAGATATACCCAGTCTTTTATTTTATACAACTCAAGTACCATATAGTTCTCTATTTTTTAAAATCAATTTACTGTTTTGCTAAACGGTATTAGAGTTCCTATGTACCCCAACACTGTTTTCTGATGTCCAGTCCTGGCCTTCCATAGTGCAGCTGTCAGCTGATGGGGGCTGGAAAATTGCTAAGGTGGAGGGTGTCTGTTGTGGTTAGCTCTGGCCCAGCTCCTGCCCCAAGGACTGTGGATGTGGGGGAGACATCCACATGCTGCAGGCCTGTCCCCCCCCCCCGGAATCTGCTGATGAAGGCTCCTCTGACCAAGAAGACATGAGTGACAGGGAGGAGGAGAGTGGGGCAGACAGCTCAGAAGGAGATCTATAATCTAGCTCCTCCTTGGATTCAGAACAAGAGTTAATGATACAGCCACCCATGCGGAGAGTGATGCATAGGCAACAACAACTGAGAGATTATTATCAAAGAAAATGAGGCCACCAATGGTTGGGTGGGGCTGTGGTAATTAGTGAGGTTGCTATAAATAGCAGCCTGTGGGTTTGGCTATTGTGGAGGATTATCTGATTGTTGTGTTTCGTGACTGCTTTACTGACTTTTACTTTTTGTGTGCTGATTTTTCCCCGCTTTGAAACTAAACCAGAGCAAAGTGTGTTTCACTTTGTGAAAGAAGAAGGACTGTGAATTGCCTCACAGCTGCAAGCTAAGTATCACAGAACTGATAAGGGACGTGTACAAATTACCAGTTTGTTTGGAGACGAGTGCTCTTTGCTATACCAAAAGAGGGCTTGGTTTAAGTGAATTTTCATTATAAAGGACATTGTTTTGAATTTTCAAACGTGTGTGTGTCTGAAACTTGTACCTGTGAATTTTTGGGAGGATTCTACCAGAGAGCCCGACAGAACAGAGTCTAAAGAATGTTGAAAACCTTCTGCACTGCAAAGGACATAACCACCAGGGCTAAATTCTTGGAGATGCAGAATGTTTTCCCAAAACAAAAGTACTGTGAGCAATTGGTAGACAATGAACTGTGGATGGCCCGGGGTGAAAAGTAATTTTTAGCTATGTGAGTTTTCGTGGGAAAACCTCAGAGCTGACTTTTATTTATTTATTTTTAAAATTTATTAAATTTGTATGGCGCCCCTCTCCGTAGACTCGGGGCGGCTAACAACAATAGTAAAACAACATATAACAAATCTAATATTTAAAATAATTTAAAAGACCCTAATTTAAAAACCAAACATATACACAACATACCATGCATAAATTGTATAGGCCTAGGGGGAAGGGAATATCTCAGTTCCCCCATGCCTGACGACAGAGGTGGGTTTTAAGGAGCTTGCGAAAGGCGAGGAGGGTGGGGGCAATTCTGATCTCTGGGGGGAGTTGGTTCCAGAGGGTCAGGGCCGCCACAGAGAAGGTCTTCCCCTGGGTCCCGCCAAACGACATTGTTTAGTCGACGGGACCCAGAGAACCTAACTGGTTGCTGGGATTCGCGCGGCAGAAGGCGGTTCCAGAGATATTCTGGCCCGATGCCATGAAGGGCTTTATAGGTCATAACTAACACTTTGAATTGTGATCGGAAACCGATCAGCAACCAATGCAGACTTGGTGTAACATGGGCATTCTGCACGATCTGAAGTTTCCGAACACTTTGCAGAGGTAGCCCCATGTAGAGAGCGTTACAGTAGTCGAGCCTCGAGGTGATGAGGGCATGAGTGACTGTGAGCAGTGACTCCCGGTCCAAATAGGGCCGCAACTGGTGCACCAGGCGAACCTGGGCAAACGCCCCCCTCGCCATAGCCGAAAGATGTTTCTCTAATGTGAGCTGTGGATCGAGGAGGACGCCCAAGTTGCGGACCCTCTCTGAGGGGGGTCAGTAATTCCCCCCCCCAGGGTAATGGACGGACAGATGGACTTTGCTTTTACTGTGCCTAAATGGATCATTCAGTAAAGTTTTACTCCGGGTAGTTCTTATGTCCAGGAGTTTCTTTTTCTGGATGTGCCAAATGGGATGGTTGACATTAAGTCAGCTCTCAGATTTTCTCAAGAAAACCCACATATATTAGATGCCAACATTAATATTCATCAACGGCATTTTAAGGATGTCAAGGTAAGGAGTCCTGGAATGTACTGAACATCCTTCCAAATGCCATGTGGCTTTTTGAATGTCAACTGTCAATAATTGTTTAAGGTTTTTTCCCCCTTAAGATGTTTTGAACCATTAGTGTAAGTTTCCTCAGAATACAAGCTCTGATCTCTCCCCCAACCCCCATTCAGAAGTCAATCTGATTTGCCACTGCTGTACAATTCAAGTCTCCTTTACCAAAACCCAATCTAGATTTAATTCATACATACTTTGATCAGCACTAGTATAAAAATACTTGTAGTTGGGGTTTCCTTTCTCATTTATGATCTCTGGATGGATCTTTCCACTGGGATCTATATATAAGAGATCAATGAAAAATGACGATTGCAATTTGAAAGGCATTTTTAAAATTCTTCAACACAAATTGATAAACAACCACATTTATATCATACCCATGAAAATAATTCTAGGAATGTAACCTCCATCAGGGCTAAAAGCTTCGTCCTTGGGTTCTTCTTCATCCTGTAAATAAAATAAAATTAGTTTTATTTCTGCATTAATTCTCCTTAATACCCTACTGTATATCAAAACCAGAAGGGCCCTTACAATAGTATAGCAAATTTCACTTCTTCTATATTTCATGTACAACGTCTTCAGACAGATATAGGAAAAGAAAAATCCCTTTTTTAAAAAACCTAAGAGACTTAGTGCTATCAATACAGACAATATCTGGTAAAAAGAAATAAAGTTGGTCTTCATTAAGTCAATTATTTCTATTCTTAAAATAATTCCTTAGTTAATCTTGATTTTGAATCTTGAAACATCTTCTTGAACTGACAAAGACATTGCATCCTTCTTATGTTTATGAAAACAGCAGTACAGTATATAAAATTTGGGGCACGAATAACATATTATTTACTGAATAATACAATAATACTTTGAAGTTGCATAATGCAAAAATACATGATTTTCTTTTCAGAAACAAACATCTTTTACTAAGTTTTCTGTTACATGGTGTCTACCATTAACTAGAACAGTGTTAGCGAACCTTTTTGGGACCGCCTGCCAAAATAGGAGCACACACGTGTGCTTGAGGGTGGGGGTTTACCAGAAACCGGAAGAGCAACTGAGCTTCTGGTTTCCAGCATGCACATGTGCACTGGTCACCTGGTGTTCTGGTTTCTGGCATGCATGTGTGCACAAAGACTAGCTGGTACACCGGAAACCGGAAGCTTAGCTTCCCAGCGTGTGCGTGCATGTCAGTGAGCTGCTCTTCCGGTTTCCAGCGCTCCAGCACATGTGAAAACTAGCTGGCTGGTGTACATGTCTATGCCAGAACCTGGAAGAGCAACAGGCGGTGGCTGGCGTGCCCGGAGAGACGGCTCTATGTGCCATTTCCGGCATGCGTGCCGTAGGTTTGCCATCACGAAACTAGAAACCTATGATCTGTTGGGCCATCATTTTAGAGATATCATCTTATATAAACCAAGAAGCACAATAACTGTGGTTGGTAAAAAAATCAGTTGGAATGGGAATGAAATCAGACTTTCTTTCTTCCTTCCTCCCTCCCTCCTTCCCACCTTCAACAATGGTAGAGCTTCTGATATGCTTGAAAAGCACTTAAAATTTAAGAGAAATATTCAGAGATGTATCTACTCTGAAAGTAGCCTATGCTGAACTGTACAGCAGAGTCAAATATCAGCAATGGATAACAGAAAATGATTTATGGCATCTTGCACTATGTAATAAAAGGCTTTATTAATTTTTATGTCGTAAAATGTTTTTTAAAATGGGTGAAATTTCAATTCCAGAGAAATCACAGGTCCTACATTTTTTATGCATTCTTTCGGTTAGCCTGTTGAAAGCTTTTTGCCCTATGATGCACTTTTTCACACAGTTGAAGGTTACAGACGCAAGAGGTTTAGTAGTGCAGTGGTACCTCTACTTACAAACTTAATTCGTTCCGTGACCAGGTTCTTAAGTAGAAAAGTTTGTAAGAAGAAGCAATTTTTCCCATAGGAATCAATGTAAAAGCAAATAATGTGTGCGATTGGGGAAACCACAGGGAGAGTAGAGGCCCTGTTTCCTCCCGGGAGATTCCTAGAGAGGCACCACGGAGGCTTCTTCCTGCCTTTTCCAGTTACAGTTTCAGAAGCTTGGGTTTGTAAGTGGAAAATGGTTCTTGAGAAGAGGCAAAAAAATCTTGAACAACCTATTCTTATCTAGAAAAGTCTGTAAGTAGAGGCATTCTTAGGTAGAGGTACCACTGTATATAGATAGCATTCAAAGTAAGAACGATTCATTTCAATATTCTAGAAATTTACCTCGAGGTTAATCATCACAAAATTATGGGCAAGCTCAGAGATTTCCTTTGATTCAGCAAACTTTGGTTTTAAAGCTAATAAAATAAAATATAAAAGCGGAAATTAATCATTAAAACTGCAAATGTAGAATGGTTGGATTCAAACTAAGTGGGATACATATAGATCCTATTGAATGCAGTACTTATAGTTAGTATGACTAACTCAGGGATGCAATCTATGATTATAATGTACATAAATACCAATATTTTCCTTAATACTAATTCAGAGATAGAACAAACGGATATCTGTAAACTGAAAATGAAAGCATAATGAAATCAATATTTTATTACGGTACTTTTCTATTAATGCTTGAGGTGAAGCTAGTTCATCACTGTACTAAACAGTTCTGTGAAAGCAATACAGATAGTCCTTGACATACAACAGTTCACTTAGTGTCTGTTTAAAGTAACAATGACACTGAAAAATGTGATTTATGATTGTTTTTCAGTTATGACCTTTGCAGCATCTCCATGATCATGTGATCAAAATTGAGATGCTTGGCAATAGCTTCATAATTATGATGGTTGCAGTTTCCCGAGATCGTGTGATCACCTTTTGCAACCTTCTTATAAGCAAAGTCAATGGGAAAGTCAGATTTATTTAACAATCAGGTTGCTAACTTCAACTGCAGTGATTCACTTATTTATTTATTTATTTTATTTATTTATTTATTAGATTTGTATGCTGCCCCTCTCTGCAGACTCGGGGCGGCTCAAAGCAATAATAAACAATATATAACAAATCTAATAATTTAAGAGAAAAGCTAAAAACCCCATTATTAAAAGCAAACATACGCACAAACATACCATACATAAACTGTATAGGCCCGGGGCAGATGTTTCAATTCCCCCATGCCTGACGGCAGAGATGGGTTTTAAGGAGTTTACGAAAGGCGAGGAGGCTGGGGGCAATTCTAATCTCTGTGGGTAGCTGGTTCCAGAGGGTCGGGGCCGCCACAGAGAAGGCTCTTCCCCTGGGTCCCGCCAAACAGCATTGTTTAGTTGACGGGACCCGGAGAAGGCCAACTCTGTGGGACCTAATCGGTCGCTGGGATTCATGCGGCAGAAGGCGGTCCCGGAGATATTCTGGCCCAATGCCATGAAGGGCTTTATAGGTCATAATCAACACTTTGAATTGTGACCGGAAACTGATCGGCAACCAATGCAGACTGCAGAGTGTTGGTGTAACATGGGCATACCTTGGGAAGCCCATGATTGCTCTCGCAGCTGCATTCTGCACGATCTGAAGTTTCCGAACACTTTTATCAACTGTGGCAAGAAAGGTCATAAAATGGGACAAAAACACACTGGTTATAAGTGGAGAACTACCTGTATAGACACTATATTGATGGTAAAAATGACAATAATTGAGCCCAGAATTATGACTGTAGGGTTGTTGTGTTCATTACATGGCTCACCACATGACCATAACCAATTTTACAAACTTTTTTGTAGTGGTTGTTAAGTAAATCGGATTTATCCAGTGAGTGTATTTTGCTAGAAACCAGAAGTAAATGCTGGAAACTGGTATGAAGAATGTCAAGAATCACAGTTACATGACTGCAGGGTGCTGCAAACAATCATAAAAGTGAGCTATTGTCAAGTGCACAAAATGCAATCATGTGACTGTGGGAAGGATGTGTGGTTATTTGTATTTCAAAATTGGATACTACTTTTTTCTTTGGGGGGGTGGGGTGTCCATCCTAACTACAAATAGTTCCTCAATGACCGGTCCTTAAGTTAGAACTAGCTGCATGCCATTTTCACAAACATTGTAAATTTCCCCTATCCTGTGATATGTCACTAATGTTGCTGGTGATATCTTACCTTTGCAAGCACCACACCAGGATTTATGAATTATGATCATGAGAGGCAATCCACTAAAAGAGAATTGAAATATACAGTTCAAGTAATTACCAACACATAGTTCAAGCTCATCGTGTATTACAGCAGTACTCAACTGTCTGTCTTTGGGAAGCTAGATTCTTTCTCCATGGCAGAAATATTTGTTGGCAAAGTTATGGTTAGAAAACACTAGAGAGCCACACAAATCTGTGCCCATATAATGTACAGTTCATTGAATATATTTCACTTCTGTTCTGAAGCAAGGTGAAATAATCTGACTTAAGTATTTACACTTACCATATTTTTCAGGGTATAAGACGCACCTTTTTCCCTCCTAAAAGAGGATGAAAACTTGGGTGTGTCTTATACTCTGAATACAGTGTTCCCTCGATTTTCGCGGCTTCGAACTTCGCGGAAAGTCTATACCACGGTTTTTCAAAAATATGAATTAAAAAATACTTTGCGGGTTTTCCCCCCTATTCCATGGTTTTTCCCACCAGATGACGTCATATGTCATCGCCAAACTTTTGTCTGCCTTTAATAAATATTTTTTTTAATAAACTTTAATAAATAAACATGGTGAGTAATAATCTGAATGGCTGCTAAGGGAATGGAAAATTGCAATTTAGGGGTTTAAAGTGTTACGGGAAGGCTTGTGATACTGTTCATAGCCAAAAACAGTGTATTTACTTCCGCATCTCTACTTCGCGGAAATTCAACTTTCGCGGGCAGTCTCGGAACGCATCCCCCGCGAAAAGCGAGGGAACACTGTATAGCTTTTCCTAGGCTTTTTTCCCCAGTCCTAACAAGTTGCTAACGATTTTGCCAGCTTGCAGCCTTTTTCATTGCTACTGTCTCCGAAGAATATTTTTTCCAGTCCTAAGTCTTTGCAGGATTTTTTTCATTGCTACTCACTCAGAATAAAGTTCTAACCAGGGGATAAAGTAATGTACTGAAGCTGACCAGACCAAGGATGCCAGCCAGATGAATACCTGGTAGCAGATTTTCCCCCCTATTTTTCTCCCCAAAAATGAAGATGTATCTTATACTCCGTGCGTCTTATATTCCAAAAAATATGGTATTTTCAAGCACGGATATTACCTACAGAATCTATTTTAAAGTTGGACATCCCAATGTAGCTGAATTTCCACACAATATGTTTTCTGTTCTTACATAAATAGTATTTCATTCTAAAACCAATGATAGGTGGCGTCAGATCCCATAGCTTACTTTCATATTAGCACATTCTTTTCTTAGAAAAGGCTTTTCCTCTGTCAATCTTTCAAGCTTCTTTCATACACTCCTGTCTACATATGGACACAAGATAATGCTAGGGACTACAGCAGGAAAGGCAGGTGGAGTCAGTAAAAATGAATGCATAATTATTTTGCCTTGACAAAGGTTTAATTTCTAATTGTTCAGACTTCTTGACTCTAAGAGAGCATGATCAATTCAGCAGTAACAGACACTTTTGAACTTGTGCAACATGATATTCATCAGCTGCTTTCCATTCCAAGGCTGAGCGCTAGTGTCAAAACTTTAACAACAGATGTCTTTTCCCCAAATCCCTTCAGGTCTGAGTGCTGAGGTTGAAGCTTTCTGAACGCCTAGCACAGAACTGATACAACTTAGAACATGTCTATGCAGACAATTTAAGATTACAACATACCTGGCTGCAGCCTCCTTTTTCCCATCTTCTAGTGTTCTCCAGTGAATGTGATCTCCAAAACCTTGGAAGGAAAGAGAGAATATATACTGTCTGATTTAAAATAGTGGCCCCCAATCTTTTTAGCACCAGAGGCTGATTTCGCGGAAAACAATTTTTCCACAGACAGTGGCGGTAGAGGATGGTTTTGGTTTCGTTCAATCACCTACTGCCCACCTCCTAAGTTTCTAACAGGTCACAGACTGCTATTAGTCCATGGCCCAGGTTTGAGGACCCTGATTTAAAGCATTAATTACAATATGTAAAAATATCCATCATGTGCATTTACTTAGATTGCCAAACACAAAGGACATTTTTCAGAAAGTCCTCAGTGAGTCCATGAAATCATACAAACTTGTTGTGGAGTAAGCAATTTTATATTTTCATTATAAACTACATTATGTCAATAATGGGTTAGTTAAAATCATAGTGCTTCAGAACAGCTCTGTAAGTATATTGTATTATATTTTTTTACAGAATTTGTGACATTAAAAGAAAGTTTGTTTTTAAGACCTATAACAAAAAGTTGCAGAATAAAAAAAAACACAACAACCCTGTTTTAGAACAGTCTGCTTTAGATACATTACAGTTTAAATGCATCTTCATGTTTGCACATATTGGAGACTGTGTGACATAGCTCACATTTCACATATTTGTACAATAATATTTATGAATACCAGGGCTTCCAACCTAGCCTTTTATTGGAGCCTGGTACCTTGAAAACCTCTGTTTTTACAATAACAATTAAAAGCAGCATTGACTGCTTATGCTAAAAATCCATATTATTACCAAAAAGCATAATTAGAATAGTTATTTTTCAAATCTTACTTACAAAGTTAAAACATTTATTTTTTGCTAGGTAACTGCAGAATAACTCAAGTTTCACAAAAAACAGAACTTCCTTTCATAGAATAACCAATATTATATAACTTTTATATTTTCCTTCCCAAATAATCACATTTGTCTCTGAATACAGAAGTTGTATAAAGTTGTCATTGACACTGAGGATTGTGCTGCATTAATTTCTATCCTACAAAGCAAGTAAGGTTATTTTGAAATAAAGGTCAGATAGAAAAAAGCATTCTGAGAAATCATAATCAAGCAAAAGGAAAAGCAAAGAAGTGCAATTTTAAAATAGCTCAATCGATATTTGGCAGACTGCCGGAAATCCCCAGGAGTAACATGTCAGCAATAATAACACTGAGTTTATAGCCTCAGACATTTCCGCCTCTTGCTTAAAATTTAATGAAGTGAATTTGCATATAAGTGGCACTTTAAGGTGTGTACGTGGCCATTAGAGCTGATTATTCCTACTGTATCTTAAATAAGAATGGTGTCTGCTCACCTAACCATCCACTAAATAGAATTGATATAATGGCAGAAAAAGCAGGATATGATCAAGGAAATCCAGTCTACAAAAAGGATTTGGAATCAATTGATAAATTAGAAGGCATGCCCCATTACCTTCTTTATTGTCTTTAACTAATCTTCTCCCCTTTTCTAAGATGTCTGTACGTGCATAAGTGCACCTTTGCGCCTACCATTCCTGTCCTAATGTCTTTTTATCTTTTCTCTCTCTGCTTTATACTTATATTATGTTAAACATACTACAATACAATGCTATATTTGTATGACAAAGAAAATAAATAAATAAAAATAAATAAAATAAATAGATTCCCACTTTAGGTTTGTTTGTATTTTTAAAAACATTTCAGAATAAGATGAAAAATTCTTGACTTGAACTTTGGAACCAGAGACATTTAGGATAAATCTCTGAACTATTTACAGTAGCAAATCAATTCAACGACCACCTCGTGGTCTGTGCAGCAAATCTGCTCTCGATCCTTGGCGGGATCGCAACTTAAACGGTAAGAAGGATGTGATCGATCTCAACATTTCGCAGTTATTCAAACCCTCCCGCGAGGAAACTTTTGCTCGTTCGGCTTCCCACCCATCCCAAGCAGAGGCATTAAAAAAAGAAGAGCAAATGGTTTCTAACCTTTCCCAAGCGCTTTTTCAGTTGCAGCCGCAACGAGCCAGTGGCAAAAGGAAGAAAAAAGGACCGGCGACAGCGATGCGAAAGGAACTCTCATAGTGGCAGCTCTCCTGGGTTGAGTAGCCGCTCAGCTTCGCCAAATCGATCCAAGTCAGCCCTCCCGTGAAAAAGGAAGTGATGCTAATGGGGCGGAGCTGGGAGGGATTTTCTTCAATGTGAGTCCGGGGTAAATTGGAAGGAAACAACAAGCTCCTCGGTGGAGGATTCAACCTTCAGATGCAAGTTGCAACCTATAGAGCTGCATCTCAATCATTGTATTTTTGTGTGTGTGGTGGCGGTGGGGAAGGATCGGAATATAAGGGGCGTACATAAGTGCACTAGTGTGCCTTTCGTCCCGTCCAATTGTCTGTCCTTATCTCACATATCATATACTGTATCTTCTTTCTTTCTTTCTTTCTTTCTTTCTTTCTTTCTTTCTTTCTTTCTTTCTTTCTTTCTTTTATTTATTTATTTTGTCCAATACACAATGAGGGTTTTAATGGGTATATATACAAGGCAAATGTTGCAGATTCAAATCCCAGTGGGTATGGCTAGCTGATGAGGCCAAAATAAGGCCAAAATAGATCTATCCTAGTCTCCCTTAATTTTCAAATTCAGCAAAAAAACGTGACACACATATACATATACACACACACACACAGTAAAATACATGATGAAGGTTATAGAGGAGATACTCATAGTAAAATATATCTAAGAAAGAATAGAAAAGAAGATATAGGAATAGAACATATCAATGAAAGAATAGAAGAAGAGATATAGGAATAGAAGGTATAGGAGATATAGGAGAGCAATAGGACAGGGGACGGAAGGCACTCTAGTGCGCTTGTACTCGTCCCTTACTGACCTCTTAGGAATCTGGATAGATCAACCGTAGATAATCTAAGGGTAAAGTGTTTGGGGATGACACTATGGAGTCCGATAATGAGTTTCACGCTTCGACAACTCGGTTACTGAAGTCATATTTTTTACAGTCAAGTTTGGAGCGGTTAATATTAAGTTTAAATCTGTTGTGTGCTCTTGTGTTGTTGTGGTCCTTTCCTATATCTTCTCTATTTTTATATCTTTTCTTTATATATAATACTTCATGCCTATTCTCTTCAATATGTATTGTGTATTGGACTAACTAACTAACTAAATAAATAAATAATTAAAAAAAATCATCTGAGCTGTTTGTTCCTTTGAATGGTGTCCAAACTCGAATCAACGAACAGCAACGAGGTTATGTGAAACTTGTCAAGGGAAAATAAGGGGCATGCATAAGCGCACCATTTTGCCTAACGTCCCTCTCCTAACTCTCCTATTGCTTAATTTACCTGTACCTACTTTGCTAGGGTTTATGCTTATGCATATATATATATACATATATATATAATTTATTTGTTTTGTCAAGTACTTATTGGTGGCATACAAAGATATAACAATATTTATATACAGTACATGATACTAGTAAAAGGAAAACATTAGGACCATAGTTCCCTCTAAGCTGAGCAGTGAGCAATCGCTCACTTAAAAATCATCATCAACTCAGAGTTTTTCAAACCTGCCCAGAAGCCGAGAGGGAACGAGTGAGAGGGAAGGAGAGAGAGAGGAAGAGAGGAAGAGAGAGAAACAGATAGAAAAAAGAGAGGAAGGAAAAGAGAAAGAAAAAGAATGGGAGTAAGGAAGAGAGAAAGAAAATCAAAATCTAGTTTGAAACTAGCTCAACTATTTAAGTGGCATTTTGATATTGATAGAGTTGCCCTATTATGAGCTCACTGTTATAGACACACAGTACAGTATTTTATTTTGAAATTCTCTGAGGCAAAACAGGGTGGGTTTTTTATTTGTTTGTTTGTTTGTTTATTTATTTATTTATTTATTTAATATTTCTGTGCCGCCCAGTCCCGGAGGGACTGCCGCTCAGACACTATACTTTTCCGCCCCCCCCCCAAAAAAAATAATTTGAGGGAACACTGATTAGGACGGGACAGAAGGCACTCTGGTGCACTTATACACTGCTCAAAAAAAATAAAGGAAACACTTAAACAACACAATATAACTCCAAGTAAATCAAACTATCCACTTAGGAAGCAACACTGATTGACAATCAATTTCACATGCTGTTGTGCACACTCAACCTTGTACAGAACAAAGTATTCAATGAGAATATTTCATTCATTCAGATCTAGGATGTGTTATTTGAGTGTTCCCTTTATTTTTTTGAGCAATATATACAGTACATGATACTAGTAAAAGGGAAAGATTAGGACAGGACAGAAGGCACTCTGGTGCACTTATGCATGCCCCATATACACTGCTCAAAAAAAATAAAGGGAACACTTAAAAAACAGAATATAACTTCAAGTTACCAAACTTCTGTGAAATCAAACTGTCCACTTAGGAAGCAACAATGATTGACAGTCAATTTCACATGCTGTTGTGCAAATGGAATAGTTGTGCAAATGGAATATTCAATTAGAATATGTCATTAATTCAAATCTAGTATGGGTTAGTTGAGTGTTCCCTTTATTTTTTTGAGCAGTATACTGTATGTACATGTATTCTCTTCGGTGGGATTTAGTCCCTTCCTTGCCTACTGAGTAGACCTACTTTCGCACATGTGGGTGGGGAAGAGGAAATGTTCAGCTTCTGAAACTGGCAGCACAAACTGAAAATTTTGTCTGATTTTAGTATGAAAACTGAGATCTAAAAAAAACAACGGCGATTCCCGCTTCCGCGGAAGCAGTTCCTGTGCTCAGTTCAGTTCCCTCGGGGGCGAGCAGCTCCTGCGCCTTAAAAACAACAAAAGCAATGGACTCCTTGTTGGTATGTCTAAGGAAAACTACAACTCCCAGCATCCATCGCTGTAAAAGTATTTTCCTCCCCCTCCCCGCATGGTCGTGCATAGCACACAGAGGCTTCGCATTTGCCCGTAGCTGGAGCCGTAGGAGGGTGTGGCTGGCGGCGCCCATTTTATACACCCGACTCGTTTTGTCCGCCAATTAGAGGAGAGGGGCGGAGCTACGGTCCCGTGTTTCCGAGGCCGCCTGGGTCCAGATTGCTCTCACACTCGCTTACCCCCCCTCCGTGACCGCCATCTTGCTGTTGCCGCGTGTTGCTTTCGGAAGGTTCGTCGGACTGAGGTGAAAACTTCCCGCTTGACCGTCTGAAGCTCTCGCGCCCCTCGCGAGCCCGCGTATCGAACCGTGGGGAGAGGGAGGGGGTTTTGCTTGGCCGGCGCGCGGAGCGCCATGCACGGTGGGAGGGGCTGGTGGTGGTGCCGAAGAGCGAGTGGGGGGAAGGAGAGTGGGCCTGGCAAGTTCGTTCGCCTCCGGGAAGCCCGGGTTCCCTGGGTTGGCTTTGTTCCTAATTCCCGGGACCCTTTGCCTTGCGCCCCTCGCGCTCTCCCTTTGTCAGGGTTGGTTTATGTGCCTCCCGGTCGTGTGAATGCACCTTTTCTGCCGCCAACCCGAGACTCGCGAGTCGCAAACAGCTCTACCTCTTTTCTAAAGCACGACAGCGGCGTTTATTCTACTTGCCTAAGTGAATAAATATATACATATATATTCCCAGGCCCAGCATCTCTCACCTTCCTGCAAAGTCCACCTCATACATTTTCCTTGGAGGAGAAATATGCCCCCTTCCCTCAGGACTGAAAGCTTCCCTCTCCTTGGGTTGGGAGACGGGGTTTCCTCAGGCTTTGGACTCTGGAGTTGATAGTATGCAGCCTTTTAAATCCTCAAGAATATAGATTCTTGCAGTATCTCTAATTATCTCCTAATCGCTACACTCGTATTTTATTTTTTTAATTTTGTACGACTTGGTTTTCACTGTCTTCTCCAGAGTGTTTTTCTCCCCTCCCCTTATTATTTTTGCTATTATTATTTTTTTACAAATTGAACCTTTTACAAATTTACATCCTGCTGGTGGTAATAGGAAAAAAGAGGTCGTTAGGTGTATGAAATAAAGCATATTATTGCTAATTACCATTATCAGTAGTATCAATCTTTATGACTAGGATTATTAGCCATTATATCAGCAGTTAGATTTCTTTGACATGCCAGGTTCCAAAGCAGAGAGGATTTTGGTTGTCCTAATAGATGTCTATTTTGCAGGAATAATATATTATGTCTCTCCTCAAGTACTTTATTTGTTTCACCTACTTTGGGTTTTTTTCTCATAATACAAAATGTCATATTCTCATTATAATACAAAATGTCACCCTAGTTTTATTAAATATTAAAATAAAAATTGTTCCAATACAATACATCTTCCTGTTCCATAATGTCAGCAAATTTATATTCTCAATATTATTGACAAAAGAAATTATTTTACCTATTTCTGAAAACATCTTTCTCACTGACTTGAGAAGGTTTTTTTTAACTTTGTCAGGCCCTTTTCTGTTTCCCTGTCCAATATGCTCTCTTTTTCAATTGACAGATATTCCAGTTCTGCAAAGATTTAAGTCCATTATTACCTTAGAATTTAATATTGGTCTGGTGAAATATAACATTTTGTATTATAATGAGAAAAAAATGCACCCTAGCTCTCAACTTCCTGGAGCTTCACATGCTCTGCTAACCACAGACTAGCATGGTTAGCATTAAAGAGCAGGCCATTGCTAATCCAGCGGAAAAATCTCTAAACTATAAGTAATGTTAGAATGTTTTGATTGATGATTATGTGCTGAAGTTGGTTATTTTAAAATCATGGCTTGTTGGGACAATGTTGGGAAATAATGCAAGAAAAATAACGGTATAACTACGGGATATTCCAAGAGTTTGCACCGATCTAGCAGGAAAACAAATGACAATACATATATATAACATGGGGAAATTTAATAGGTACATATTTTATCATTCAGTATTTTTTTAATACTGTATATGTTTCACATAATCATTAGATAGAAAGGGTTAACAGTTTATAAAAACAGTTAAGTCAGTCATTTAACAAGGTTAAAAGTGGAAAGAAGGGCTCCATGCTATTCCTAAAGGCATGCATTCCATGGCTGGGAAACTATTGGTGAAAACTTTTTGACCTATAGATGACACTCAGGAGGGTATCTTTAAAAAGAGTTCCCTTGATGTTAATATTTGTTCATGTTTATTTTAGATAAACATCCCTCCACATAATCAAAAGTAAAATGCAGACATTGGCATTCTTGTGATACACTTATATGTAAGCATAGGTTTTTTTAAAGAAAAAAACTGGCTGTGTTTTATGGGTTGTAGAATTTTAGTTGTAATATACTTCCTTAATTCCTTAATATTGTAGCATGAGCAATAAACGGTTTATAATTATCTAGACATGTAGATAAAGATGCACTTAATTCTTGTTAGCTTCCATTTTCATGTGATAGAATCATATTGTAATTTCCAAACCTTTCTGGCTTTGCAGTTCAGCGTTGGGGTGGAGATGATTCTGGGTGAGTGGCAGGCAAGCACTTGAAGCTCCATTTGCACAAGCAGCAGGCACACATGCCCACAATTTGTGCAAATACAGCACACACTCACCTGCTGCTCATGCAAATGGGTAGTGTGTGGGCACGCTTACCTGCCATTTCCATGGCCTGGCTCCAGATGGTTCAAGACCTGATAGTGGGTCACAGCCCAGGGGTTAGGAACCCTTATTCTACTGCATTAAAAGGAAGAGCTTTTTTGACTTGATTTTATTCTGTATTAGTGAATATGTGCTATTCACTTCACAGAGAAAACACATGTTGATATTAAGGTCAGTGTGTCAGGGCAAAACCAGTTATAATTAGGAGTAAAGGTAGAGCATGTAATTCCCTTTTCCCTTTCTGATAAAACACAGTCATGTTTCCATTGTTTTCCTCCTCCAAACTGAGTTCAGGAGTAAGTATGGATTTATTTTGATAAATTGCTGATGTTTTATGATATTAAAACAGATAAATGTGATGTTTTGAAAGACTATTGTTTAAAAATGAATTCTGGATTTGTCATAAACTTAGCTAGTATATTTATTTTTCAGATAAAGCAAGATGAATCAAGAAAAACTGGCTAAACTTCAGGCTCAGGTCCGAATAGGTGGAAAGGTATGAGTAGTGAGCTTTGGAATATTCTAGAAATTATCATTACTGCATATATTTGTGTAGGTAGATATACATATAGGTACAAAATATTGATATAATAGGGATTTATTCCACATTTCTATTTTCCACAGGCTATTGTCCATTCTGATGTGCTCAGTAGTTATACAGTCAGGACTTCCTTTTTCTTTTTTGGAAAAAACATGCAAGTTTCTGTTGAATGTTATTATTTAAAAGCAGAAGTGATTTTCTCATTGAAAGATCCAGTGCTATATATTAATACCAATATATGCTATATTTCCTAAACACTCATTAGTGGCAGTTTTTGCTCACATGAGATAGAAAAGAGATTTTATGACTTTTAGCTTAATGTGAAAGCAATAGAAACAGAACCTGTAAGTAGGGATACAAGGACTGCACACAGACTATATATATATATATATATATATATATATATATATATATATATATATATATATATATATATATATGCATTTAACATATGACCATGTACTATAATGATTGAGATGCTTTGGCAAAAACAGGAATACATTAGAGTTTTCAACTGAGTTGGATAAAAATGTTTGAAATAGCTTCCTGCCTAGAAAATCTCATACTGGTAGGTGTTTTGTTGTGGTTGTAAGTCATATTTTATTTTTAAAAGGTTTATAAACAACGTTTTAAAACAGGGGTCCCAAAGTTGGCAACTTTAAGACTTGTGGACTTCAGATCCCAGAATTCTCCAACCAGCATAATATAGCTGGCTAGAGAATTCTGGGAGTTTAAGTTCACAAGTCATAAAAGTTGCCAAGTTGGAAAACCTCTGTTTTACAGTAAGTAATATGAAACATTTCATTTGGAAATAATTCATGTATGCATTTTTGTGTCTCAGGGTACAGCTCGTAGAAAGAAGAAGGTAGTCCACAGAACAGCAACAGCTGATGATAAAAAACTTCAAAGTTCACTTAAAAAATTGGCAGTAAACAATATTGCTGGCATTGAAGAGGTACATCAATATTTTGTTATATTTGAATGCTTCTATTCATAATCTTCACAATTGATGGATTCATTTGTGAAATGCAACATTGTTTTAAATTTGTGAGAGAAAGGGAAACACAGGAAAACCCTAAAGTTTGATAGTATGTTAAGTCTCTGAATGTCTGAAAACATAGGTCCCTTGGTTCTAGTTTTATTATTTGAAGTTCATACATTTAAAATGATTGGTATTTTAGTCAACCTGTCAACAGTACAAAGTAACCAGTTGCTTATAATTTATTTTAGATAAAGAATAGCAAGTATGTTTGAATTATGTTGGAGGAACAGTATGGATCATACACTTTTACATAGTGTTCAATATTTTTATTAGACAAGAAGTAGGCACTGAAAAGTAAATTGGGGAACAATCAGATAATAAGAATACTTATATTAATTTGAAATAGAATGAAAAGTGATTATTTAAATCTTAGACATTTTTTCAGTAGAATCAAAATACAATAAAACAAAGCTTTGACAAAATGGATTTATATTAATTTTTAAATCTTTGAGGTGAATTGTCCTAATTTATTTTGCATTGCTCAAAATAAAGGAATCAGCATGCTAAGAAGTAAGTTTCTGTCACCTGAAATATACTATGTTGGTTATAAATGTGAATGTTGTTTGCTTTACAAAATTGTATGATAAAAGGGGATTGGATTTTATATTATATATGCCAATAGTATATACCGTATTTTTCAGAGTATAGGACACACCTTTTTGCCTCCTAAAAGAGAGTGGAAATGTTGTCTTATACACTGAATACAGCCACTTTTGGCCTCCCGAAGCCCCACCCCGCATCCCACTTTTGCGAAAATGGGCCAGGATGTTTGTTTGTTTTTCTTTCTTTCAAAAAATGAGGTGTGCTGTGTTTAGGAGGCCTGCAGAGTGCTCCTGGCGCTGGGGGAAGGCAAAAGCACCTGTTTTGTGAAATCTGGGCAAAAAACTGGACTGTTTTTTGCAAAAACGGGGTATTTTTGCCTTACCCCAGTCCCCAAGAGACTCTGTAGGTCTCACAAACCCTCTGTGTGGCCCGTTTTTTGCAAAAATGGGGTCTGTTTTTGCAGTGTGCTCCTGGGGCCCAAGGAGGACAAAACCTTTTTTCTTTACTTCTTTGAAATCTTGGTGTAACTCATACACCTGTGCGTCTTATAGTCTGAACAATACGGTAAATATTTTCAAACGTAAATACATATATATTATCATATGGATGTTTATTATATAATAAAATATTGATTATTTCTATAACGATTGGTTATATTTTTGGTATAATACTCCATATGTATAAGTTCTAATAAATCTGTGTTTAAAACAGGTGAATATGATAAAAGATGATGGAACAGTTATTCATTTCAACAATCCAAAAGTCCAGGCTTCACTCTCTGCAAATACTTTTGCAATTACTGGTCATGCTGAAGCCAAACCAATCACGGAAATGTTACCTGGCATTTTAAGCCAACTGGGTGCCGATAGTTTAACAAGCCTTCGAAAGTTAGCGGAACAGTTCCCAAGACAAGGTAAGTACAATGTTACGTGTACTGGTCGAGACTGATAAACAAGTTGCAGTCTATGGAGTAATTTTACTTATAAGCTGAATTTTTAAAAAGTATTAAGTATTCATGAAATCTAGTAACAACTTCATAAATGTCTGCAAAGGAATGATTTTAAAAATTACTTATTTGATTTATGCTCATTAATTTGAATTGCAAAGTTTGGCATTTTGTTCTGAAAACAAAACAAATGGAGGAGGAAAGCCAGAATAGATTTCATTTCTCCTATAGCCCAATCAAAAATTACCTCAAAGGTTGGTGGAGAGATTCAGTGAAGTGAAACAAGCTACAAGTCTACTTTGAAAAGAAGGTTTATATTTAGCTAGCAGTGAATTTATAGTAACTTTATAATCGATAATTAACTATGTAAATTCTTGAAATAAATTAATATTTTTATTTTCTAGTGTTGGACAGCAAAGTACCAAAATCGGAAGATATTGACGAGGAAGATGACGATGTTCCTGGTAAGTTTATATTAATTTGAAAATAATTTACTTTTTACTGCATGACATTTGAATAGGTAGAGGATGATTCTAGCCTTTAATTAGAAGACTGTTCTAAGAATGGAGATTTTAAAATAAAAATTTCATCAGCTTGACACACAATGTGAGATAAGGTACAGTATATACAGTATCTATAATAATGAGTAAAACTGAGGCAGTCTACAGATTTGATCTATAAATAAAAGGTACCTTTTAGAAACAAGCACAGAATTTTACTACATATTCATTATGAAGTACAGGAAGTCCCTTTGTTATAAAACAAGTTCTTTTAATGAACAAATTCCATTAAGTCAGATTTATAAGTTAAAACTCGAACTTATGGTCTTTTAGTAAAAATGGTAGTTGGTGTTGAGGTGACAAATCACTAAAAGCATGAACTGTTTTTTTATGAATTACAGAAAACCGTCTGTAAATTAAATACAGTTCATTAAAACCATTGGAGAGCTTCGGTTTGTCGATTCACAGGATTATTCCCTTTGACATTTTTTTTAGTAGGCAGCTTGTTATTAAGTATAAATTGGACATTCTTAGTCATATAGGGACTGCCTGTATGAATGTACAGTGGTAGTACCTTGGTACTCAACTGCTTTGAAACTTGTCAAATTTGTACTTGACACATTTCGACATGAATTTTGTCCCAGTAGTAATTGATTGTTTGGTACTTGACTCACAAGCTAGAATTTGTCGATGTTGGCTGCTTTGTGACTCACATTATTCCTTATGGGAAAAATTGTTTGGTACTCATCGCTTTTGGTACACAATGTATTTTGCAGAACCAATTAACTATGAGTACTGAGGTACCACTATATGTTATTGGCTCCATAACAGAATTGAATCTAGGAGCCGGTGTATTATTTAATGTCTGGATGTAGGAGGAATTCAAAGCTGTTTAATGCACAAAAGATGCTATATTTTATGTTTTGTAAGCATTTGTAAGTTTTGAGGTTAAAACAAGTTTAATTCTTTCATTACTAGACAATCCATGACCCATTGGCTTATTCTTTCAGAGGTTCTTATTCATTTAAACACATAAACGGAATGATAATGGGCAGCCAAAAAAGCAGTGATAGCGAGAGTGATCTTACTGTTGGCTTCTCTATTGACTTTGCTTGTTGGGAAGCTGACAGAGAGCATTGGAACTCACAGTTACAGGACTGTGACTGACCACAGTGGTATTGCAGCAGCCACAACTTTGTGAATACAACTGGTCTGAGCATCCTTGAAATGTTAATTCCAAGGAGTAATGGGGTTTGCATTGCATTCACATTTTTAAATTAGCTAATTTCCGTTATCTTGATTCATTGAAGGTTACAGAGTTTTACTAGTATATAAATATTTTAATCCTCTAAATAATGCATTTTTAATAACAATGTTTTTGAGCCTATTATATATTTCCATCTTTTCCAGATCTTGTAGAAAACTTTGATGAAGCATCAAAAAATGAAGCTAATTAATTCATTAATAGTTCTGGAAGTTGACATGGACTAGATTTAAGGAATCAGCTGTATGGTTCCAAAGTTTTACAAAAACAGCGAACATTACCTGTTTAATAGTTCAATAATATAAAATATTTTGTATTTTAATTATGCTGTTTATTCAGCATTTCCTGTCAGTTGATTTTTGCATTTTGCACTTACTCCAGGATCTACCTTTTCAGTTAAAAAGAAAATACATTTTCAGTGCAGATTAAGGTGTGTATGTGTGTGAATGTATGTATGTCGCTTAACGTACAGTTGAGGAAATTGGAGAGCAGATCTACTTGATTTTCCCTTCACCCTTTTAAGTAGAAATAAAAGAAAACTTTAATTTGGCTAACTTCTCTATTGCAATCAGATATTTCTTGTAAAATAATTTAAAAAGTAATAAATTGGGGATGCCACTTACTAATTACCATTTGGTTTTAATTTCTGTACTATTATATTTACATATGTACTTGACCATACTGATGGTGTATTTGTGTAGTTTCTCATCAGCCTCCTTTTGGTTTTAATTTCTACCAAAGATAGGCTATTGATATGCATGTTTATTGCAACTTTAAAAAATATTACACATAAGAGCTTCTCTTTTACTGTTAAAGCTCTTCTCATGTTCATCTTAATAATAAACCTGGGTTGCATTTACATGCTATCAGATACTATACTCCGTCTTCAGTGAGGCACCCTGATTGTAGGTTGAGCCAAATATCAATGCTGCATCTCTGATACAATTTTTCTTGTCCTCTATAAGAAACTTGGTACAGTATACATATTTACATTTACTGAGATAAAGATTGGAGGATACATTCTACAGCATCCATTGCCTTGTGTTTTTTCTTGGTACACTTTCAGCTAGCTCCCCTTCAGGATGCTGTGCGTGGTTTGAGCTCTATCTCAGCTAGGCATTACATTTTTTAGCCTGTCTTTTCCAGAACTAGTATTTTGCTTTGATAAGGGGTTATTGCTTCTGTTCATATTTTCAATTAGAAAATAGTGCATTGTCATGTACAGGTAGGTTATTTTGTTAAGAAACATATTCTATTATAATAATTTTGCTTCTAAGAGCTGGTAAACTTTTACTTTTGGACACTAAAATCAGGAAATGTTACTTGGCATACATAGAATTCATAAAGAAAGAGCTAAATGTACTAGCATTAGCATTCACAAAGGTATAATCCATCAGTTTTGAAGGTAATCTTCCTTACATTTCTCCTGCATTCTCTTGTGGGTTAATGTTGTATTGCAGTCACTTCTGTAAACATGAGTCCTAATTGTTAGATGATAGTGACAGTAAATGCTCTGTGAAACTCTTCAAAGGTGCTTGATATAATCTTTGCAGTTGAAGCTCTTGGTTCTTCAAAGAAATTTTATGTATTTGCAATGAAACATCATTGTAAATCTTGCTGATGCCAATCAGGGCTTGTAAAAGCCTTTTTTTCACAGCTTATTTTAATATACTTTGGATATATCTGCTTTTTCTGCTGATATATGCACCCAGCAACTATATTTTGAGGCAATATAGCATTCAAATAATATCAGGCTGACTTCCCAAAACAGATTTTGTAATGTCACCTGAACTACTCACTTGATTTTATAGATTTTCCTGTTCTATTTTATATAATACATGGATCTTAATAAAATAATTCGAAGGAGGTGATGTTCCCTCATGTGTGTTAACTCTTCAAACAGCAGAACAAAATATGGATGTGCAACCTGTTTAACTAGTAATGTTTACTGTGCCTCATTTTTGAAAATGTATTCTCTTACTGCAGAATATACATATGCAATTGATATATATTTTACATTGCTTTTGCCCTAGGAAAACATCTAGAAATCTCTTTGCAGGGAACTTTTATTAATTAATGAAAAGGTCATTTAAAAGTTCATAACAATGCAGTTATCATGTTTGGAAAAGAGAATTTAATGTAAACTTGTAAATTGAAAGAACTGTTGATTACTTAATAGTTTCTTTTCCTGAGGTATTATAAAATATAGAAACACAATTAAACTAATAATAACTGAAGATATAGTCCATTTTAAGATTTTGATTATATTGCCCAAATTTAATTTGCTATTTATCTGAGGCTATTAGCATCCTGAAATAAATTAAGCATTTTAGATGTAGCACTATGAGAACATACGCAGTGATGGTAATTTTTCATTTGCTCATTTGTGTGTAACAAGTAAATTACCTCATCAAGTTTTTTTACCCTGTTTTCCCCAAAGGAAGATATCACCTGATAATAAGCCCAATCAGGCTTTTGAATGTTTGGTAAAAAGGCCGAACACTTATTTTAGGGTTCAAAAAAATATAAGAGGGTCTTATTTTGGGGGAAGCAGGGTAATATGCATTGACATATTTCCTATGAAGCAGTAGGTTACAGAAAGATTAAAACAATTCATTTAAGTATTAATTTTATTAGTGGTATTCTTATATTGATGTGATTTCATTTATTTATTGAATTTATATTGTCCCTTATTCGCCCATGGTGACTCAAGGTAACTTACAGAATATAAACATATTTTTAAAAAAACTAATAAAAAGAAACAAATAAATATAATATAATAAAAATCACACACACCCCTGCCCCAGATCACACGAGCCATTTAATGAGTTCCATCATGCTCTGGCTTCCCGAGGCATGCTGGTAGAACCAGGTCTTCAGTGCCTTCTGGAAGAGTATTAGAGTCGGGGCCGTTCTAATCTTGGAGGGAATGATGTTCCAGAGAGGGAGCCACCACGGATAAAGCCCTTCTGGGTCCCACCAGGTTATCTCCCTCGGGGATGGGACCCGCAGCATTCCCTGTGTCTCTACTCTGATGGATCTGATGTGTTAAGCAAGAGATGGTGCCTCAGATAATCTGGTCCCAAACCATGAAGGGCTTTAAAGATGACAACCAGCACCTTGAATTGCACCTGGAAGCAAATCAGCAGCCAATGCAACTCCTCAGGAGAGCTGTTACATGTGCACAAAACCATGCTGGCTGCTACATATTGCATCAAGTGGAGCTTCCGGAGGCTCTTCAAGACCAGCCCCATGTACAGCCACATGATTTAAGAAACATTCTTCTAATCCTAGTTAAATGTTAATTATGGTATTAAATCATAGTGCTATATAGGGAGAGGGTAAATTGTGTTACGTGGAAAATCTAACATGAATAATCACCTTGGTTTTTGCCTTTACTGGTCCTACAAAATTTCAGTACAGTATTTTCTTTAGCAATGACTTGAAATAAAGCAACTTATTTAACGTATTTCTAGCTTTTCTTTCAATTGATTTAATGTTGAAAGAGAAAAAGACTAGATGGTTTAAATATTAAAAAGAACTGTTTGTATCCCTATACTGTATACTTTGTTTGGGTCAAAAAGATGTTTAAATATTTTCCCAATAGTGCAGTTTCATTAATGTAAGAGACCAACCCCGCATCTTTGTTGATATATAATGGTAAACCAGGGTTATTAAAACATTGTTGGATAGATGCCTAGTTTAAAAACACTAAAGATAACAAATAGGTTTGTTCTTGCATTAGGCTAAAATCAATCAAAATTCATTATCACTTAGTATATGTGAATAAGACTACTGTAAAAAGTAGAAAATGTTTGATTTGCTGACTATTTCTCATGGTATAGGGATTCTTGATGGCACTACAAATACTAATAGAAATGAGAAGGAAGAGAATGTTTACTAAGTTGCTTATTATTTTAATTGGGCAGTACTTAATTACCGCTTGTTTTTTTCAGAACTTTTAGTGCAGTCAAATGCAGCTTTCTACTACTGCCCACATATCTATATTGAAAACCCTAATTTTATTCTTTTCCCTGATTGTCTGAATTCTTAGCAGCAGCCTGCTTAAGAATAAGTATTAACTTATATGATGGTATAAAACCTCTGATTCAAGCTTTTACCTTCTGATTTTAGATTTCCCTGATAATGAAAATTTCACTTACTGAAAGCTATGCATTCTCTTATTATTATTGTTTTAAAACATATTTATTTGAAAGTAATTGATTCAATTGTTAATGCATCCCAATTACTAGGATCAGCTATAAGCCAGAATATACTGCTTTATTGAAATCTCTCAATCAGAAAATAAACTATTTGCTATCTGTAATAACCATCTGTTCCTGCAACCTAAAATGGTAGTTGCCTTGTCCTTGTTCTAGAAAAAGCAGGCAGTGTGAAGCAACCATATATCTGCAGTTAGTATGAGGGGATATTTATTGGGAATATTAGTTCTGCCACCTATCAAGGGACGGATGTTCACAGCAGTTGAGTAAATAGGTTTAGGAATGCTATTAAACTACTGGTTATAATTTGTGCATTGCCACTTAAAGCAGCTTTACAGTTTCCAGTAGCACATCCAAAAAATAAAATCCAAAATATTAAAAACATTAAATCTTTAAATGTTCTATAAAACCCTTTTTGCAAAAGCAAACACAATATCCTAACACCTAAGCATTATTGAATGTGCATTCCTTTGCACCTTTAATTAGGTTTAAATTTCATTAAATGCAGGGAATTTACTTTAAAGTTCATATGCATTTATATAGCATGAGGAGGGCAATTACAATTTCAGAATCACCTATGAGGGTTTGCTTTTATTTGAATGGAACTGCTAATCTCTCTGGTTATTATAAGCTGCCCAAAATTGCAGTGTCTTATATATATATAAATGAAAACCTATATTGGCACCAAACTATTTTAAACAATGGGACCACTATTCTACCTGCCTGCTCCAGAAGGAGGTAACAGAACTAGAATATACTATTCCGTAATTATTTTAAAGCAACTACTAACTAGTAGCAACAAACCAACTTCAACGATGCAGATAACAGAAACCAGATCCTGTAGAAACATGGATGGGAACATTTATACTTGCTTTGTCAATACTCTTGCAGCACTTGTATCACCACATCACCAGAAATACTTGCTCCTCTAATGTGGCTATCCTCCATCAGCAGAAACAAGCCAGTCTATATAGTAACAAATCAACATAATCTGACATCAGAAATAATAGCCTAAAGTCAGCAGGGAACATTTTAACTCACTAGAATCTTCTGTGTCCTTAGAATGGCTTTCCTTGACAAAAAAAAAATCACAGGCACATTTCATTGTGAATCTGAGCCATGTTTTGTCAGATTTAATGCCTTTTCTCACAGACTTGAGACAAAACTGCTTATTACACTAATGGAGTTAATCAGCCATCCTATGACTTTTCACCAAGACTTTTGTAATTGTCTTAATCATTGTTTTCTTAGTTATCACTCCCTGTAGGTAATTCTGTCTCAGTACTGCTCTCTCCCCTAACAAATGCAATATACTACATATTATAAAGCATATTCTATACCCCTTTCTCATAACTTTATGTATCTGGTGGCTGAGATCTAAGAAAACACTTTGTAATGTGTTAGTTGCAGGCACCTCAATAGTTTGGCTTCTGATGGCTATTCCAGGAATTATTTTTACACAGAGCCTTTCCCTACTCACTGATAAGTTAAAGAGTAGCTACCTTCCTATCCTTCAGGCAACAGAAAACTGTTGAATACTAAATTGAAATATGAAATTTGAGTAGAAAATACTATGAAAGTAATTGACAATCAATTTCACATGCTGTTGTGCACATTCAGCTTTGTACAGAACAAAGTATTCAATGAGAATATTTCATTCATTCAGATCTAGGATGTGTTCTTTGAGTGTTCCCTTTATTTTTTTGAGCAGTATATTTACAATAGTTGCAGCATCTCAGGGTTCACTGGATTGCCCTTTGCAACCATCCTAGCTGGCTTCTGCAAGCAGGGTCAATCGGGAAGCCAGGTTCATGTAACAGTGATGTGTTTTGCTTAACTGTAGCCAAAAAAAAAAAAAAGCTGTAAAACCAAGCACGACTCAATATATCGCTTAGCAATGGAAGTCCCAATTGTGGCTGTAAAGGACTATCTATACAAACTAGACACATGCTTGGAATGTGTGTGTGTGTGTGGCCCCGGGAGAGCTAATTTAAACGCTAAACTCAGAAGAAAATACAGTATACAGAATGCAGAGATGTTGCTAACGACTATAAAGACCACAAAGTATGGAGTGCCTGCAAAAAAACAAAAGTCAGACACTTGAAAGACATTAGAGGGCAGGAAAAGGACATAGGAAACCAATTCTGGGATGTTGGTGGGAGCTCCGGGCTTGGCAATTTGGTTGCAACCAAGTTGCCAAGCTCGGATCTCAGACCAACTACCAACCCGAGCTTACTGACATTCAAATAAATTTCAAAACCAACGCTTTCTGCCCTTTTGAGATCACCGAAATGTGTGTGTTGCACCGGGTCTGATAGACCTTCCCTCAGAACAAGTTGTGTGCATTATTTACAAGCGTCCTCTCACGACCCTTGCTCAGACGCGTGTGAATGTTGGTGCAATACTCCGGCTCAGAAATCCTCACAGATTTAAAAAAAACTCGCCACGCCGTGCGCGGGGCTCGCCGCCTCCGCGGAGGAAGTCCATGAAGGGAGGGTGGGGGGATACGAGGGAAGCGAGCTACCGGAGGGACGCTCGATTTCGCCATCTCATCCGCGGCGTCGCTCTACCACGCAGCCGTGCGCCGGTGGCCCGAGGAGGCCGGTCAGGCGCTGGGCTCGTGCCGCAGTGCCCTGCACCACCCCTGGAACCAGACAGGGGGCGCTGCTTTACCGGTTTGCTGAGGGAGCCCTCCGAATAAAGCTTTAAAGTCAGCCAAGCCCGCTGGCCGCCAGCGGCCCTCGCGGTTGGGAATTGAGGGACGGGCGGGGGAGCCTATTAAGGCTCCGCGTCGGCCTTTCTCGGCGCGCTCGCTTTTTTAAGCGCAAGGCCCCGCTCGGGAGAGAAAGAGGGCTCGGCGGGCCACGGGAAGGAGCTCTTCGCCATGCAGGCCCGGCGGCGCCTGCTGCTGTTGTTGCCGCCGCTGCTTTCGGAGGTGAGGAAGGCGCCGGGGTTGCGTCTTTTACTACCTAGCGTTGGGCCGCTCAAGGCCGGGCTACCTTCTTCCTGGGGCCCTGGGAGGGCATTATGAGGTACCCTGCTTTGAGGAAGGAGCAGTTCGGAGGTGCGTATCATCCCTGCGGGGCTTCCTCCAAGGAGTGATGGTGGAGGAGGCAAAGGGAATCCCCGTCCTGGAGGGGGCAGACAAAGGTTGGGAGCCCCCGAGGGTTGGAATGAAGGGAAAGGGCGGGATTTAATCAAAAATGAAATCATGTTTTTGCCTCCCGTAAGAACTCCCTTCCTAGTGGCTTGCGCGTCCCTCGTAAGTGTGAAGGGAGGTCGAGCTTTGAGACCTCGAAGGGAAAAAGAGGAGAAACTGGTCCCCGCTTAACTCTTTACTCGGGGCTGATGGCTCTCTCTCCCCTTTTACAAGGCGTTTACTTCATCGCCTGAAAGTTTGGGGCTTCTCTTTATAGTGTCTTCCTTTAGGGAGACACCTCAGCCAGAAGACGTGGCAAGCACCCCACAAAGAACACTCGCCGTCCTACTTAATCTACTTATTTTGCTCCTCTTAATACTACAGCCAAGGTGCAGGGCTCATAGGGCATCGTTTTCGTATTGTTTGTTTGCATTTTTTTCGCCTTTGCTTTCCTGTATTCCCCCCCCCCCCTTTTTTTTTTTTGCTGTTGATTTAACACCTTATACCTTCGTGGCCCAACTTTTGTAAATGTTAAATATGGCAAATATTGTTATTTGCTGATAAAAATTGCATCTTTTTTCCCAGTTTGCACTTTAGGTATGCGTGGAGCATTACAGCATTCCCATACAGCATTCCCATCTAGAAGGGATTTGGGGAAGAATCAGTTTTTAAAATTTACATAATCTAATGCAATGTATGAAGTGAGATGTGTTCCCAGTTTTGATTTGGGCTTGTGAAATCCCATCTACTTCCCTTGTAATTATGACAAATATATGCACTTTGTTTTTGTTTTTTAATAAAGTGGTTAAGAATATTTTTTCTATAATCCTTAGATCTTTCAGTTTAAACAAATGCAATATTTATTATTTGTAAACTCCTTAGTGTCAGATTTTTTTTTTTAAAAGGCACTACATAGTTTTAATAATTGATAGAAATATAATATATTTGAGTTCAAACCTTAAAAGTAATTTTCTTAAATTCCTCCTCAGTTCTTTAAATAGCTTCTGACAGGTGGCTGAAATCTTTCTATTGCTTAATATCTCTTACTGTTAACTTTTTCTCCTAATATTTAACATGCATCTTCCTTCTTTTAATTTCAACCTTAAGCATAGGAAAGACTTAATGAACTCAATCTGTATAGTCTGGAGGACAGAAGGGAAAAGGGGGACATGATCAAAACATTTAAATATGTTAAAGGGTTAGATAAGGTTCAGGAGGGAAGTGTTTTTAATAGGAAAGTGAACACAAGAACAAGGGGGCACAATCTGAGGTTAGTTGGGGGAAAGATCAGAAGCAACGTGAGAAAATATTTTACTGAAAGAGTAGTAGATGATTGGAACAAACTTCCAGCAGACGTGGTTGGTAAATCCACAGGAACTGAATTTAAACATGCCTGGGATTTATTTATTTATTTATTACTTGGATTTGTATGCCGCCCCTCTCCGAAGAACATATATCCAACCTAAGATAAAATACAGGAAATAGTATGAGGGCAGACTAGATGGACCATGAGGTCTTTTTCTGCAGTCAATCTTCTATGTTTCTATTGGTTCTTATCCTGTTGTCACGTTTAATAGGAACATAGTCTTGTTTTCAATGTGGCAGCCTTATAGACCATGCTAGCTGCGGTATTGTGGGAATTGAAGTCCATACATCTTAAAATGGCCAGGACTGAACAATACTGTTATAGATAATTGTAGTCCAGTATCACATTCTCATTTGTCATCTTTTGTTTCCTTCTTGAGCTTAGTTTCAGATCTCTTATCATCATGCTACCTCTCCCCTGAAGCTGATGCAGGTTGTGTAAATCCCATTAAAATGCAGTGCCAAGTGTAGTGGCCAGAAATGACCAAAGCATTACTATTGGAGTGCAGTGGAATTATTACTTCCTAATAGATGAATGAAATGCTTTTGTTAATATAGCCCTGTATCATACCACCTGTGTTAGCTGTTACATTATAATGATCGCTAAAATTTAATTCTAGTGTTTCAAGATTCTCTGCATCAAATCAGGTCTTCCCAACCTTGTACCTTTTTATTTAATGTTTCCCACCAAGATCAGGACCTCAGACTTTTCTTAATATTCCCCCTACCAGATATGTCTCAATGTTTAAGCATACTAAGATTATTCTGAACCACGATTAGCATCTTCTTCGTATCATTAGCAAATGTAATAAACATTCTTTTCATATCAGGTTTTACGTCATTTAGGAAGACATAGAACAGCACTGGGCCAAGACCCTGAGGGATCTCACTCAGCACCTCCCATTAGGACAATTTAGAAAATCTCTTTTGGGTGGGTTGTACAACTGGTTGGTTCAGATTATTATCTAACCAACGTTTTGTTCATAAGGATATAATTAAAAAACTTGTTAAATGCTTTACTAATATCATGGTGCAACCCTTTTACAGCACTTCTTTTCCTAACAAACTTTCATCGCTATAAAAAGAAAAAAATATTGGTCTGACATGATTTGACAACCCTATGCTGTTGTTTTCTAAGTCAACTGCTTGTTATTTTTTGAATATTTAAACTATTTACAAAAGTGAAAAATTAACTGTTAAAGTAGGCTATTTTTATCTTTTATTCTATTCTATTAATTCAGCATGAATGCATGAAAACATAGTATTTATTTACTGCACAATGTTTTTCCCCTTTTCTAGTAAACTTTCTAGAATATTCCAGTCTATAGAAATGTATGGATAAGAACGTTAATTATTTTTTAAAAACAGTTCAGCTTGTCATACGGCTTTATTTCTCATGTAAAAGTGTAACATAACGGGAATTTATGACACTTGAAATGTACAGAGTTGAAGGATCCTGGAGAACCATAAATTCACAATCCTGGGTTTGATTATATTTCTTTTAGTAGATACATTCAAAACCTGAGATTGGCTAGCCATGAATATAAATGAAAAATGCCAACCTAGATAAATATTTAAAGATAGACTACTGAAATCAATAGGAAATTGGCAAGGAAACCCAGAAGCTGGTGAAAATATCACAAATTGTGGTCACATGGTCACAGGACGCTGCAAGCCAATTGCCTTGCGCCCAAAATGTGATCACGTGAGCACCTGGAGGAAGGTGGCGCAGCAGGTAGAGTGCTGTGCTGCAGGCCACTGAAGCTGACTATAGATCTGTAGGTCAGCGGTTCAAATCTCATCACTGGCTCAAGGTTGACTCGGCTTTCCATCCTTCCAAGGTGGGTAAAATGAGGACCTGGATTGTGGGGGCAATAGGCTGGCTCTGTTAAAAAGTGCTATTGCTAACATGTTGTAAGCCGCCCTGAGTCTAAGGAGAAGGGTGGCATAAAAAAATCGAATAAATAAATAAATAAATAAATATGAGCTTGATTGAATACTATAGTACAGTGATGGCGAACCTTTTTTTCCTCAGGTGCCAAAAGAGTGTGGGCACATGCTATCACACATGCACAAATGCTCGCACCCATAATTCAATGCCTGGGGAGGGTGAAAACAGCTTTCCATGCCCTCTGGAGCTGGAAATGGCCTGTTTCTCAACTTCTGGTGGGCCCAGTAGGCTTGCGTTTTGCCCTCCCCAGGTTCCAAAGGCTTCCCTGGAGATGGGGGATGGTAAAAACACCCTCCCAGAGCCTCTATGTTGGCCAAAAATCAGCTGGCTAGCACACACATGCATGTTGTAGCTGAACTAGGGCAACAGCTCGTGTGCTAGCAGATATGGCACACGAGCCACCCGTACCATAGGTTCGCCATCACTGCTATAATATTTAATTTTGAGTAAAAATGTGTAGGATTTTTTAATAGATGTGTTCCACTCTGATCTGAGTGATCTGCACCTCCCTAAAAGAGGCTGATAATTTGGCTGCGTCTTATACTCTGAATATAGCTTTTCCCCCCCAGCCCTAAGTAGCTGTAATGATCTTCCCAGCTCTTACCTTGCAGGCTCTTTCATTGTTTCTCTGTGAGAGGAATGTTTTCCAAGCCCTAAGTCTTTGCAGGGTTTTTTCATTGCTCTAACTTGCTCCGAATAAATTTATTTCCAGCCCTAACCAGGTGCTAACAATGTTCCCAGCATTAGCCGGCTTGCAAGCTCTTTCATTGTTACTCTCTGTGAAGAATGTTTTCCAAACCCTGTCTTTGTAGGGTTTTTTTTCCCATTCTCTACTTGCTATTTCTTTCCAGCCTTAACCAGGTGCTAACGATTTTCCCAGATCTTACCTTGCAGGCTCTTTCATTGCTACTCTCTGCAAAGAATGTTTTCCAAGCCCTAAGTCTTTGCAGGGTTTTTTCCATTTCTCTACTTGCTCGAATGTTTCTTTCCAGGTGCTAATGATATTCCCAGCTCTTACTGGCTTGCAAGCTCTTTCATTGTTACTCTCTCCGAATAAAGGTTTTTTAAAGATCTAACCAGGGGATAAAATAGTGTGCTGAAGCTGACCAGACTAAGGACACTAGCCACATGAATAGCTGGTAAGCAGATTCTTTTGCCTATTTTCCTCCCCCAAAACTAAGCTGCGTCTTATACTCCGAAAAATACAGTATATTTGCCAGGGTCTCTGTGGAGTTTATAGGTTTAACTGGACACATTGCATTTTATTCTTTTCAGTGTGGTTAATGGATAAGAATTCACTTGCAGTTTTTTAGTATGTTAGATACTGATTATGCTTTATTAATTTCTCCATTACCCAGTCTTGCCACATTTTTCTTCATTTGGAAGAATAATGTACACAATTATGTGTTCTGATGCTTGCTAGGGACACTAGAGCATACAATGGAAGGAAAACAATGATTGTAATGCACTTTCCTCTAATACATTACATTTCATGAATATTAGTCTCAAATTAAGTGCATTTTTCATTATCCTTCTTCTAAAAAAACTGCAGTAATGATACCAGTAACTGCAACCTTTAAAGATACTCTCAAGTATAAATAGAGTTTAGAGAATTCTAGAATATCAAGTAAATACTTGATTTTTGTGGAAAATATTTTTCTGAGAAATTTAGAACAAAGACAAATTGAATAATTAAATCTATTAAATCTCTATTCCAATTGTTATTTAAGTGCTGGGTAATGTATTCTGAAAGATAATTGATTGGAGATGCTTGGGCATGAATTTTCAAATTGAGATTAATGTATTTTTAGGAGTATAAGACACACCTTAGTTTTGGGGGAGGAAAATTGGGGGGGGGGGGAATTCTACCTGCCAGGTATTCATGTGGCTAGCGTCCTTAGTCTGTTCAGCTTCAGCACATTATTTTATCCCCTGATTAGGGCTGAAAAAGCCTTTTTCAGAGGGAGAAGGAATGAAAACAAGCCTGCAAAGACTTAGGGCTGGAAAAAACCTTCTTTGGAGAGAATAGGAATCTGGGAATATCATTAGCACCTAGTTAGGACAAGGGAAAAAAGCTTCCAAAAAGCTACATTTGAAGTAACAGTATAAGATGCATCTCATACTCTGAAAAATATGGTAATCACATGTAAAGTAAAAATGAGAATAGAGAATAGTCTAGTTCATTGATGGAGAACCTTTTTTAGTTCGCGTCCAATAGGGTGTGTGTGCTAGCATGCGTGCACATGCCTACACCCCTTCCCTCCCTGCTTCGTTCAGCCTTCCCTCCCTCTCCTGCATGCAACTACTGAGGTGGCTCTGGCGGCTTCCCTTCGAGGAGCAGCAGCACCAGGAATGTCATGGAAGGCAGGGAATATTGGGCCTTTGGAGTGGAGATCTCACTCCTGTTTTTTTCCTTCTCCCTCTCTTCCATGTACTTTACACATAAAGCAAGAGATTTCCCCTCCCCCAGGGACAGGAATGAAACCCCCCCCCCATTGCAGCTAAGTACCCTATTTTTCAGACTAGTAAGATGCACCAAGATTTCAAAGACGTAAGTAAGAGGAAAAAGGTTTGGTCCTCCAAGCCCCCAGGAACACTTTGCAACCTTCACAAACCTTCTTTCTGTGTGCCCGTTGTTTTTTTTTTTGCAAAAATGGGTCTGGTTTTTGCAAAAGCGAGGGAGTTTTTGCCTTCCCTTTACCCCTAGGAGCGCTCTGCAGGCTTCCCAAATCCTCTGCACACTCCATTTTTTGCAAAAATGGACCCATTTCCACCAGTTTTTGCGGCAGTGCGTTTCGGTGGCCTGCAGGATGTTCCTAGGGGCTGGGGGAAGGCAAAAACGTCCCGTTTTTGCAAAACAAATATGCCCACGGAGAGGGGCGGCATACAAATCTAAATAATAATAATAATAATAATAATAATAATAATAATAAATTATTATTATTATTATTATTATTATTATTATTATTATTATTATTTTGGGTTTTTTTTTTGCAAAAGCAGGGTGTTTTTGCCCTTCCCCAGCCCCAAGGAGAACTTTGCAGGCCTCCCAAACCCTCTGCGCACCCCATTTTTACAAAAAACAGGACATGGGGCCTTGGCTTTGGTAGGCCAAATATGACACACTGACATTTCCACCCTCTTTTAGGGGAGGGAAAGGCGTGTCTTACACTCTGAAAAATACGGTATTGTTCTCTAGTTTCTTTGATTCTGTCATTTACATTAACTGAAGTGTATACTAATGTTTGAAAATGTTAATTATTCTTGGATATAGTAAATAGTAAATAGTTTACAAGAGCCAGATGGAATATATTGTGATCTACAGTTATTAAAGTCTGTTTTAGAAGTATACAGAACAATGAATGTATCTTCCAGTGTGAAGTAGGTGAAGTACATTCATTAATACATATTTTCTTTGTATAGTTTTATAGAGAGAATCTGTAAGATTTATACATGGTATGCTTGTATGTATGAGTTGTTCTTTAAATTGGGGTTTTTTAGATTGTTTTAATATTAGATTTGTTTACATTGTCTTTTTATATTGTTGTTAGCCGCCCTGAGTCTTTGGAGAGGGGCGGCATACAAATCTAATAAATACAAATACAAATACAAGATTTTTGTCCACTATTGTAGCAAAATATACTGATAGATCTTTGCAGTGGAATCTGTACTTTTTAAAAAATGGTTATTAAAATGGTAGACATATTGGCTATATTTCTGTTTTCTGCATGAAACCTTATAAGTGGTGGCTGTTTCATTTTTAGGATCAAGCACAACATAGAGAGTCAACTGAACTACCTGACTTCGCAGTATATATGATGGATAGGCATTGCCTGAGTTGTTTCTTCAAGCTTATATAAGATTAAAGGTAAGGCATGGTAAGTGATACCGTATCTTGGAATTTTAGATCTATTTTTTTCATAATTTGTGTATTTATATCTTTGATATTTTTCTGATACGGCAGCGTGAGAGTTCTTTTCAAAAATAGGCTTCACTAAATTTGATAGGTGATCCTTGACTTAAGATCATTTCTTGGTTATTTTAATTAAAAATAGTGGTGAAAAAAATAACTTACAACTGGTCTTTGCACTTATAGCTGTCACTGGATCCCGATCATCACAATGACGATATTTTGCAGTTTGCATATATTTACAATGGTTGGGACACTTTGCAGTTTGCAACCATTTACAGTCATTGGAATTACATGATTACAATTTGCAAACTTCCTAGCCAGCTTCCAACATGCCAAGTCAATGGGGGAACTTTGAATTGCTTAATAATTGTGACGTTCACTTAACGACCATATTACTTAGCAACTAAAGTTATAGTTCCAAATGTGGTTGTAAGTTGAGGACAACCTGTACAGCAATTTTAAAATGCACTGGATACCCCCAAAATAAATTATTGTAACATGTTCTGCATGGAGTTGCCCTTGAAGAACACTTGGAAGCTGAAGCTGGTGCAAAAGGCAGTGGAGCAGGCAGTTATAGGCACTCCTCAAGCAGTGTACTTTATACCTCTGCTCTGTAATATCCATTGGCTACCAGTATGCTTCCAGGAGCAATTTAAGGTCCTGATATTGACCTATAAAACTACATAGAATCAGGATATTTGATATACTGTGTCTCCATGGTTATATCTACTCAACTATCTCATCAGATCCAGCAAGAAAGGCATGTTACAGGTCCCATCAACTAAGGAATGTCCTTGATGGGACCCAGAAAAACCAGTTTTTTCTGCCATGGTGGCTGCCTTTTGGAACATCATTTTCCCCAGTATTTAGATTGGCACTTTCCCTTCTGGACTTGACTGTGCCATCATGCCTGGTAGTCCAGCAATAGTCAGGGAAAAATCATGTAAAAAAAAAAAAAAGCTTTCTGGCAGAGTCAATAAAAATTAACATAACTGTGGCAACAACTTGCTTCCTCAGCTACCAATATTTCTCCACGGCTTAGCCATTTGGTATGATGTCAGCTACAACCACGCCTTAACTAGATCACAAGTTACAGGGAAATATCAGGGAATTTCAAAATGCTTTCCCCCTGGACACCTTAAAATTAAATTAATTGAATTTTAGGCAACAAATTTATATCTTATATGTTCAACTATTATTAATTTTGTTTCAAAGGCAGGGAAGTAAAATTTCATGAGATGTATTGAACAATTGTATACTTAGGATAGTTGGGGATCAAATCTCCAAATAGGCACCATTCCTCTGATTAATTTATTTACTCATGACCATTTTCTCTATCTTTCACTCACATTCTTTTACATACGCATTTGTCTATTATGCCAGAGAGCAATATAGCTGTCAGGGTTCCTACGGATGCCCTAATTAAACCATGAGCCTCAAGCCAAGTTTCTAATCCAGTTATTTATTAGGAGCAACATGTCCGCAAGTGAAGACAGCTCTGCCCCAAGTAATTTACGACCCAATTATGACCCTGTTTTCCTCCTCCTCCCAGGGTGTGTCATAAATTACATTTTCCAACAGAGCACTTTCGCAGGCTGTAGCGATCACCCCCCACCCCCCCACCCCGGCTGTTGCTGGTAGCTTCCAATACAACCTTGAGAAAGGTATGCATGGAATTTGCTTCTGGTTGTGGCTGCCGTGCTGTCAGTCTCCTCTCCCCCTTTATGGCAACTCAGGAGCACGCCAGGAATGCTTCATGAGTTGACAATATCCTCAAATAACCCTTTGTACCTTCTCTCATATCTTTTCATTCCCATAAATATACATAGCATAGAAACATAGAAGACTGACCGCAGAAAAAGATCTCATGGTCCATCTAGTCTGCCCTTATACTATTTCCTGTGTTTTATCTTAGGATGGATATATGTTTATCCCAGGCATGTTTAAATTCAGTTACTGTGGATTTACCAACCACGTCTGCTGGAAGTTTGTTCCAAGGATCTACTACTCTTTCAGTGAAATAATATTTTCTCACGTTGCTTTTGATCTTTCCCCCAACTAACTTCAGATTGTGTCCCCTTGTTCTTGTGTTCATTTTCCTATTAAAAACACTTCCCTCCTGAACCTTATTTAACCCTTTAACGTATTTAAATGTTTTGATCATGTCCCCCCTTTTCCTTCTGTCCTCCAGAATATACAGATTGAGTTCATTAAGTCTTTCCTGATACGTTTTATGCTTAAGACCTTCCACCATTCTTGTAGCCCGTCTTTGGACCCGTTCAATTTTGTCAATATCTTTTTGTAGGTGAGGTCTCCAGAACTGAACACAGTATTCCAAATGTGGTCTCACCAGCGCTCTATATAAGGGGATCTCCCTCTTCCTGCTTGTTATACCTCTAGCTATGCAGCCAAGCATCCTACTTGCTTTTCCTACCACCCGACCACACTGCTCACCCATTTTGAGGCTGTCAGAAATCACTACCCCTAAATCCTTCTCTTCTGAAGTTTTTGCTAACACAGAACTGCCAATGCAATACTCAGATTGAGGATTCCTTTTCCCCAAGTGCATTATTTTACATTTGGAAACATTAAACTGCAGTTTCCATTGCTTTGACCATTTATCTAGTAAAGCTAAATCATTTACCATATTACAGACCCCTCCAGGAATATCAACCCTATTGCACACTTTAGAGCCATCGGCAAATAGGCAAACCTTCCCTACCAAACCTTCCCCTATGTCACTCACAAACATATTAAAAAGAATAGGACCCAGAACAGACCCTTGTGGCACACCGCTTGTAACCTGTCTCTGCTCAGAATACTCGCCATTAACAATAACTCTCTGATGTCTATGCCCCATCTTTTCATTCCCTATGTATCTTCCCTTTCAAATTCCCAGTATATCTTAGTCTGGAAGTTTTTAACTTTTTTTTTTTTTTTTTTACTATTCCTGTGGCGGTTATGACCAATAATAGAATTTCATCATGTGATGTTTTTGAATTGCTGGAAAAATGCCTTGATATTTAAAGGAAATGTATTTGGATCTGCAAATACCATCCTAAATTTTTATAATGGTCTACTTCACAGGTTCAAACAAGATTCTGGATGACGTTCGTGCCAAATGGAGAACTATTTCCAGACAGAGGCTTATAACCTTGATAAGGTTTTAGATGAATTTGAACAAAATGAAGGTGAACAACTTTTGTTAGGACTGGAGACATAAACTGAATTTAGGTCTAGTGTTTGCTTATGTTTATTATCCGCTCTAGTCACCTGTCCATTTGCTGGAAAGAATAAAAAAGAAAACAGCACTGGATAACTTAAAATTTTATTAGGAAGAAACACTTAGTTTAAAATTTTTAAAAATCTCATATGAATTGTGTTCCCATATTCCTAGAACAAGAAAAGTTGAAAATTACATAAATCTGCATCCTGCTGATAACTAGGACAGATAAAATATTAATTGATTATAGATAAAAGATAACAGATATTCTTCCCGCTACTATATTTCCAACCATTACCTCTTGTTATTCAAGTTCACAATTATACTTAAGTATTAAGTATACACTTGTGTACCTAAGATAGAAAGCATTTACTAGCATTTATGATCATAGATTGCTAATTCCACTGCCTCACAGTAAGACTGGGGTTGAATCTTCTGTAAGTTTATATATTAGATCTTGTATCAGTGGACCCAGGAAATAGCTGCAAACAGTTTTACTACCACACTGTGGGTGTGGCTTATTATGTGGGTGTAGTTTGATGGTCATGTGACCGGGTAGGAGTGGCTTGCCGGCCATGTGACAGGTGGGAGTGGCTTGAGAATCATGTGACTGGGGTGGCTTAAAGATCATGTGACTGGGTGGGAGTAGCTTGCCAACCAAGATAAGTTTTCAAATAGGTACTTGGACTCTTTCAGTTGATTAAGTCACATTATTTGAATAGCCACAAAAAAGGACAAATCATAGATAGCATTATTTGTTGAGGAGCAGAGTAACATTTTAAGGTTGTGTACTGAACCCACAAGGTTCAATATGATAACAGATTAGGCAAGTAGTTCAATTTTCTTTAATTGCTATAAAAGTTCAGTTCTAGATAATGATTAAAATGATTAAAGCATTTATGGGTAAAACATACTATTTAATTATTTCCTATTTTAAAAGTAATTAAGGATCATACTAAGGTACTAGAGAAGGAAGGACAATAAAAAAATTATTAAGTACTGTATTCAATAAATAGCGCATAAACTTACTACCCCCACTGCGTCGCCCCCTGTGGGGGAAGGAGCCCATCACTGAGTGGATTTCTCTTCTTTTTCCTCCTTGTGGCAATCCCTTTGAATTATATAACTGTAGATACAATTGTAGAAATTGTTTTGTATGGGGAAGCTATGATGTCAAGGGCTTGGAGACCCATAGGAAGCAATTTGATGGGACATGTATATCAGTTATAGGCAGAAGGGCTTAAGGCCTCTATCAATCCCTTTTGTTTGCATTTAGATCCTTGAATAAAAGCAAAGAATAGTTGCGACATTTAATTTTGTTGCCTGTTTTAAAAAATAATTTCATGGAAATAGTGGTTACGATAGTCTTGCTTTTACTGTATGTGCTCAATGTTAGCAATTTTCTATTGGGGTCCTTCAAATAACCTGGGCTCAGTAGACCCATCTCTTTAAGGATAGTTAGTTACTAACTACCGGTATATTGCTTAGAAATATTCAAAATATAGGAACAACCCACATGCTTAGGAAGGAAGAAAACATCTTTGTTAAAATAGGTGTATACATGTTTTGCTATTAAGTGTTCTGGATGTTTACATAGCACCAGGATATGTGAAGGTTTAAATTCTTAATTAATTTATGCCTATGATTCATTTCGGCTTTAATATTGTCTTATACATAGCTGAGTAGGAGCTGCTTCCCATTTTTTAATCTCGGCAGGAAGCCTTCATAGTTCATCTTTTCCAGATTATTTTTCTGTGAATTGTTTCCATTTTTGTTTTCTTGTGCTATAATTATGGTTTTAAAACCATTGGTTTTTGTGACTGTTTAAAAAGATTTTGGTGAGCTTAAAATTGCCTTAGGAGAACTAGGATTTAAAATGCACTTTTAAAAAGTGGTCTGTCTGTCTGTCTGCCTGCCTGCCTGCCTGTCTGTCTATCACATTTCTTATCCATCTCACTCAGAGAGGAATTTTGGGCCATATAATATAATTAATATTAAAATCAGAATAATTCAAGCTGTTGTGAGTTCCTGTGTAATAAAGAATAAAAATGGTAATTTTACAGATATAATAACTTTGTGGTATATCCTTTAATCTTCGTATTCTTTTGTATTCTTATATGTTCTATTCCCTTACATTGAGGTTTGTAACTTCAAAACTACTAAGCAAACAAATAATTAAAATTTTGCTAAATCACACCAGACATAGATCAAATTCATATTCTGTTTCCAAGGCTGACTAACTATACACTTCTAAGAACCTAGGGTACAAGTAGACAAAAATAATAGTCCACTCCTAATTTTGCTTCCCAAAAGCAGTGCTGCCTCTTAATTTAGAGATTCTATCCACGAATCAGGATTAATAATTATTGATAAAACTATTGTTTGTGAATTAGAATTTTAAGAATATATAAACTAGTGACCATTATGACAGCAGATTTTGTACATTAATAAATAGTTAAGAGAAAAATATAGCATTTGGTATTTATTTTAGCTGTCATTTTGGGAATAATGTTTATTCACTAATTTGGCTGATCGGTTTTTTCATAGAATAGAATTTCATTTCATTTCATTTCATTTTTTATTGACCAAGTCTGATTGGGCACACAAGGGATTTGTCTTCAGTACATAAGTTCTCAGTTTATCATATGGAGCAGGGGTTGGGAAATGATGGCCAGAGGTGGGGTGCTAAGGTGGAATGGTGACATGTGCTCGCTCCCGTAGCTCTGAGTGCTAGCGGAGTCCACTGCAATTATGCTACTGCACCTGGGCAGGTAGCAAAATGGCACGCGGACATGCAGCCACCCACCCGCATGCGCGAAAGCAAAAAACCACTCCAAAATACGGGGGCCCCTGCGTGTCTGTACACGATTTTGATACCTGTGCAGGTGCAGTAGCATAATTGCACTGGACTCGCTAGCACTCAGAGCCACGGGGGTGAGCACATGTCACCATTCCACCTTAGCAGCCCATCTCTGACGAAGACCCTTTATGACCTGTGGACTTCAACTCCCAGAATTCCCAAGCCAGCATGGCTCCCAGAATTCCTGAACATGGCTAGCTCAGGAATTCTGGGAGTCAAAGCCCACAGGTCGTAAAGGGCCATTGTTCCCCATCCCTGACATAGAGTAATAGAATGGAAATGGTTGTTTCTTAGTAATTGGAATGTGGTAGCTGTGTTACAACACATGAGCCAATTGATTCATTTTCTTTTTGTTGTAATGTTAAAGGTTTTCCATCCACACACAAACACACTCTGTTTCTAATGAGTATGTATGAGAGTAATAGAGAGCACAACAGCAGTTTGAAAAGACAAATATTGTAAGAACTGTTTAAAAAGTGGGAAAGCAGAACTATTTGATCAGATGCGGTTTTTGCTGCGTCTGTTTTTACATTTACTATGTCATTAAAGGTACAGTAGTACCTCGGTACTCGACCACAATTCGTTCCAGAAGTGTGGTCGAGAACCGATTTGGTCAAGTACCGAATTTATTTATCCCATAGGAAATAATGGAAATGGATTTAATTAGTTCCCAGCCCCTGTTAACTTGCTGGGAACCAATTAAATCTATTTTCTTTATTTCCAATGGGATAAATAAATTCACTACTCCAAGCTGCAGGAAAGGTGGGGGCTGCTGCAATCCCGGCAGCTTTGGGGGGCTCTTTTCCTCATTGCTTCCTTTTATTACCTGTAAGCAGCTTCAAAAACTTTCTCCTTCCCTGTGGCTGCAACAGCGGTGGCTTCCCTTCCAGTAGCAAGAGCGCCGGGAAGTCACGTAATGAAGGGAAGCTGCTGGAGCGGCAGCAACTGCTGAGATGGCTCCGGCGGCTTCCCTTCATCACGTGACATTCCCAGCACTGTTGCTACTGGAAGGGAAGCCGCCGCTGTTGCAGCCACAGGGAAGGAGAAAGTTTTTGAAGCTGCTTACAGGTAATAAGAGGCAGCAATGAGGAAAGGAGCCCCCAGAAGCTGCCAAGATTGCAGCAGCCCCCACCCTTCCTGCAGCTTGGAGCTCTTAGAGAGCTCCTCAGCCCCCTGAAGCTGCCGGGATTAAGCAGCCCCCACCCTTCCTGCAGCTTGGAGCTCTTAGAGAGCTCCTCAGCCCCCTGAAGCTGCCGGGATTACATTTCGGATAATGAACAAAATTTTCTCTGGCTGTTCGGTATCTGAATTTTTGTTCAGATACCGAAGCAAATTTTTGCCGAAAATTTTGTTCGTTATCCGAAATGTACGAGAAAGGAAGCGTTCGAGTACCGAGGTACCACTGTAGTTACAGTATATGGATGAAAGTAGTATAAATCTTTTCTCCAGATGTGTAGAATTCAGTAACTACTATTCCAATCTCCAAACTTTAATTATATCTGTCATTCATTTTTTTGGGGGGGGGATTAACTGAATTTTAATTTTAACTGCTGAAATTTATTTATTTATAGTATTGTTGGACATTTCTCTGTTGCTTTGATAAAAAGGAAAGTTGTGTATCTTTGATGTGAAACAAGATAAACATGGACAAGTTATTTAATAGAACAGAATAACAGCGTTGGAAGGGACCATGGAGGTATTTTAATCAAACCATTTCTCTGGCAGGAAATCCTATACCATTTCAGATAAATCATATAGGATTTCCTGCCTGAGCAGGGGGCATGGTCCCTTCCAGCTCTTATTATTGTGGTAAAGTGTTTTTGTTTCCATTTTCTAGTTCTATTTATTTCTATTTTATTTTTCTATCTATTTCTATTCTAATTTTAGTGTCTTTATTCAATTTAGCGCAAATTTATTTCAACCAATGTTTTATTTCTTTGTTAGATGAAACTGTTTCACCTACATTGTTGGAAGCAAAGTGGAGTCAGATCCTAGATCCTTCCCCTCATCGGCTGACTTTAAACCCAGCTCTAGCCAATGTAAACGAATCAACCCTTTCTAAGTGTCCAGAGAAATTGAAATCCTTTTCCCTGTCACATATAGCCACTACATCTATAGGAGAAGGGGATTATTGTTTGAATGGCCAAAATCCTAATATGAGCCAAGAAAACACAAACATGTGGATTGATGACCAGGCAACAACAGATGATCAGTTGGTTATGAGGAATAGCAATCAAAATAATCAGTGCCACTCTGATAATGGTGAAGGAAAAAAATGTGGCAATATAGACTGTTTACCCGAAGAAAAAAATGTTCTAGTGGTAGCTGTCATGCATAACTGTGACAAAAAAGCATTACAAAATGATTTGCTAGGTTGTAAAAGCTATAGCAGCCCCTCTTCAATGGATACCGTTAGCTTTACACTGGATAATGAAGTCCAACAAACCAATCATCTTCATATTACTGTAAATGGGTCTGTTGAAAAAGATACAGACACTGAAAAAGAACCAGTACTATCAACGAGTCTGAATGGAACTGAAGATTCTATTAACCATGATATTACTGCTGTTGTTGCTGCTGCTTCAAATTGCTCATCCATTGATTCTTCTTTGTTAAAGGAGAATAATAATAATGCACATAAAGATAATCACTTCTTACAAACTACTGCATCAGCTATTATAATTCCGTCTCAGAGGCCATTTGACTCAAGTATTAAAGTGCAAGAACAAAATGTATCAGTTGAAGATTTAAACACTGATGTAGTTGCTCAGAAAACAGAACTGGAAACCAAAAGTTCTTCACCTAATACACACAATGATAGCTTTTCCTTTAAGACTTCCGTAACGGAGCAGATAGCCTCAAAAGTTCAGTCAGGGATAGCCGAGTTGTCTACAACATGTCAGTTGAATTTACCAGGAAGTGGCAATGATTGTGAATCTTCTAGTGGATATTTGATCTCTCAAGATGATACTGCTATTGAAAATGAAGCTGGCACAAATGATAAAAAACTATCCAGCATGGCTGCTCATTCATCAGATTGTCAAGAGGTGACAAATGAAGAACTAACTCCACAAAATGAGATGGGAGAACAAATAAAAACAGAAAATGAAGCACAGCAGCCAATATGTAGTATCAGTGCAGGTAATAGTGACAGCATGTTAGAAGTAGATACTGATTTAAAAGGGTCATCTGCAAAGGAGCTTGAAAGTTCCAGTCCAACTGATGTCATGGGGACATCATTGTCAAATGGGCTGCCTAATTATTGCGATTCCTATGGAATACAGAACTCAGTTATTGCTCATATTCCAAAGACTTTGCCCTCCAAGGAAGACTCTGTAACGGAGGAAAAAGAGATAGAAGAGAGCAAATCCGAATGCTATAGTAATGTTTATGAACAAAGAGGAAATGAAGCCACAGAAAGAAGTGGAGTCACTTCAAACTGCTCCGGTGACCAAATAAGAAAAAAATGCTTGCATAATCTCTGCAGTCAGATTCCCTCTGAATCAACAGAAGCATCAGTAAAATCAGCTGCTCTTGTACAATCTCTCAGTGTTCCTTTTGGTGGTGCCCGACCAAAACAGCCTACAAATCTTACACTACAGATTCCAAAGCCATTATTGGATCATTTACAGAATGACTTGGTTCCTCCAAACTGTGGTGGGAATAGTAAAAATAAAAACGATATAAGTGAAAAAATAAAAACAAGCGAAAATGTAGCAACAAATATATATGCCGATGAAACAGTACAGAATGCTCTGGTCACAGATGCCAGTGGAGAGCATGCAGACAACTATGATTCTGTGGTTTCCAATAGTTTGTGCCTTGCAACAGCCTCAGATAGCCCTGACAATGATCTTGGAGCCGGCCAGTCGGGTGTTCATACAAGAAAGCCATTTGCTAATTTGGGTGAAGTCGCTCCAGTTTGGGTCCCAGATTCTCAAGCACCAAACTGTATGAAATGTGAGGCCAGATTTACATTCACTAAAAGAAGGCACCATTGCAGAGCCTGTGGAAAGGTAGGCCTATGTTTAATTGGAAAATCTTATAAATTATGGGAGGCCTAGAGTTACAATAGTCTATTCTAGGACTCAGGTTTTTCTGAGTGTTTTTGATGTTATTTTCAATAATACATTGTATTCAAATTGCTGAAAGGAAACTAATGACTAATACAGGTACAGTGGTACCTCGAGATACGAACCCCTCGTGATACGAACCCAGGGTTTGAAATTTTTTTGCCTCTTCTTACGAATTTTTTTCGGCTTACAAACCCACCGCAGATCGCAAAATGGTTTTTGTGATCGGCGGTGGCGCTTTCGGCCGATCTGGAGGCTAGAAAGGAGGTGGGGAATCCCAATAGGGAATTCCATGGGCGGAGCTTTGGGATTCCCCACCTCCTTTCTAGCCTCCAGATCGGCTGAAAACGCTGCCGTCGATTGCAAAACCGGCGCTCTGCCGCCCGGCACCGCCTGGCTGTAACCTTCTGAAACAGCCAGGCGCTTCTCGGCGGCCTCCGGAACCTGAACCCGAACCCGAACCTGAACTTCCGGGTCTAGCGTTCAGGAGAACGCCGAGAAGCCCCCCAGCTGTTTCAGAAGGTGACAGCCGGGCAGCGGCGCTTCTCAGCGGCCACCCGAACCCGAAAAATTCGGGTTCGTGTTTGGGTTCGGGAGAACGCCGAGAAGCCCCCCGGCTGTTTTAAAAGGTGACAGTCAGGTGGCGGCGCCCAGCGGAGCGCCATTTTGCTATTTCTTTTCTTTTTGCACGGATTAATCGCTTTTACATTGTTTCCTATGCGAAACAATGTTTCGTCTTACGAACTTTTCGCCTTACAAACCTACTTCCAGAACCAATTAGGTTCGTAAGACGAGGTATTACTGTATTTTTTAAAAAATGTGCACAATTGTTTTAATATATTTAGTTGCGTTAGTATAAGTCAGTGACGGTGAACCTATGACACGGATGCCACAGGTGGTACACGGAGCCATATCTGCTGGTAGGGGAGCCATTGCCTTAGCTCAGCTCCAACGTGCATGTATGTGCCGACAAGCTGATTTTTGGCTCACACAGAGGCTTGGAGAGGGTGTTTTTGGCTTCCAGAGAGCCTCTGGGGGGGGGGGATGAGGGAGGGCCTTTTTACCCTCCCCCAGCTCCAGGGAAGTCTTTGGAGTCTGGGGGAGACGAAACACAAGCGGACTGAGCCCACCAGAAGCCAGGAAGATGGGGAGGCATTGAATTATGGGTGTGGCACTCATGCATGCGCGATAGCCTGTATACATGTTCTTTCAGCACCCGAGAGAAAAAAGGTTTGCCATCACTGGTATAGGTAGTCTTTTGGTTACGACCATTCGGTAACTGTTCAAAGTTATAAAAGCACTGAATGAGCAGGATTTCCTTGAAGCAGCCATTGCATTTTTCCTGCGGTCATGTGATTATAATAAGGGCACTTGGCAGCCAGTTCACAATTATGATAGTTGCAGCACTTTATGCTGCAATCATTTGATTGCCATTTGTTACTTTTTCTGCTGATTTCCCACACCGTGAAGTTGATAGGGAAGCTGACAAAAGGCCACCAATCATGCCTGCCAGTCCCGCCACCTTTTCACTCACCCACGCATCCACCCACCTGTCTGTGCTCCTGTAAACGTGCCTCCCTAGTAGCTGCCTATGATGGCCACTGGTGGTACTTAACCACCTGTTCCACTGCTCTTGCCTGTTGGCAGGCTTGCCTGGCACTCCCACTTCTTTCCACATTGTGATAAATTGAGGCCCTCATCTAACAACTTGTGTGATCCTGGGGTAATGCCAGCAAGCAAGATTCAATTAGCAGTTACAACAAAATTAATTTTTCAAGTTTGTTTTAAGACAACAATATATGATCAGCTGTTCTAAAAATATTTTCTCAATACAATTGAATGAAAAGCTTTGTTTAAGACAGTTTCAAGAGCTAGTCCATTCTCTGTTATAAAAGCTCTTGGGGAAGTTTGGGCTGATCACTGTTTTTTAATCTGATTCGAGTTTGTTTCTGTGACGGAAATTTTTGTTGGAAAATTGTTCAGTCTACAACATGTATAATGTATAATATATATAATGTATAATGTAATACACAATGACTTTTTACACGAGCAGTAATCAATTTTGTTTTAGTCTATAGAAAAAAACTAGAACACACTTGTGTTGGAAATACAGATAGAGGGTTCTGTCCAAATGATTTTATTTTTTCTCATTTTACTTAAGGTTTTCTGTGCAGGGTGCTGTAGTCTGAAATGCAAATTGCTATACATGGATAGAAAGGAAGCCAGAGTTTGTGTAATTTGTCATTCAGTACTTATGAATGGTAAGTGATATACATGAAACAATACTCAAGTATCATTAGTTTGTGGTTAATGGAGACTTTCTAATATATGAGTGAGGGCCGTTCTGCAATCCAGTGTAATGTATTTTCACATTGGACATAATTTTAATGAGAAAGCTATTTTCAGAATGATACCAGTAATAATTCTAGTGTCTAGTGTGCACTATTGAATTACTAGAGTACTTACCAATGTCTAAAACTGATATGTAGCATAAAGGATAGAAATAAAGATAGTGGCTAGTGTGTAGTGTGTTGCCATGAAAAGATTTTTGTCAAACTAGGGGGGAATGGTTGTGTATAAGAACATGTTTCTGTATGCTTTGTAGAAGTTGTATATGTCAGGAGAAACAAAGGTAAATTGAAAGCTTGTGAATGGCATAGTTAAGAAGTATGTAGGGTAAAACAAGAAAATGTGATCAAAACTGAATGGGTATTCAATGATTTTGGACTGAATATAAGGGTAAGTGATCATGCAGAGTGATGAATGAAGATCACATCATACAACCACATAAGAAAAAGCAAAAGTGAATGAGTTGAGAAGAGAAAAGACTGAGAAAGGTGTACTTGGTTCAAATTCCTTAGAAAGAAAGCGATGGGAAGTTTAAAGAACAAAATGCAGTACAGAAAATATAGAGACACAGGAGAAGCCAAGATATTTTGTATGGATGGGAAAGAATGGAGAGAGATATTAAAAGGTTGTGGTGTAAGCTAGATTTAGCTTTACAGTATTTGCTTTGCTTTTCTCTCCCATCTTTAACTTCTTTTGCTCATTGCTTCTCATTCATTTTCTGCACTTTCCATAACGGTGCTTACCCAGAAAAGGAATACTGTAGTGTAATGGGTATGTATTTTCTATAGCGGTTGTCATATATGTTGGCCTACATTAAAATGGATTGGATCCACATATTTACAGATCCAGCTGTCAGTTGTTAGAAACCTACTTTGACTTGCTAAGTGAAAGATCTTCCACATTTGTCAAGAATGAAAAATATTTATCACAAAGTACACATTCTGAAGGCCAGGTACTGCTATTTTGACTCTAAACTTGTAGCTGAAGTTTCTAGATCTCTCAAATACAGGTTTGTAAGTTTAAAAAGATAAACATTTAAATGTGCATAGCATAATCACATTAATTCATTTTACCTACCCAAATTGCGTGGAACAATAAATAGATTTAATAATAAATAACTGGGCTAACCACATTTGACATTAATAAGTTAAAACAGTATGACACTTAAGATGATCAGTCATCCATGTGCTAATGTCCACCTGATTGGATTACTGCAGTGTGCTGTAGGTGGGGCTGCCTTAGGAGATCATCTGGAAGTTAGCTACAGCTGGTATTAAATGAGATAGCCAAGCTCCTGCGGACACTGTAGAATTACACTTATAATATTATGTTTTATATAATACACTTATAATATTATGTTTTTTGCCAGTAGTTGTAAATTCTGTTCAGAAGGCTAGTTGTTTCCTGTCACTATTTATTTATTTATTTATTTATTTACTTACTTACTTACTTACTTACTTACTTACTTACTTACTTACTTACTTACTTACTTACTTACTTCAATTTTTATGCCGCCCTTCTTCTTAGACTCAGGGCGGCTTGCAACATGTTAGCAATAGCACTTTTTAACAGAGCCAGCGTATTGCCCCCACAATCCGGGTCCTCATTTTACCCACCTCGGAAGGATGGAAGGCTGAGTCAACCTTGAGCCGGTGCTGAGATTTGAACCGCTGACCTTCAGATCTACAGTCAGTATTAGCATGGTATTGCACAATATCAAGCAATGCCAGACCATAACCAAAGCTACTCATCTATAGAATGCCTTCTGAAATTTGAGGCTCCTGAAATAGAGATGAGATAGCACACCATCTCTGTAGTAGCCTCCAGTCTGTGGAATATTTTCTGTGCATACTTAATAACTCTGTGTATACTTAGTGCAATTTGTAGTGCCGTCCCACCTCAGGTTCCACTCCTGTGTTCTATCAGCTTCTGGATTGATGGCTTCTCTGTATAAATATTGAAAAAATAATCTTGTAGCAATCTTTACCACATAAGGACAATTTTAATCATAATTCAGCAAACGTGTCAACAATCTAGCAAAATTGTTGTTTAAAATCTGTTATTAGTAGCCTTGGGTCTGTAATCCTAGTTTCATGGTGCTAATGATTCAATAATGGTAATCTGAAATACGTAACTCCTTTAACTTAAACACTTCCTTGCTTTGTTTGCCTTAACTTTAGTTCCTATGGGTAAGGTGTTCTTATTTTGTTAGGCTAACACAGTGTTTCCCAACCTTGGCAACTTGAAGATATTTGGACTTCAACTCCCAGAATTCCCCAGCCAGCAAAAGTTGAAGTCGAGATATCTTCAAGTTGCCAAGGTTGGAAAACACTGGGCTAACATACCTCTCTATTTCTAATCAAAGGAAAACAGTGAGCTGTTAAATTTCATCAATAATTATTTTTACATGATGACAGTTACCTCTTTTGTATTTTTATCTTTTCTTAGCTCAAAGCCTGGAGAATTTGCTGAGTGCCCCTAGTCCGAGCCCCAATCCTAACAATCCTGCTGAATACTGTTCTACCATTCCTCCCTTGCAGCAAGTCCAGGCTTCTGGAGTGCTGAATTCTCCACCGCCTACTGTTATGGTCCCAGTGGGAGTCTTAAAGCATCCAGGTACTGAAGGTACGGATCCTTGACAACATATGCCTCCCTGGTCAGTCCTGTTATTAATTATAATCACGTAACAAGATTTAGCTTAGGCCAAAAATATCTGATTTCAAGCTAATCTTGGATTATGAGTTTTCTCAGCAAATAATTATGCCTTTTCTTTAAACCATGAAATCTAGGTGACGACTGATCTCATGGAGTTGTATAGTCATCTTACATATGTGTGAGTGATAATGAAAACATATCTGCATAACCTACATGGGGTGCAATTCAAACTTGTAATGTTTGATTAATTGTGGTCTTGGAATACCTACAAATATTGTTCAGATTGCATTAGAAATGCAATCTGAAAAGAAATATATTTCTGTATCACCGTTTTGTACTTAGCTTCACTTCTCCTTGCACATGTATTTCTTTCATAAAGCTAATCTCATCTTTCTCTGTAGTGAGTCAGCCTAGAGAACAAAGACGTGTTTGGTTTGCTGATGGGATCTTACCCAATGGTGAAGTTGCTGATGCAGCCAAATTAACCGTGTCTGGAACAAGTTCCACTGGAGCACTTGCAGTATCACATGATCCAAGCAAGCCCATAAGCAACAACACTTTACCGGAAGAGGTGAATGACTTCCCTTCTTTATTATATATTATATTGTACTATTCAAATAGCATGGGAAAGAAAATGCATTAGATTTCTTTATATACAGCGTAAGTCAAATTGATGTAATGGTTACAGCATTAGACTAGAAACAGGCTGTGTCTTCTAGACTGGAAAGCACCCCTCCTCCCAATTCCTCCCCAAACATGGTTAATATTATTTATTTATTCACTCATTCATTTATTCGATTTTTAGGCAGCCCTCCTGAGACTCAGGGCGGCTTACAACATGTTTAGAAATCTACATTAAATTACAATATAAAATCCCTGTAATTTAAAAATTAAGCAAAAAGTTTCAACGTCATACAACATTTATCAGGCGGGGCAGGATATCTGAGTTTCAATGGCCCCAAGCCTGTCTTTAAAGCTTTAGGGAAGGCAGGGAGAGTGGAGGCAGTATGAATCCCTGGGGGGAGCTTGTTCCATAGGACCAGGGCCGCCACAGAGAAGGCTCTTCCCCTAGGGCCTGCCAGATGACATTGTCTAACTGATGGAACCAGGAGAAGGCGACTCTGTGGGACCTGACCGGCCGCTGGGATGTACAAGGCAGAAGATGGTTCCATAAGTAATCTGGTCCCATGCCATGTAGGGCTTTATATAGGGCTCAAGTATGTAACTTGAGTATACCCGAGCATCATGGGAGATGACAACAACAATAAAAATAGTAATAATAAAAAAGGCTGCATGACTCTCGATGACTTTGGGTGGCTTATAACAAATCAAGATGGCAAGCACGATGGCAAGTACGATGGAGTGAGAGGTGTTACTCTTTCTCACCAAAGGCCTGAGTGAAGAGTGGTGTCTTGATGGCTCTTTTAAACAACAGAAGGCAAAGGCCACCTGGATCTTTGGGTAAGAGCAGACCCTACAGCAGAGAAGTTGCGCTTCCAGTATCTTCATAAATTACATTGTTTAATTAAAGGAAGCTGGAGTGTGCCCACTCTGCATGATCAAATCAGCTAGGTAGATGTTAGGGGAGACAGGTATTTCTTCAAATAGCCCAGTCTTATGTCATGAGGGAGTAGTAATTGGCACCTTAAACTGCAGCCAGAAGCAAACCAACAAGTGGTGCAGCTTGCAAAACAGGTGTTACATGGATATATGGAGGCATGCCCATTATTGTTTGTGCCACTGTATTCTGTATTCTGTATTGAAGTTTTTGGGTAGTCTTCAAGGTAGTCCCATGTAAAGCACATTGAGTTGTGAATCCTTGAGCTGGCGAGAGCATGAGTGATTTCTGATCTAGGAAACAGGACATCTGGTACACCAGATGGAGTTGTGCAAAGATTTTCCTTGCTACTGCAGACACTTGCTTGTGAAGCAGGAGTTGTGAGTCCCAGACATCCCCCAGATTGCATATCATCCTTGAAGGGAGAAGTGCTACTTCATCCATGGTGAAGGATGGAATATCCCTAGATCTAGGTGGCCAATTCAGTCACAGCCATTCAATCTTGGTAGAATTGAAACAGATGGGAATGAGAAACAAAATGACTTCCATTCTTTCAGTTTAACATACATGGGAATTCTAACTCGTGTTCTGTATGTATTTTAGAAATAAATTGTTTTTGTATCCATGTATAAGGAAGATGATTCTTCAGATCGTGCAAAATGCAGCTGCGAGAGCAGTCATGGGCCTACCTAGGTATGCCCATGTTTCACCATCACTCCGCAGTCTGCATTGGTTGCCGATCAATTTCCGGTCACAATTCAAAGTGTTGGTTATGACCTTTAAAGCCCTTCATGGCATCGGACCAGAATATCTCCGAGACCGCCTCCTGCCGCACGAATCCCAGCGACCGATTAGGTCCCACAGAGTGGGCCTTCTCCGGGTCCCGTCAACTAAACAATGTCGGTTGGCGGGCCCCAGGGGAAGAGCCTTCTCTGTGGCGGCCCCGGCCCTCTGGAACCAACTCCCCCCAGAGATTAGAACTGCCCCTACTCTTCCTGCCTTCCGTAAACTCCTTAAAACCCACCTTTGCCGTCAGGCATGGGGGAACTGAAACATCTCCCCCTGGGCACGTTTAATTTATGCATGGTATGTCTGTGTGTGTGACTGTTAGCATATGGGGTTTTTTAAATATTAAATATTTTAAATTTGTCTGATTGCTTATGATTTGTTTTTACATGTTGTGAGCCGCCCCGAGTCTTCGGAGAGGGGCGGCATACAAATCTAAGTAATAAATAAATAAATAAATAAATAAATAAATGAAGAATGGTTGTCTTGATTCTCTTACATAAGGTCTTACCGCAGTTTTTGTACCTTTTGTTTATAAAGTGAAGATTAGATTAAGTGTTAGTTAATTTAAATCATTTGATATAGACATCACCAAATCCCAATTCTGGGCAACATGCAATGAAACCAACAGAATAAAAACAGAATATTGTAATTATAAAAATATCCAACAAAAAATTACGATGGATCTGATTAGCTATGCTCTACCCACACACAGAGGCCAAAAGAATCTTTATGGGTGGGTGGGTAGGCACTTCAGAATGCCAGCAAGGTGGGAGTTACATAGATATCAGGTTGAATCTTGCTCCAGAAGGTAAGCAAGATGACAAAGAAAGTATGTATCTGGGCTCTCAATAGATGACATTGTTTGATTAAAAGGACTTGAATGGTTCCAACTCTCTTGGATCAAACAGACCAGACTAATACCATTGGAAGATAGATGATCACTCAAGTTACCAGGCCCTCTGACCTACAAGGTTTTATAGGTTATGACCAAAACCTTGATTGCATCTGGTAGCATACAGATAACCAGCCTAATTTGTTGGAGCCATCACATGGGCATATTAAGGCATGCTCATCCTTGCTTGCACTTTGCATTCTGGATCAGTTCTGAGGGGTCTTCAAGGGCAGGCCCAGTCATGATGTGAGGTGATTAGGATTTGACATCAAACAATGTTTTTTGTTATATCTTGTAGACTGAAAATGCACTTGCATTTTCAAGAAATATAACTCAGGTTGGAAGTCCAGTTGGCAGTGCAATGAATCTTATTCCAGAAGACGGGCTTCCTCCAATTCTCATCTCTACTGGGGTAAAAGGAGGTGAGTGGCGAATGCTGGTGTGTAAATGGAAAATACAGTATTATATAGAATGGAACTTAATACTATAAATACAGAACTTTCTTCAAGCTCAGATTGTCTTTTAATTAGTGGTTGATAAGGTTATGCCTAATGAGGTGTTGTTATTTGTTTTACACAAGTGGGAATTCTGTGGGATCACTATATTGGTTAATGTACTAGAAATCAATGGAGGATATGGAAATGTTCATTCATTGAGTATAAAAAATAAGACAATTGCAAGAAAATATATCTTTGTTAATCAGCATAGCACCAATTTCTGTGATAACTTATAATTGCTTAAATTATTCCCCAAACACACTGTTTTCATAGCTCTTGGGGTTTTGCTCATCATAGTTTTTCAGATCCAGACATTTTAGAAATGTCATTTATTTATGTTTCCCATGTCGATGTTGTAGGGCAGTTTTAAATTAAAACTAAGAATGCATTAATTAAACAGTTAAAAGTAAATATTTAAAGCCCAAAGCCTACATGCATACATATTTAAAGTCATCTTGGTTGATACTTCATAACTCCCAGGTGGGAGAATATTCTCATAGAGAAGGGTCCCTTCTGCATAATCAGCAGCTGACTATGTATAGCTTGTGATAGAATTGGGAAGCTTTCTTGAGGAGACTTTAAAGAGATCTAAATATAAAGAGAATTATTCCAGGTATAATCTAGCACTAAAGTTTTTCATAACTTGCAAAACCTTAAATGTGACAGAGCTAATAGGTAGACTACACATGTGTTTCAAGACTGCTACATTCTGTATATTCTTGTCTTAATCCGCCATTCAGGAAACAGCAAAAGTTGGAATTTAAAAAAGCAGAATAGGAATATTATTGATGCCTTTGAACTTTAGTATTGGCGACTCCTGAAAGCAATGTGGATAGCCAAGGAAACAAACACAACCCATAATTCTCACTTGAGGCCCAAATGACCAGTTTCAAGTTATGCTAATTTTTAATCAGGTGTTGGGGAAAAATTCTAAATGACCTTGTTCACCAGGATAGATATTTGGTACAGATGCTTTAAATTTGGATTCCTCACTCCCTTCTCAGAGGATGGAGTTGAACTTGATAGCCTAGGTTTCTATTTCTAATACTATGATTCTAACAGAATAGATTTTCTTGTAGATAAAACCTTGTGCATTTTCCGGCAAATGATCCATTTTCTTTCTTTGTTTTAGATTATACTGTAGAAGAAAAACCATCTCACATATCAGTGATGCAACAGCTGGAAGATGGTGGCCCTGATCCTCTTGTATTTGTTTTAAATGCAAATTTATTGTCTATGGTTAAAATTGTAAATTGTAAGTCCCAGTTATTTTGAATAATTACTGAGAATCTATCTATTATGTACACTTATGCTCTGTTGTTATATTTCTGTTAGCAAACAATTACAGTAGTACCTCGTGATATGAACCCCTCTTCATATGAACTTTTCGAGATATGAACCTGGGGTTCGGAAATTTTTTGCCTCTTCTTACAAACTTTTTTTGCCATATGAACCCGTTGCGGCGAACGCCGAACCCAGAAGTTCGGCAAAAGTTCGGGTTCGGGAGGCCTCCGAGAAGTGCCACCGCCCAGCTGTCACCTTCCGAAACAGCCGGGGGGACTTCTTGCTACTAAAGAAACATGGACTTCAGGAAGGACGTCTTTGTGACGTCAAAACTCCGCCCCTGGAATTCCCTATTGGGATTCCCCACTTCCGTTTGAGCCTCCCAACCGCCCGACAGCTCCACGGCTCTTCTGCAAAGGTGACAGACGGGTGGCGGTGCTTCTCAGTGGTCTCCCGAACTCGAACGCCAAACCTGAACTTTTGCTGAACTTGTGGGTTCAGCGTTCAGGAGAACGCCGAGAAGCCCCCCGGCTGTTTCGGAAGGTGACAGCCGGGCGGCGGCGCTGCTTCTCGGCGGCATCCTGAAACCGAACTTTTGCCGAACTCCCAGGTTCGGCGTTTTGGAAAACGCAGAGAAGCGCCCGGCTGTTTCAAAAGTGACAGCCTGGTGGCGGCGTCCAGCGGAGCGCCCTTTTTGCGATTATTTTTTTTTGCTTGCACACATTAATCGGCTTTACATTGTTTCCTATGGGAAACATTGCTTCGTCTTATGAACTTTTCACCTTACAAACCTCCTCCCTGAACCAATTGAGTTCGTAAGACGAGGTATCACTGTATTCTTCATTAATGGTGGACAGGTTTGCCAGGTTCACAAAAAGTTTATAGGATTTTGGGAGGAGGGGGAGATTGGGGACACATTTAAATTTTTTAAGGGTCTGCTTATATTGGTAATATTGATTTCTTGACTCGGGAAAATGGCAATAATGTAATGGAGAAGACAATCCATTTCATGTTCTGAATAATAATGAAATTGTTAAAATTACATTTCTATCATCAAATGTGTAAATTGATTACATGTGATAAAGTTTCATCTAATTTTTAACAGCTGCTGTAGATGATGTGACATTGGGTTAGAATGCAATATTATGTAGCACTTTGCAAGTTTCCTTTTAAAAACATTTTAATTAGAAAAATAGCAGATGAAAAAAGAGTTAAATATATTTAGGTGTTATTATTGTGCTGGTGGTTTTTATTCTGTATTTTTATTATTGCTCACTGTCTTAACTAGAGCAATTAAATAATAAATCAATAAATAAATTCATACACCTTGTAAGTAAATAAATTCCTGACCATCCAGTGCAGTGTTCTTGATCCTTATACATACCCCTTATGGATAATAGCTATAAAATATTTATTTTGATAAACCAACAGCATTCTATAGTGTGTGAATGCACTTAATGCTTTAAAATGTTGTTTTGATATGTTGTGAGCCGCCCCGAGTCCTCGGAGAGGGGCAGCATATAAATCCAATTAATGAATAATAATAAATTTAAAAAATCATTTTTGTTATTTCTTGCAGATGTGAACAGGAAATGCTGGTGCTTTACAACAAAGGGAATGCATGCAGTAGGGCAATCAGAAATAGTAATTCTTCTCCAATGTTTACCTGATGAAAAATGCTTACCCAAGGATATTTTTAACCACTTTGTGCAACTTTATCAAGATGCCTTGGCAGGTAAAAACTGTGGCCATTTTAAAAACTATGATGATTGATAGCACATTTTAAAATTCCTAAATAGGCCTTTTGAGGTTGGAATATTTGAGGCGATTGGGAGCATCCCCCTTGAAAGACATCCCCTGATAATAAACCCAATCGGGCTTTTGAGCGCATGGCAATAAAGCCAAGCACTTATTTCAGGGTTCAAAAAAAATATAAGTATTTTCGGGGAAACACAGTACAGTGATACCTCGTCTTACAAACCTCATCTTACAAACTTTTCGAGATACAAACTCGGGGTTTAAGATTTTTTTGCCTCTTCTTACAAACTATTTTCACCTTACAAACCCACCACCGCCGCTGGGATACCCCGCCTCTGGACTTCCTTTGCCAGCGAAGCGCCCGTTTTTGCACTGCTGGGATTCCCTGAGGGTCCCCTCCATGGCAAACCTCACCTCTGGACTTTCGTGTTTTTGTGATGCTGCAGGAGAATCTCAGCAGAGGAATCCCAGCAGCGCAAAAACACGTGTTTCGTTGCCAACGGAAGTCTGGAGGTGGGGTTTCCCAGCGAGGGGAGCCTCAGCGAAATCACAGCATCGCAAAAACACAGAAGTCTGGAGGTGGGGTTTCGAGGACTCCGGTGTTTTTGCGATGCTGTGATTTCATTGATGCTCCCTTCGCTGGGAAACCCCACCTCTGGACTTCCGTTGCCAGCGAAGCGCTCATTTTTGCTATGCTGGGATTCTCCTGCAGAATCGCAAAAACACAGAAGTCCGGAGGTTGGGGTTTCCCATGGAGGGGACCTTCAGGGGAATCCCAGCAGCGCAAAAACTGGCGCTTTGGCTGGCAAAAGGGGTGAATTTTGGGCTTGCACACATTAATCGCTTTCCCATTGATTCCTATGGGAAACATTGTTTCGTCTTACAAACTTTTCAACTTAAGAACCTTGGCCCCTTAGGAACCAATTAAGTTTGTAAGACAAGGTATCACTGTATTTCATTATTTACTACATCCATGAACAATTGGGGCAGTATATAGCTACTTAACAAGGTACAGTAGAACTTCTGGTCATGACCTTTATTTGTTCCATAATTTTGGTCACAAACCAATTTGGTCATAACCCAAACCTACATACATGCAAGTTGGTGTTTTTCTTGCTGAAAAAAGTAATTCTACCTGTGAGGGGAGTCTTACGGATAAATTTTAATGCAAAATTCATTGATCAACTAATTGATTCTGGGTTTGGCATACTGTCTTGAATATCCTCAGCATTTCACATGATGCTTTTCAGTGCTTCTCACTTGTGGTCTTGTGTAATTTATTGTTTTTGAATATTGCCTTTTGAGCACACTGTTCTGTAATATTGTGAGAAACAGGATTTTGGGACGGAATAATTTGTAATAGCCAAATTTTACCTATCTGATTCAGTATTTTTAATTTTTACCTATCCGATTCAGTATTTTACATTTCTTTAGTTCACACAAGTAAATCAATTCATGAATTATGCATTGGATTGCAAAAGGTATTCTTTTGTGAATGGATGAACTTCATGATTCATGACCTCCTACATACATTCATTTAGTAGTGCACATAGCACACTTAATAATATCTATTGTGACGTTATAATATGCAAGAGAAAAGAAAGCATTAGATCAACCCAATGTTTATCACAATGAGCTTATTATCTGGCACAAATGAAATGAATCTAATTATTGCATCGTAATAGTTTTTCATATATAGAACATTTGCTTAGAATAGAAATATCCATAATTATATACCGTATTTTCCGGCGTATAAGACGACTGGGCGTATAAGACGACCCCCTAACTTTTCCAGTTAAAATATAGAATTTGAGATATACTCGCCGTATAAGACTACCCCTCTTCTGACTGTCAAAAACTGAGTCTAGGTCTATGATGTACTTGCATTGAGAAAAAAAATCATTTCTGAACATGATAACACAATATTTTAATTACTAATGATGAAGATCTTATTGTTAAAATTATGAATGAATTATTTAGAGAGAGAGAGCCAAGTGGGAGCACTCTTCTGTCTATCTCTCCATATGTCTCTGTCTATCTGTCTTGTCTGCCTCTCATATTTCTCCTCACCACAATTAAGTTTATTATTATAACTCATCATAATTTGTCAACACAAAAAGGTGAACCTGGCTATTTTTCTTTCTCCTACCATCTATTCTGCAGGTATCTTTCAGTCTAACATGCAGCATGCTGACACCTATGTGAGAATCTATTATGGAATGAGAATCTGTATGTGATTTCATGATATGGCAATCCAAACAGCCCATCCATTTTTTCCTCTTTCCGCACTTTCTGTCTTTATCCTCTTGCAATGTCACTTAAACAGATTTTAACTTGTCGGGTTTAATTAGTGACCCTGCCAATTTTCAGTACTGTGCAGTGTGCTATGATACAGAGCAGGGTGAATAATATGACCTCAGCTTTTAAAGTTATTTTAAAATGTTGCCTAAGAAATATGGAAAGATGATTCTTTTTGGAGGAAAAGTACATTTTCAATGGTTAAACATAAGAACAAATACAAACAGGCAGAAATAAATGCATCCAGTTTAACATTCAATTTTGCAACCACTAATAATGTTGGTCAAGTAGGTACAAAAATACCTGGGGAAATGATCAAAGTCTGGGAAATGGGTCCCTTGTCAGTTAAAAGGAGTGCTGATTTACCACCTGCTAGAGCAGTGATTTTCAACCTTTTTTGAGCCGCGGCACATTTTTTACATTTACAAAATCCTGGGGCACACCACCAACCAAAATTACACAAATCTAATACATACATACATACACACACACACACACACACACACACACACACACACACACAAATAACCCCCTCATATATACAATCCCATGTAACATCCCCTTATAAATACAGTCAATCATCAATCATCCCTCCTCAAATTTATACCACTGTCTCATTTCTGGGTTCTTTTCCTGTCTTTCCCCCTTTTTTCTCTCATGTTTCTCATTTCTCTCTCTTCCTCCCTTTTTCCCTCATTCCTTCTCCCTCTCACTTCTCCTCTTTTTCCATCCCTGTCTCTCTCCCCCCCTTACGTGTGTGTGTGTGTGTGTGTGTGTGTATACACACTCGAATCATTTCCAAAACCAGTTGAGGGCTGGGTTTTTTTTCTCTTTTATTCTTTTCAAACACAGGTGTGGGCTGGGGGGGTGTGTTTCTTATTATTTGGGTGCTTTTTACCATATGCTTCAAGAATCACCTCTCTCCCTCTCTCTTGTTCTCTCTTATTTTCTTTCTGAGGCTCCTCCCACAACGGTGGTTACAGCGGCGCTGGCGATCCGGCCGCTAGCCGCTCCGAGCGCTGTGGGAACGCCCACCCCTCTCACAGTCCAGTCCCGAGCTGACAGTAAAGGGGCTGCTTCCCATCCTCCTTCTCAGAAGGTTTCCTTCTGAGCAAGCTGGCAGGAGGATGGGAAGAAGCCCCCACACCGCTCGGAGCGGCTAGCGGCCGCATCGCCAGTGCCGTTGCAGCCACCGCTAATGTAAAGGGGCTGCTTCCCGGCGGCAGGAACTGCGGGGAGTAGCCGGCGTAACGAGCCCTTGCCGCAGCTATCCGCCGCTTCTTTCTTCTCCGCCTCGCCTCCGCTACTCCCGCCGCCGCCCTTGCTCTCCCCGCCGGGCAAGAGGCAAAGGCGGCGGCGGGAGTAGCGGAGGCAAGGCGGAGAAGAAAGAAGCGGCAGATAGCTGCGGCAAGGGCTCATTACGCCGGCTACCCCCCGCAGTTCCTGCCGCCGGGAGTGGCGCTCCACCCCAGCAAAGCCGGCGGTGGGAGCGGCAGCATCCAGCCCTCTAGCCGGCGCCTCGCCAGCTATCCGCCAGATTCAAGTGCCGCCGCCTCAGGCGGCAGCGACAGCAGCAACAGCAGCGCTTCGATGAAGCCGGCGAGGGAGCTCCGGAATCGGTTGGCGCTCGCCCGACGCCTTGTTTTTTTATTTCCCCCTTTGGTTTCTCTTCACAGGCGGGAGTTCGGGAGGCAAGGGAGCGCTCGAGGAGACAGTGTCTTGCGGCATCGCCTCCCGTCGGGTTTACGACGAAGGGACGCTCAGCAACTTCTTTTTCCTTTCGGCGCCATAGCCACCCGCAGTCCCCGGAGCCGGCGGGTTGAGGCAAAGGGCTGCGTTTCCCTTCCCTCCCTCCCTCCTGCCCCCGTCCTGAATGGAAGCCCCGCTCGGCCAAGCAGCCCGGGATCTCCGCCGCTTGCAAACCGGGCGGGCGGAGCGGACCCGCGCTCACTTTCGGCTCCGGGGACTGCGGATGGCTATGGCGCCGAAAGGAAAAAGAAGTTGCTGAGCGATGCCGCAAGACGCTGTCTCCTCGAGCGCTCCCTTGCCTCCCAAACTCCCGCCTGTGAAGAGAAACCAAAGGGGGAAATAAAAAAACAAGGCGTCGGGCGAGCGCCAACCGATTCCGGAGCTCCCTCGCCGGCTTCATCAATGCGCTGCTGTTGCTGCTGTCGCTGCCGCCTGAGGCGGCGGCACTCGAATCTGGCGTGGTGGAAAATCTTTGCCTGCCTCCAGATTTTCCACCACGCCAGATTTGAGTGCCGCCGCCTCAGGCGGCAGCAACAGCAGCAACAGCAGCGCTTTTTCCTTTCGGCGCCATAGCCACCCGCAGTCCCCGGAGCCGAAAGTGAGCGCGGGTCCGCTCCCCCCCTCAATCCCGCTCCCGGCCTCCTCCCGCCCGCGGCTGTGGAATGGGCGCAGTATCCGGCCTATAAGACGACCCCCCACTTTGGAAAAGATTTTCAGGGGTTAAAAAGTCGTCTTATACGCCGGAAAATACGGTATATATTTCAATGGTTTAAAAGAAGGCAGGATTGGTAAAGGATTTTCATTATAACAAAGGGATTATTTTTCAGCAGGAATTAGGATACTTTGTCATCAAAGTATCTGTTACATACTTTGTGTTGTTAGAATATTATACCACATGTATGTGCTTCTTTATTCCTGTAAAGTTGTGGTATTTTCTTCAGCCAACCCTAGCATTACTCAACTTGAACAAAGGACCTCAAACACTGTAAGGCAGAAGGTTACTGATTCTTCCTCTTAAACTTTCCTGATGTTCCCACTTTAGAAGGATACACCCAATTATATCACGTGGACTATTCTCAGCACCCTAAGCTAGCCCACAGACTCTTCTGTGATGAGGGACTTGTCCATATGTGAATATTGAGTTAAAGTTCCTCTGCCATATTGAAAAAAATCCAGGTTCCTTATTGGAATTTCTTCAGTTTGAGGCTCTAGTGTGGAAATAAGAAAAAACTAAATAAATACTTTCTTAACAGAAATGATCTGCATCATTTGATTTTTGAGCATATATATCTTGAGACAAATACCTAAAACTGTCAGTGGAGCAACTCAGATATGGTATGCAAATATGTGTACTTTGTTGAATGAATTGACAGTGGGATCTAAGCATATCTCTTTCCGAAATGTCATTCCAAAAGGAATGCAAGCAAGCGCCTTAAGATGGGAATTAAGATGGGAAGTAAGAAATCATTTTACTTTATTTAATAGTCAGGGTTCCAAAATGTAATCAATTAAAAAAAAGATTAAAAAAAACCCTATGTATGCAGTGATTGGATTTTTTGAACCTGATAAAATTTAGGATGCATTACAGAATAGTTCCTGCTTGCATTCTGTTAAGATTGTCATTTGGCTATATTAGTTCCTGCCTTAAAATTGGCAAACTCTAGTTGTTTTTTGAGAGGAAGGGGCGTTATTTAGGAGTGGAGATGAGGAAGCTCATTTTGCTTCTTGTCTATTATTGGGCGCTATAAAGGAGGCATTTTATTCTGATAGTGTTTTACAAGGCTTTGGAATCATTGGCTATGAAGTAGGTAGAAATAGATTTAATACACTAGCAATTCCCAAATAGTCTGGAGGAATCACTTTAGATTTGTAAAAACCATGCTTGTGGTATAACAAGCATTCTTTTTCTCTATCAAATCGCAGTAAGTTATAACCAAAGTTGTATATCTTCTTTATGTAAAGAAAAATGTATACTTTTAAAAGAGTATTATGTAGACTCTTTATGTCTATTGTAATGAGTTGACTCAAAACCACTATGTCACTGGGTCTAACCAATCTCATTTGAAGTTAAAAGTAACATTGTACCTGGTAGGCTTTCAGGGATGTTGTGGGTAAGTCTGGGAATCCCAAAAGAAGCCAATGGCCTTTATTCTTTGTTTTAACGTAAGGGATACATTACTTCAGTCGAAGTATACTGTACTTCAGTATGTGGAAGCTCTAGTGTTCCAGCTTATTAAGTGTCAGGTTAGACTTGTATTTTAATGGATTTAAAAAATAATAATTAAGGGTGGTAACTAGAGCAGGAGAGCTTGAGAAGTTTAATGAATTTATTCATAACCTAAGCATACTTAAGTCATATAATTTATTTTGATACTCTTCCTAAATACTAAGATGCTTGGATTCTAGTTTCAGCTGCCAGCCTTCTAGATACATGAATAACCTTTTTGGAGTAATACCGTTTTGGAATGCAAACAATATGTTAAATGTTAGGATATTAAATGAGTAAAAGACTGATTTGCTTGTGCTTTCGTATGTTAACTAAAATTGAATATTAGTCTGTTTTAATATTATATCATTCATTTTGTTCTTTAATTATTAGTAGAATAAGGATTATATACAATTTTCTATGTTGATAGCATATATACCACTAAAATAACCATACTTTTTGTTTTGTAGGCAATGTTGTGAGCAACCTAGGACACTCATTTTTCAATCAGAATTTCCTTAGTAGCAAGGAGCATGGTGGTTTCCTATATGTTACACCTGCATATCAGTCATTGCAGGACTTGGTGCTTCCCACCCCACCATATTTATTTGGGATTCTTATCCAGAAATGGGAGACTCCTTGGGCTAAAGTCTTTCCAATCCGGCTCATGTTAAGACTCGGAGCTGAATACAGATGTAAGTCCTATTTTTCAAAAAATTAGAAATATTTCTTATACTACTTTGGAAAAAACATACGGAATGACAGAGAGAAGAATTTGAGTCTTCTTTGGGGAGTAATATTTTTGGGTAATAACATTTTAATTTTTGATTTTGGCTCTATTCTATGAAAGGAGTTTCTTTTGTTCATGTAAAAGGGAATCAAATGTGGTTCCAGTATCAAATTAAGGTATAATACAATGTTTCTGCATAATATGTTTTGTGAACTAAGTCACTGTGGTTTGCACACTGTGGTTTTATAGCTTAGCTTGATGTATGAATCCAGAAAATGATACCTTGTTCAGCAAAATGGAGTAAGGCAAATTGTAAGTTAATCATTAGATCTTAATGTACTATGTGGACATAGGTTTTGTTTTTTCTTCTTGACTTGAATCTAATAACTTTAATTTTTTCATTCATTAAAATCTTTTAAAATTTTTAAATAAATATTTCATGTTTTTTTTCTTTATGTGTGCTTATTACACATTTATTATTTATTTATTACACATAAGAATTACAATGGCAAATTCAGTTATAGAGCCAACGATATTAGTAGCATATTTCTTAACGAATATAGGGTTTCAGACAGTTTGTTTTCTGGCCTCCATTCAGTGTTTCTTTTGTATGTATAATTAGTGAAGAGGCAAATGAAACTTAAACCAACTTAATGATTAAATATAGATAAAAAGATTGGTGTTTATTTGCAGTTGCTGTGTGTAAATAAATACATAGCAGGTGTAAAAAACCTAAAATTTAAGCCAAAATACTTTTGGTGTTTAATGTGCACAAGGCACATTTGTTTAAGTTCTTGATTAACTGGGCACTAAAACGATATAAAGGTTCCAGTTGACTATTTACATATGATAATATAATAATAGCTATTCTTTTAATAAGCTTGTTAATCTTCTATATCTACTTTTATAGCAAACCTATATAAAGCTGTTTAAGTAAACATTTCGGAAAATTAATCTGAATTTTTGGGGCTTTCTTTTTAGTGTATCCATGTCCACTTTTCAGTGTCAGATTTCGTAAGCCATTGTTTGGTGAGACTGGTCACACAATTATGAATCTTCTTGCAGTAAGTAATAATTACAAGGATTTGTTTTTCCTTTGTTCTGTCATATTTAATGAAGAAACTGTATATTTTGGTATTCTCATTTACATACATAATTATGTTAAAAAGTTCCAGAATTGGATTACAGGCTTTTTCCTTTTTTGTGTACACAGTATATTGCTTAGTATATGACCTTAAACATATCTTAAGATTTGAATTAAATCTTCATATTGCTATAGATATACTCCTCATATTAGATACACTCATGTTAAGTTGTTAATAAATGCAGAGGTTTTTAATGGTATTCTAAATTCAGAAGATATAGATATGTTGCCTAAATAAAAGTGTTGCTTTCTGAAACCAAAATAATATTTTGGGTGTATCTTTTTCTACATTTAAAAGATTTGTTCTGTAAATGCATTTATCCTAAATGAATAATGTATTCTCAGTCTTCAGGAAGCAGAGTTTTGGAAGAAAGATTGGGTGGGAGGAACTAGCTAGTCCCATGGGTGCTATATTCCTACTATCAGCTAAGCAAGAGGCATCTTGTTTCACTCATCAGATCAATATTTTATTTTAATTCTGTTGTACAGTTGTCATTTAAGAAAGTATCTCATAATATTTCTGTATCAATTAAATTCAATTATACATTAAATTATATTGTAATAACTACCATCTTATTATTCTGTAAAGAACAGCAAAGCATACAATTGATTTCAGAGGCAATGTGAACAATCAAAGAGATATGTGTATGTTTTGCTATTCTTTACAGAATAATCTGGACAGGGAGTCTCTACTCACAATCACTCATGCCCTTATCACCTCGAGGTTCGACTACAGCAATGCTTTCTACACGGGACTACGTCTGAAGAGCGTTTGAAAACTACAAATTGTGCAGAATGCAGCCGCGCGAGCAGTCATGGGCCTCCCAAGGTATGCCCATGTTTCTTCAGCACTTCGCGGACTGCATTGGCTGCCAATTGGTTTCTGGACACAATTCAAAGTGTTAGTTATGACCTATAAAGCCCTACATGGCATTGGAACAGATTACCTGCTGGACCGTCTCCTGCCGTATGAATCTCAGTGTCCGATTAGGGGAAGAGCCTTCTCCTTGGGGCTCCTGGCCCTCTGGAATTAGCTCCCCCCGGAGATTCGTACTGCCTCCACCGTCCTTACTTTCCACAAGAATCTGAAAACCTATTTATGCTGCCAGGCTTAAGGTCAGTAGACCCTAGCCTCTGGCCAAGGAGCATGTGGTATGTTTGTGATCTGAATCTGAATGAATGATTTTTAATGTTTTAGCTTTTTTAGAATTGTTTTAGATATATTATTTATATTAATTGGATTTCAGATGTTTTATTGTATATTGGTGTTTTTTAAAAAAATATGTTGTGAGCTGTATACGAAGTCCATGAAGAGGGGTGGCATATAAGTCCAATAAATGAATAAATAAATAATAAGATGGTAGTTATTACAATATAATTTAATGTAGCATGTTATTAAATATTTGTGTATCGGTTCATAATATAGGAAGTGTTAAAGTTTAATTATGATTAGTAGCTATCATGATTTTGGTTATTCTCTTTGTGGCAGGACTTCAGGAATTACCAGTATACATTACCAGTTGTCCAAGGATTAGTGGTTGATATGGAAGTCAGAAAAACAAGCATAAAAATTCCCAGTAACAGATATAATGAGGTATGTGGCACAAACAGTTAGAATACACTCAGTTTTGAATTCCACTACAAAGATAGTTTTATTAAATGAAATTCCTATTGATATTACTATTGTCTAAATGCTCATTTTTTAAAAAAATAACTTGTTTACTATACTTTATAAACAAATCCTTTTTGAATTAATTTATGTGATAAATATACTACCAAATGATTAATGGTGGATACGTTTAAAGCATTATCTTTGACATAATTTTGCTAAGGGTTTCCAATGGTGAATTAAATGTGTGAACTGTTTACTGTTTATCCATAATCCCATAGTACTGTATCCCTTAATGTGATCTGAATATTTAAGCTTTTTTTAAACAAACAACACCGAAAATTGGCATGTCATGTCACACATTGAGCCGTTCACTGGTGGTGGGGAGTATGTAAAGCTTAGAATTAGTGAATAGTGGCACCTTTTTTGCCACAATAATTTCAGCGAAACATTTGCCATGCCTATTGATCAATCTTTCACATTTGCTCAGCTTGGAGGTAGTTCGGCCTACATTCTTCTTCTTTAATGCTTCATGTCATTGGTATTTGTAGGTTATATTGTATGAATTACTCACTTCAGTTCAATGGATAAGATAAAGTCATATTATCCTACAGAAATTGCAGATACAATCTAGAATCCATTGTTTCCATTGATTACTAGCAATTTTATTTTTATCACCATGCATTATGGTTGGTATGCTATTCTATTGTTAGAAAGCAGTGTTTTGTTGCTTGAATAAGCCTCTGGTTGTGATACTACTGTCATTTCAATCTTGTGAGCACTGATGACACTTTTCTGAAGTTTGCAAAAATGTCTTTTAAGCAATTATCCACTTCTACAAACCTATTTCATGAAGAGTAAACTCATTTATTTGGTGTTTCCTCCGATTGGAACATTTAACCAATTCATCCTTTTTAAGAGAGCTGATTATCTTCTATTCATATACTTTGTCCAACAAAGAAAATAAATGTGGCTCAGGTTATTCATCAGAGGGAAAAATATGGGTTGGGGTTTTGGATATTGTTTGTTTAACCAGAATCCAATAGTATTTAGATGAAGCTCTGATCACATTATAGAACTCTGTAGATCAAGATTATGAAAAATTCTAAAGGATTTATAATAATTCAACACTGCATATATTGTCCTCAGGGAATAATCCAGGGGAGATGTTTTCCAAAGTATCAAAATGTTTGTCTTTATGTCACAGCCCTTATTAATTAAATCATTAATGGCAGATGCTCTATTTTGGGGTGTTTGTTGCAGATGATGAAAGCCATGAACAAATCCAATGAGCATGTTTTAGCAGGGGGTGCATGCTTCAATGAGAGCGCAGACTCCCATCTGGTTTGTGTGCAGAATGATGATGGCAACTATCAGACTCAGGCCATCAGTATTCATAATCAACCAAGGAAGGGTGAGAGTTGTTGACAATGTTTTCTATGTGAATGCTGATTTCTTGAATGACTTCGTTTGGTTTTTAAAGCTGCTATTTAACTTCATAAGAATATGAAATAGAAAAGGCAGAATTTGCAGGTTTTTAAATGTTATCAGACTTCAATTATATCTTGATGTTGGGATTTTAGCATTGGACTTTAAGTTTGTTGAATTTTGGTACTGCACTAATTCTGTTTGTTTCCTGTTGTCTTAAAATTAAAGCAAAATTAAACCTGCCAAAGTAAGACTTGTGCTATCTTTTTCTAATAGAATATTGGTATTTAACTTTATGTATTTTTTTTGTAGTCTTTCTCTGAGCAAAATGATGCATATGGGTTCATGACCCAAACTTGTAAATTTTTCAACACTACTAAATCTTTGGGTTTGGAGTGGAGAACACAATAAATTTACATCTTGCAAAAAAGAATGTAAAAAGAATTAATTGTGATGAAGTATCTTTTAACTCTCAACTTTCTTATGTTTATGGTTGCCTAAAATAGGTAGTTTATATTTTTGTTTAAATATAGTAGCTGCATAATTTATTTTTTGTTCGACTTGTTAGTTGTTTTGTTATTGAATTAAATGGCCGTTTTAATGTGTCTCATTGTTGCAGTGACTGGAGCCAGTTTCTTTGTATTTAGTGGAGCTTTAAAATCATCTTCAGGCTATCTTGCAAAGTCCAGTATTGTAGAAGGTAAGATTTCAGTCCTTTATTTATTTATTTATAAAAGTATATATGATCTGCTTTGCAAAACAAATTTCATAAAAAAGCAAGCCAATAACAATTAACAATTACATAATGATAAAGGTTTCCAGATTACACATTTTTAAAACCACCCCGTAGATGTTTTTTTAATCCAGTCTAATCTAGTTCAGCTTTCAAATTCTTGTCAGAGTGTATAGTACTAGAGGCATGGATACTGTTCTATGGCATGGGCTCCAATAATTTTCCAAGACTCCAAAACCCACTTCTTGAAATAATATTCTCTTTATTTGTTTTCACACAAGCTTAATATATGAATCTTTTGCAAAGTAAATGCCAAGTAGCAAGAATAATACAGTTTATCTCGGCTTGAAACTCAAACTCTCTGGGAAGCCTACCAACATTCCATTCCTCCGCCAGTTCTTAGATTACAAGGCCATAAATCAAATCTTAAAGTCAATTAGCTCACCTCACTTCACCGATGCAGTTTTCAGTTCATTTCAGAAAGGCACAGCTCAGGATTTTTACACTTTCGTTCAGGAACGCCACAATATCTCTGCCATTCTTTGTCACCAACGTTGTCAGACCACACCTCCCCTTTCTACTGCATCCTGGAAGTGACATCACACGATCCACAGAACTATTACTGTGGATTAATACTTTTTACCTAGGGTTTCTTCTCATCTTTTGGCCATCCTTCTATAGCGTGGATCGATCCACTCATCTCCTGATAAGTCTCCCTCACTATCTGACAGAGACCAACTTCCTATTGTAACATCAGCCCCCTCTGGCTGACAAATCACTGTCTGCTTCACTTTCGGCTTCCATTTCCTCTGACAGCCTCCCTATCCCAGGTTATCCCGAGGGACCAGGCTCATCGTCCTCAGAGTCAGGCATGGCCTGAGGAGGGCAAGGATCACTCACAACAGATACTATTTCTTGTTCACAAAAATAGATGTAAATGGTCACCAATAACTCTTTTATAGAGTAAGACTTTCATTTTAGAAAACAAAATGCTTAATGAAGCACTAAATATGTTTTTTTTAATTCTACATTATTCTTACTTTACCAAATCTGCCATTTCTTTTAAAGATGAATATAAAGCCAAGAGTAGATTCATGCAATAATAGAATTTAATATATTCTATTTATTCTTAATTTATTTATGTTCTTGAATGTTTTTTAGACAATGTGACGGGCAAATTCAACATGAGCTCCCAGTTTCTAGACTGATATTTTAACCACCACGCCAAACTGGTTCTCCATCTGTATAATAATACATAACAATTGTGAAAGTCATTGGTCAGAAAACTAGGCTCTCCTTTTATTTATTTATTTATTTTTATTTTTATTTTTATTTATTTATTTATTTATTTTTATTCATTCATTCATTCATTCATTCATTCATTCATTCATTCATTTATTTATTAGATTTGTATGCCGCCCCTCTCCGTAGACTCGGGGCGGCTCACAGCAATAATAAACAATATATAAGAAATCTAATAATTTAAAAGAAACACTAAAAACCCCATTATTAAAAGCAACACACTTTATATGCTGTTCCAACAATATATATTATGTGTGGAATTTTGTAAGTGCTTGTATCATTTCATATGTAGACGGTGTGATGGTACAGATAACAGCGGAAAATATGGACTCTCTGAGGCAAGCTCTGAGGGAGATGAAAGACTTTACAATTTCTTGTGGAAAAGTGGATGCTGAAGAACCTCAAGAACATGTGCATATTCAATGGGTAGATGATGATAAAAACTTCAACAAAGGGTACCAATAACTTTTTGTTTTATTTGGTTTTATTGTATTGTTTCATATGTAATGCTGAGTTATAATTATCATGTGAACCAACAGGAATCTGCCTGTACATAATCTCTGATGGAAAATTTTCCCATTCTCCATCCTGCATGGCGAAAAGGAGGAATAAATTGGACAGTAGAAATGTCTGAAATGTTAAACTCTTTGAGACAAATTATGAATAATTTGATATATAAGAAATGTATACCTATGATCGATTCTAAGTGGTCAAAAGCACAACAAAATCGTAAATTAAGTGAATAACCAAAACTAATTTTCTTATATTATCGCTCATATCAGTCATCGAATTGACTTACTCCAAGATGTGTTTGATGGATATTTACAAAATAATTAATCATTAGATAATTTGTTTTGTTTTGCTTGTCTGCATTTCTTTTTTTTAATGTCCTTTATGATTTTAATGTTGTTTTTAATGTAAATAATTCAATAAAACTATTTTTTTTTAAAGAAATGTCTGAATAGTATACACTAACCTGCATTGTTTTTTAAAAAAAAATTATTTTGCCAAGCCAGGCGAGTTGTTTCCTGATAGGGCATGCTTGTTGGAATATTTAGATTAACTGAGATAATGTCTCCTACATGACATTTCATATGCTGTCCATGTTTAAAGTCTTCATTCAAAGCCAGTAGCTTCATTTACTAATCTATAGACTCTGTCTCTGTCTCTGTGTGTGTTTGTGTGTGTGTGAGAGAGAGAGAGACTAGAATAACCAAGCTTAAATTAGAACAGTTAAAGATTCAGATGATTTCTTATATACAGCAGAGATGCAGCAATATTTTTAACAGTTGTATGGATGGTTTTTCGCTCTTCTATAATATATGTTTAAGCACTTTAAGACCACATTTGCTTGACCAGAAATTGATACTTGGATGAAAGTTATTTCCTAAAAAGTATCTGGTGATACTTCAGATAAGCTATTATAAATATGTACAATATTTTAACTGCTCCTATTTCATATGCTTCATGTTTCTTTTATATGAATTTAGCTTGCTAAACATTGTTTTTAAATTGGACCAGGATTGACTTAAGCATATGAAGACAGGACTTAAAGCAGTATTACATCCTACTGCTAATAGAGCTGTCTTTTCCTTCCACATTCCAGTGTTGTAAGTCCTATTGATGGGAAATCTATGGAGTCTATAATAAGTGTGAAAATATTCCATGGATCAGAATATAAAGCAAATGGGAAGGTCATTAGGTGGACAGAGGTGAGGAAATCACATTGTTTTATACAGTATGTAACAGCTAGAATCTTTACTATTATGTGATAGTAATTCATATATAGACAGCAAGTGCAGTGTTGTAATTAATGTTAACTTGACATATTAACTCCACTTGACCTGGAAGATGCATATACAAGTCCTTACGTGATAACAGTAGCAATAGCTCTTTGATTTACAGTATATAAAACATTATTATTATTATTATTATTATTATTATTATTATTATTATTATTATTTATTGGATTTGTATGCCGCCCCGCTTATAGCTTTTTCTAAGCTGTTTACAGAGTCAGCATATTGCCCCCAACAATTTGAGTCCTCATTTTACCAACCTCGGAAGGATGGAAGGCTGAGTCAGCCTTGAGCCAGACAGGATCGAACTTCTGGAGTGAGCAATGACTTAGCTTGCAGTACTGCATTCTAACCACTGGTTGGTTGGCATTGGTTGATTGTGAGGTAGACACTGACAAGCTTAATCTGCTTCATATAATTTTCAGGGTATATCCCCATGTATGCTGCTTTGTGTTTTGAAGAGAAAAGATTAAAAAATACTTGCAACAATAAATAAATTTTGTATAGACACCTATATGGAAAAATCGCTTTGTTATCAGAAATAGAGCAAAATTTGGATAATATTCCAATTATTCTACGGTTTAATGGGAACATATTCCTTCTTAATATTTATTTATGAGAAACCATTTGTGTATGGTTTGGAATGGCTGCACGCATACTTGTATTATAACTATAGCTATAAAAATTTATTAAGGTCACTTGTAAAGACATTTTTATCTTCTAATTTCTTTTCTTTCATGATACTAATGGTATGAACAGATGCCTTGAACAGAAATGTAATTACTTTTAAGGGCAAGCTTTCATTTATAATTGTGAAAGCTATCTTGATGTGCCACAATGTCTTATCAAAAATAAGTAGAATGATTTTATTTCTGACATTGACATTTGACAATCATATTATTTCATTGCATGATGTCTCATGTTTACTCTGTCCTCTTGCCATTAACTGAATTATTTTTTAAAAAACTGTCAATGTTTTTGAGTTGCTGAAGTGCTGCTATTTGTTTATAGCATATGGCATCAACAGAGGTCATACAATCACTGATATAGTGATATAGTGTTCCCTCGATTTTCGCGGGTTCGAACTTCGCGAAAAGTCTATACCACGGTTTTTCAAAAATATTAATTAAAAAAATACTTTGCTGTTTTTCCCCCTATACCACGTTTCCCCCCCCCGCCCGGTGACGTCATATGTCATCGCCAAACTTTCGTCTGCCTTTAATAAATATTTTTTTAAATAAACTTTAATAAATAAACATGGTGAGTAATAATCTAAATGGTTTCTAAGGGAATGGGAAATTGTAATTTAGGGGTTTAAAGTGTGAAGGGAAGGCTTGTGATACTGTCCATAGCCTAAAATAGTGTATTTGCTTCCGCATCTCTACTTTGCGGAAATTCGACTTTCGCGGGCAGTCTCAGAACACATCCCCTGCGAAAATCTTGGGAACACTGTACTCTGACAGCCAGTGTTGTAATACAGAATTATATACAATTATATTCATTGGAGCTGACATGGAACTCTTCTTTTTATGCTAAGGTTTTCTTTTTGGAAAATGATGACCAGCATAATGGTCTGAGTGACCCAGCAGATCATAGCAGACTGACTGAGAATGTGGCTAAGGCTTTCTGCCTGGCCCTATGCCCACACCTGAAGCTGCTGAAAGAAGATGGAATGACCAAGCTGGGTCTACGAGTTACACTTGATACTGATCAAGTAAGTAACAATTCTGAAATGCTTATTTGGTATGAGCACATGAATAAAAGAATTTTTGCTATTTATTCAATGAATAGAATCCACTGGAATTTCCTTGCTAGAGAAAAGGGATGAGGCAGACTATAAGATCAGGACCAAAAGATAATGTAGAATCCGAATTGATTTAGTATTGGTAGTAAAATTGTACATATTTTAAGAATGCTTCAGAAGAATTTTGGACCTTGGACAAATGCCAAAATTCTCTGATGATTATTAAGGTAATTTGAATTTTTCAGGCTTCTGTCTGCTTTTGGTTTAAGGCCCATATTAACTTTAATGAGGATATTCTTTAAAGCGGTGACTCCATTTTTCAGACTTTCACAGAAATATGATGAAAGTATGATTCTTATAATGAATAGCAGAGATTTATTAATGTGATGCTTGTCATAATCAGTAATGTATACAGTGGAGTGTTAATTCCAGCTCCTTTTGAAGTTGACCAGTGCCTGTATATATCCATATTGGTAACTCCACCTCTAATTGTTTTATTCATGATATGCATAATTTTGAGGCCTTTCTGAAATATTTTTTTTCAATAATACTTACATGTAGTTTCTGACATGACCATCTCTTTAGAGAACATTCAAAGTTTCAATAATGATGGAAAAAGTGACTTACAATCGGTCCTCTTACACTTACGGTTACTAGTGTCCCTGCAGTCGTGTGATTGTATTAGGACATTTAGCAGCCTGCACAATTTTGTGACAATTGCAGTGTCCCAAGGTCATGTGATTGGCATTTGTGACCTTCCCAAATGGTTTTTGGTAAAGTCAATGAGGGAAGCTGGATTCACTTAATGACCTGTGGTTGATTTAACCACTATAGCAAAAGGTACAGCTAAATTAGTCCCATTTTTATTTTTATCTTTTTTGCAATGATCGTGCTTGTTCAATGACTCACATGATTGCACCGCTTAATGACAGAAATTCCAGTCCCAGATGTGGTCATAAGTCAGAGACACCTACAGGGAAGCCATGTCATCAGCTTTTCTACACTTTTTAGTCCCTAATTTTGATGTGTACCTCTTTTGGTGGTACTATCACTTTATGCTCACATTTTCAATATTGATATACTTTCATTTCATTAGCCTACAACAGTGATGGCGGACTTATGGCACGGGTGCCACAGGTGGCATGCAGAGCCATCTCCTGGCACATGATTTGTTGCCTTAACTCAGTTCCAACGTGCATATGTGTTGGCCAGCTGATTTTTAGCTTGCACAGAGGCTCTGGGAGGGTGTTTTTGGCTTCCTGAGTGCCTCCAGGGGGGTGAGGAGGGTGTTTTTATCCTCCCCTCGCTCCAGGGAAGCCTTTGGAGCCTGGGGCGAGCAAAACAAAAGCCTACTGAGCCCACTGGAAGTTGGGAAACAGGCCATTTCCAGGCTCCGGGGTGTGGGGGAAGCTGTTTTTACCCTCCCCAGGCATTTAATTATGGGTGTGGGCACTTGTATATGTGTGATAGCACCCACCCACGCTCTTTCAGCACCCAGGGGAAAAATGATTCACCATCACTAGCCTACAGTTTCTGGAAACTCAACTAAGCTTTATTATTGATATAGTATCAATAATAAAGTATACAGCATTTGAACATCTGTTCTAAAGGCTCACTATTCCTGACCAAATTCTGATGCTTCAGACAATAAGTAAAACCATTTCACCTCAATAAATATATATGCAACTAAAGTGCATATATATTTACGAACTTAATTCGTTCTGTGATCAGGCTCTTAAGTAGAAAAGTTTGTAAGAAGAAGCCATTTTCCCCATAGGAATCAATGTAAAAGCAAATATTGTGTGCGATTGGGGAAACCACAAGGAGGGTGGAGGCCGTTTTCTCCCGGGAGATTCCTAGGGAGGCCCCACGGAGGCTTCTCCCCGCCTTTTCTGGCCCTGTTTCTTCCCTGGAGATTCCTAGAGGCCCCACAGAGGCTTCTCCCTGCCCTTTCCGGTTAGTTTCGGAGGCTCGGGTTTGTAAGTGGAAAATGGTTCTTGAGAAGAGACAAAAAAATATTGAACACTCAGTTCTTATCTAGAAAAGTTCATAAGTAGAGGCGTTCATAGGTGTACCACTGTATTTTATTTTTATTATGGTTTTGCTTTCATTTGTTAACTTATAAACTGCCCAAAGCCTATAGGATTGGGTTGACCTCTAAATATTGTGTAATAAATCATGTTTCTTTATGCTCTTGCCCTACCCACTGTGAAGCATGTTATTATTTTTTCTTTTTAGGTTGGCTACCAGGCTGGGAGCAATGGCCAGCCGCTGCCTGTTCAGTACATGAATGATCTGGACAGTGCCTTAGTTCCAGTGATTCATGGAGGGGCATGCCAGCTGAGTGAGGGCCCAGTTATAATGGAGCTTATTTTTTATATTCTGGAAAACATCTCATAAAAGGACTTCATTTTCTTTCAGACCTGTTCCAGCAGCAGTTGTATCTGAATCATTTGCACTTTAAAACTGGAAAATTAAGCTTTTAGTTAACACTATTGTGAGGGGTGGGGTGGGGTGGGTGGGTGAGACCAGTTGTTCCATAATTCTGAATTGTCTATGCATTTGTCAACAAACAGGATCAGGGCAGCTTCTATGTTACAAAAAATGGCTATGCTATCTTTGCAGCTAACACACATCTGTTATGAATAGAAATAGAAACCAATAATGGTCATGTTTTAAGGCAATTGCAGTCATGTATTTTGATGCTCAAAAGAATGCAGAGACCACTTGGGGAATAAGGAAAAGACGTGTCAACATTTAACTTTTGTAGATAAACTTATTATGAAGAAACAATCAAGACCTCCATTCTAACCTCATTCTACTGCTGTTTATGGTTAATTTCTCTAGACATTTAAAATATATTGTTTACATTATTGTGACCACTTTATTGGTCAGAGTACCTCCAGGACATGCTGGGCTATTCTTCAGAGAGTTCAGAAAGACACACATCAGGAACATACCTTTTACATCTGCCCAAAGCAGAATTTTTTCAAAAAAATGTATGTAAATTAATCTTGAATTTTCTGTGCTTTACTCTTTTTTTTTTTTTTGGTCTCATTTAAGAATGAAATCTGCAAACCTGCTGTAAAAATTTTTCTTTTCTTTTCTGCACTTTACTAAGTTTTATTATGCCTTTGGCAGGTTTTTTTTCAGTCTTAAATGAGCAGCTACATGAAATTGCTGTTCTTTTCAGCTGATCCTTCTTTTTAAAGGAACACGCTTTTAAATTTTGTTGGATAAGTGTGTATTCTACTTAAGCAGTCCATAGCATAAACCCTGCACTTTATAGTAACACTAGCACCACTATATAAAGCTATCCTCTGAGAATTCTAGCCAGTTTGCCTACTGTTCCATGATTTGCTTTTGCTGCAAGTTGGAAAGCTTGCACCTTTCCTCACTGGAACTGAACTCTGAGCAGACAAGCAGGTTGAGCCTTCTTGCAAAAACATATCAGGCTGGCAGTGACAGTCAGCAAGAACACTACATTTCCTGAGAAAACTGTAACAAGAAGAAAGTTGTCAAAAGCTTGAGAGAATATATTCAGATATTTGGGCAGTGCTATCCAAATGAGTAATTATCATCCATGTGCAAGGAGAAAAGACTGGGGTTTACTAAATGAAGATTAGACAATGGACTAGCAAATTTATATTGCAATTCAAGTATGGACAACAGTGGCAGCTATAACTAATTTTTCTCTGTAGATAGTCATATACATGAACATGCGTGTACATTTCATTTTTGAATAAATTGCCTCTGTATCCTTAAATTTGTTTAAAAAAACATTAAAAAAACAGCTGATGCTAAACTGCAACTAGAAGATGACAAGGGAATTAGATCAAAGCCTTGAACAGAAAATGAATCATCTAACAAAGGTTAGCCCCATAAATAGGTCATGTAATGTTAAACCTATATATGTTGTTCAATGTATAGCCACGTAAAGAGGTAATTGGGCAGACATTTATGAGCACCTGTGAAATCATGTGCAAAACAAGGATCTTGCAAAGCAATTTTAAGTTTCTTCTTCCTTTTCCGTGCACGTAAACCTAAGTTCCTTATAAGCTCTCCTTCTGCAATAGCATTGTTTTACAGGCTGAATTGCCAAAGTTAATACAATTGCTCTTTACAACTGCTGTAGATTCTTACTTTATTAGCTGCATCCCAGTTTCACCATAGAAGCAAGCTTTTGAGTAACTTAGCTTTGCATTAAAGTTATTGACAAAAGGAGAAAGGCTGAACTTTTCATCCCTCTGCAGAAAATCATTTGTTTGGGCTATGTTTGTGCAAAATTCTATTGACTGGTTTGCTTCAACCACAGCCTTTAAATGACTTTAAGATTACCATATTGTTAAGAACGGAGTACTTGTTTAAAGAAAAAAAATGTACTTTTAAAATTCAGTTAACACTGCAAAGACTGCATATTATATTTTTATTTTCAACATGTAGTTTTGTATATTAAATTTATTAAAATTACAACAGAATGCTGCATTGTCTCCACTGACTTAAGACAGAAATGAATGCTGGCTGCATGGCAGACTTAAGTGTATCTATGAAATCACACACATATTGTGGAAATCTTCTGCAACTCCCTTGCTTGGAAGCCGTGAAACTGGAGAAAAAGAGATAATTTGGATCCCTCGTTGCTTGTTCTATTTAGGAGGCAGGCAACACTTGTCTTGTACTTTCAATTCAATTGTTTGGTATCTACTGTATTTGCTGAAGCAAGATCAAAATCTTGATATTAAACAGTAAACAGTTTTACTCTCGCCTCGGTGGACAGAAGAGCAAAAGGAATAGAAATGAGAATTTTAAAAGGAACTATTAACTATCTCACATTTGATACAGGCTCCCCTTTGAAAAGGTTTATGCTCTAGTCACTTGAGCAACATGGATGCATATATGAAGAGATGTACAGTAACTTAAAATCTTCATTGCAGGCAATTTAAAGAGATACAATCACAGCTGCTTAACCTACACTTCAGTAAACAAGACTATCCATTTATTCCATGGGTCGGAAACACATCTTAATTGCAGGTTATATAACACTGGAGCTGCTGCATCATATCTTAATTATGCTATTTATTAAATTCTTTTGTCCACGTTTACCAACATGTCCTTTCAAGTCAGCAGTCACATTAACAAGTACCATTTATGTATTGCCAACAATTTTAGCCTCAGGAAAGGTTAAAATAGGTCAGTCTCTTTCTGTAGCAGTACCTCCATTCCTAGTAGTAGACTTACAAAGCTTACCAACTCATACTATATGATAGTTATGAAAATAAAGATGTTATGTTTAGTAGTGCATTCACTGAACATCTTTGGTGCTTGCAGAAACTCCATGTAAAGTCTATTCTGCAGCTTTTAGCATTCCTGGATCTGTGGGTGCAGAGAAAAGAAAGCATAGTTTTTTATAAATAAAAATAATATAAATAATATCACTGTAAATAAAAACAGCATCCATTGCTGAAATACACTGGCTTTCCACTATACAATTCAAAAACAATTCCATAAAAAATATTTGTAGTGGGAAACGTTAATTACTGCCTTACATGTATCTAACAATAAATCTGACTCTGTTATCACTGCTTAGGTTTATTGGATTTATATGCCGCCCCTCTCCGCAAACTCGATATTGGATAGCAGTGAGCCACTTGTCTAATTTACCTGGGTGGTTTTTTTAGAGTTTAGTAGTAGTGAAATGATAATAACATACAAGCTATAAGTATTTTTAATTAAAAAAAATAAAGTAACAGATCTGCATATGAAAAACACTTCTTATTCCAAGTTAAAGACTGGACTGAAATAATTTTTTTCCATTTATAGGGTTACTGAGAAAAGAAAAACACTTCTACCTTCAGCAGAATTAGTGTTCAAGGACTAGCCAGTTTTCTGTAATTGTCTGAAGATCTTGCCCAGTAAGTGGCTCCCTAAGTCTTACTTTTACTTCTAGTTTGCCTCCAGTAGGCTTCCTACTGTCCAAAACCTTAAGATAGAAAAAATAATTTAAACAAACAATATTCCAAGATAATTGAAGTGGCCTTGAACACACTAAATCATTTTTAGTTATGACCAACGACAATGTGCTATACTGTAAGTTGTTTCCTTCTTTTATTCAACAAGTCATTCAATTTCTCTCCACCGTGTTTTCTATTTTTCCATCTCAACCGTCGTTTCTAGCCATAAGTTGAAACTTCATGATTTTTTAAAGTATGCCAAAAATACTTATTAGTATGTATACTATGTTTATATGTTTTGCTATGTATTGCTATCAGTACATATGGTAAACAATATAAAAAGAAGGAACAATAGGCCAAAATTACATGGACAAATTACATCATAGTTTAAAAGGTGTTATTAAAACAAAAATAATTTTTGTGTTCAAGCTTTCCCTTACAGATTTATGGACAAATGTATCAGCTTATTTGGAAACAACAAAATTATCTACTAATGTATCATATTAAGATGTCCAATTCTATATGCAGTATGTATTGTGATTTGATTTTCTAGTCAACTTTTGCATTTAGATTGCACAGAAATATGCAGGCGAGGATGTGATTAAGGATGGTGAACTCAGTGCATCATTCTTTCATTCTTGTACCAAGCCATTCAACACAAACATTATTTGAAAATTTCAATAAATTTTCTTATCCACATAAAGACATGGATAAATCCTCCAACTATTTTGGAACCAGCAAATAGGCAAAAGACAATGTAAAGGGAATGAGGATAAATGTTGTCAATGAACTGCCAAGGATAGAAATCCCATTTTATAAAATATCTTCAGAATACAAAATAAAAATCCCATTTTATAAAATATACAAAGAAAATACCATTTAATACACTTCTGCTAAAAAACGTGATGCTATACCTCAACGATCTCTCTAATTTCACATTCAGATTCCAATTTGTCAAGTTTCAAATGTGCTGCTCCAACTTGCTTGTCACTCCTGAAAAAGGACCTGGGGAAAGGAAATAGTCAAAACCAGACTCCCTTAGCAACTGGGGTGGGAAGCAACAACAACCGCCCCGAGTCTACGGAGAGGGGCGGCATACAAATGTAATAAATAAATAAATAAATAAAACATTCTATACTCATTCAGTATATGCAATAACAATCTTTGGTCCATTCATTTTTTTTGGACTCAATTATGGATATAAAATAGTAAGGAAAAAGACCAAGGATTAGTTTAAAATGTCTACAAGATGTACGAATAAGAGGAGGATTTGGACTTCCAAACTGGCATTTGTACTATCAAGCAGCGGCAATGACATGGATTAAAGAATGGATAATGTTCAGAAACAAAAGATTTTTGACTTTAGAAGGGCATGATTTACAGATAGGATGGCACTCATTTGTATGGTGTGGAAAATGGACTATACATAGGTACTTTCAAGGACATAGCATTAGAAATTCTCTAATTGAAACTTGGGAAAAAATTTAAAAACAAACATTATTCTAGAGTACCTTAGTGGACTGCATCTTTGGAAGCTCAGATACACCCCGGCAGAGTACAGTGGAATAAAATTTCAAGATACAAAGTTTTAATAGGACAGTCAAAAAGGTTGAAAACAATGATAGAATTAGAAAAACAAGGTATAAATCTTGATTGGTATACGTATATACAATTTCAGGCAAGATATAATGAAGATAATAAAGGTGTAAATCTTGAAAAAACTAAACTAGAAATTTTATTTGGCTCAGAGGAACATATAAAAAGTTTTATAGCTATTTTTTGTCTTTTGATTTAGAATTTAAACAAGTTAAAGATACAATGATAAAGTGGATGAAGAATATAGGATATTCAATAGATATAGATAAATGGCAACAAATTTGGGAAAGAAATTATAAAATGTCAATGTCAACAGCGTATTAAAGAGAATATATATGTAAGATGTTTTATAGATGGCATATGACACCAGAAAGATTAGCAAAAATGTTTAAGAACAGATCAATGAAATGTTGGAAATGTAATTAGCTACCAGGCTCTTTTTATCATATGTGATGGACATGCACAGAAGCTAAGAAATTTTGGAAAGAGATTTAGCAGTGGATACAGAAGATTTTGAAAAGGACTACTGAATTTAAACCAGAAATATTCCTATTAGGTATTCTACCAGAAAATTTTTATAAAGAAAAAATATATTTGATTATGCATATTTTAACAGCAGCTAGAATAGCACACGCACAAAATTGGAAGCTGAATAAAATCCCAGACGAAAGAGAAATATGTAAGATTTTAGATTGTGCTGAAATGAATAGGCTTACTTTAAAACTTAAAGATAAAGAAGAGTGTGATTACTATAAGATCTGGGGAAAGTTTTATGAATGGTTGGAAACTAAAAATAATTGAGAAGTATTTTGTTTAATTACTTTTGAAGAAATACATGACGATTTAATTTTAATCTATTAAAGACCCAGATGACAAAATAAGGATTAGTGGCAGCATTGGATAAGGAGTTAACACACAGATGAAAAGATCAAATTAGATATTGAGTTAAGATAATTATGTTTTATTATAAATAGAAAAAGGGAATATAGGAGACTAGATTTCATGATATTGTTATTTGTAGATGAAATATATCTCATGAGTAGTTAATTTTAATTAACTTAGCAAAGAAGAGGATAAAAAGTATATATTAAAATCATTATAAGCATTTTCTTTTTCTCTGAATGTTTAACGTATCAAAGAAATATCATTAATTATTATTTTTAGCATGTTCATGTTGTTTTATTGTATGTTGGAAGAAAAATAAAGAAAATTTTATACTCCCCCAAAAAATTATGGATATAAAATACAGGTTATTAGAAGAAAGCTGACAAACTACATCTTTTATGCTAATAATGGTCACAGCTTACTGCCAAACAGGTTAGGAGAAATAGACATGAACTGTTCTTCCCCTCCCCTCCCTCTCTCTCTCTCTCTCACACACACACACATGGCTAGGGGCTGGGACTTGGTGTAAACCTTTTACAACTTGGTTTGTTGAGATGGATTCCCTTCAGAATAACGTCAACCACCTTAGTTCTTTTAATTTTATTAAATTTACATTTTGGTTCTGTTTCATACAACTAGCTGAACTGCCCTCCCCTGGATATGAACACTTACCCTTTATGAAAAATCTCAAATTTGATTCCTTTGGTTTGAATTGCTCTTCGAAAACCTCTGTGATTGCGATTAATGTTCAATTTGAATAGCTGATTATATTCTACAAATTTAAAGAACATTGCATAAAATACCTGGAACAGTTAAAAGGTTCTGGAGTCATTCAGATCTCCAGTAGAAGATATAGCCAATGGTCCAAAAGAAACAGATATTTTGCCAATTTGCATGGCATGACCATGACTGTAGTTTAGTTCTGCAACTTAAACAATGTAATATTTCTAGAGGCAGTTCCTAGATTAAACAAGGAAATCCATTTCAGGAATCCTTGCAAAAGCTGGTATTTTCATGTTTGAATTTTCAGGCATCACCCAATGAAAGTACCATGTTGCCTATGCAGAAAAATGATTACCGGTACTTAAGGGATCAAAGTTATCATGATTTTTACAACCTGGGATCCCTGAGCTTCTGGACTGTACCTTAATTTTACCTTATTTTTAAGCAATGTTATTCCATAAACATATAAACATCTGGAATACAACTGGAGTGACTTCATTTTTATCTTTATAGATCTAAACAATTTTTAAAAAACATTCTATAGGATTTATTTATTATTAGACTTCTATGCCACTTATTTTGTTAAAGCAATAAGATTTATGCTAAATTAGCTGTAAAAATCATAGATCCAAAAAGCAATCATGCAGCTGGAAATGTTAAAACATTACATGAAATATGAACAATGTAATTCAGAATCTCTTGGATTTGTAATAAAATGGAATGCAGTTCCAAACCTTTAAAGACTGCAGGTTGAACACCTGCTGAACTCCTATAACCAGCACAAGATCTCAAACCTAAGGCTGAATTATCTCCAGTTAAAATAATTTCATTTAAGTTTTGCCTCTGACATCAATAGGTCTTGGATCAGATTTTTAAAATGAAATCTCTGGAGGGAGTGCCAGGTTAAGAAAGGCGGCAGTCAACAATGTTCAATTAACAGAGCTGAATGTAAAACAGAATTATCCCTTTCACCTAGTTCTGAAATAACCATTCATTAGAAAGCTCTGCTTCTCATCAAATGTAAAAGAGAACCCAAATGCACACACCTGGGCAGTTGGTATTTTTAACCACCGATGTTTTGCTTTTCTGAACTTGTTCCTGGTTTGGAGGGAAAAAGAAATACAAGTAAAAATATTTCTTTAAGAAGCAACTAAACTAACCCCTGCCCTCAGCATGATAGATTTGTAAGATTTTTATTTTGGAAAAATGAACCACAGTGGCATGAGTAAATTTGTCTAATTCACTGAAGAGGCTAAAAATAGTGACCTTTGAATTGAGAAGACTTTCTCATTGTCCAGGGCTGACTAAGTGCTTCCAAAAACCAGTGAAGGGAGGGAAGCAACTCAACATTGGCTAGAGGGCGGCCTTACATTTTGAATACAAAGAAAGCATGGAATATTCCAGCTTGTACTTGTAGACAGAAAAATTCTGGAATATGCCCACCTTTCTAGAAATTTTAGAATGTATAGGAATAATTTCAGACAGACATTCTGGTAAATAACTCAGTCCACAGCACATGAAATCCCAGATCAACTGAGGGACATTGACATTGATCATTCTTGAGTTATATAGACAAGATGGGCAGCAAACCAGTTGAATGAACAAACAAACGAATGAATGGAATGAATGAATGTCCTGCCAAATGTATAACAGCTCTGACTGGTTCCCACTCAGGGGCAAAATTGCAAGTTCTGACTTCTGAGAGGTCCTATAATCCATACCACTCAGTCTTCCTTCCCTCTCCAGGCCCCCACAATCTCTGTGTTAGTACTAGGTACATGGTTGTTAGGGTTTGCCACTGTAAACTACCTATTGTATTCTCTTGTACTATCTCTTTAAATATTTTGGGCTGGTTCGCCATAAGAGGGCGCCAGTACTCCTTCTCTCAATGATGCCTTAACGCTTATTCGCTTTTGCTTTGCCTTGAGGGGGGAGTGTATTTGCTTAGTGCTTATTATATTGGATGGCTTAGTGCTTGTTATGGATTGTTTCTATTTTGTATATATGTAAATAGTACTTATTAAGCATAACTATGTCTGTGTCTTTTTTCTTTGGTTTTACCACACATCCACACTCCGTTAAAATTCTCTGCTCAGTGTATGTCAAAGGTCTCATAGCCTAGCTATACCGAGACATACCAACACTCTGGCTACTGAGAAAGTCTCCTGACAGCATCACTTGGTTTATTAGCTTAGCTGTATCCTATTGTCTTTTTTAGCGGCATCCCAAAATCTCCTTCAGAAGAAGCTTCTTGGATGAGAAGCAAAACATTTTTCAAGGAAAAACCAAGAAAGTCCAGTTGCAGGCTGATTCTGCTGACTGCTGGCTGCTAGCAGTTTGGCAAATCAAATCTCACCAGGCTCAATGTTAACTCAGCCTTCCATCCTTCCAATGTGGGTACAATGAAGACCCAGATTGTTGGGGACGTTAGGCTGACTCTGTAAAATGCTTAGAGTGGCCTGCAAAACACTATGAAGCTGTATATACTGTAAGTCCAAGTGCTACCACTATGCTCATCACCTGTCATTCAGGCTGTAGAGGAGAAAAGTATGAATTTGTATTTACTATTTATATTCATTCTCCAGAGTGCTGATGTTTGAATACCTGGGGAAAAATATATTAAAAAACAATTCCTAAATTTGGCATGTAATAAATATTCAAAAGGCTAACAGAGGCCCTGATTGTAAGCTTGATTGTATACTTACTGTATTAGGATAATGAAATTCAAATTTCACAACGGCATCCAAATCATTAGGTGCCACTCCTGGGTAAAAAGAATAAACCAGCTGAGTTTAAAGCAATTCTTCAAACCCCTGTATAAAGTATAAGCTCCTGTATAGAAGCATTAACTATGAGCTATATTTGCAGTTGCTGGCTCTGATCCACTTTAGATTTCAGATATTGCATTCAATGCAGCTCAAATTAAGACATTGCATTTGTGTGCATACATTTAATATTTTCTTGTCAAAGTAATCCCATTACAATAATTAGATCAAACCCAACCCCTAGAACAGTGTTTTTCAACCGGTGTGCCGCGAGACATGATCAGGTGTGCCGCGAAGCTCAGCTTCTGAGACCGGAAGCTGAGCTTTATTCTTCGCGCCCAGCTGGAGCTTCCCTGGCAGGGGCGGCAACAAATCTCCTTTGGGGTCCGGCGGGAGGGCACTGGCAGTGGGAACGGGAGGCTGCCAGCTGCAGTGGCCCCGGGCAGTCGCCGGGGAATGGCGGCGGCAAGCAAGAACTCCAGGGCGGAGGCAACGGCAGCGCCCTGCCCAGCTGGAGCTTCCCAGTGGAGGCGGCAACAAGTGTCCTTTCGGGCCCGGCGGGAGGGCAATGGCAGCAGGAACGGGAGGCTGCCGGCTGCAGCGGCCCCGAGCAGTTGCTGGGGGATGGCAGCAGCGAGCAAGAGCTCCAGGGCGGAGCCACCGGCAGCACCCCGCCCAGCTGGAGCTTTCCTGGCGGGGGTGGCAACAATTGTCCTTTGGGGCCCGGCGGGAGGGCAATGGCAGCGGAAACAGGAGGCTGCCGGCTGCATCAGCCCCGGGCACTGTTCCCTGTAGGATGCGCACGCCTGCGCCAGCGCACCCCAAAATGCCCCCCCGTGCACCCTTTTCCAGGGGCGCACAGGGAGCTGCGGCCACCCGCCAGCCTGCCCGATTTCCCTCCGCGCGGCTGGAGACGCGGATCCACCGCCCTCGCCAGCCCAATCTCCCTGCACCCGCTGGGGAGGTGGATTCGCCGTCCCCGCCAGCCCGATTTCCCTCCGGTGGCTGGGGACGCGGATCCACTGCCTTCGCCAGCCCGATTTCCCTCCGCCCGGCTGGGGACGCAGATCTACCGCCCTCGCCAGCCTGATCTCCCTCCGTGTGGGGGGGGCGACGAACTGACGCCCAGGGGCTGTCCGTCCGTGTTGGGTGGTGCAGGGCAGGCACAGGCAACCCCAGGGGAGAACAAGGGAGGGAGAAAAAGGAAAGAGAGAGAAATGGAGGGAGAGAAAATTGAATGAAGGAGGGAGAGGAAGAAAGAGTAAGAGGTAGAAAGGATAGAGAAAAAGGAAGAGAAAGGGAGGGGGAGAAAGGAAAGAGGGAGGAAGGGGGGATAGAAAGAAGATATGAAGGAGGGAGAAAAAGAAAGAGAGATAGAAAGGAAAGAGGGGGAGAAAGGAATGAGAGAGAGAGAAAGAGATAGCAAATGAGAGAGAGAAAGAACAAGAGAGAGAGAGAGAAAGAAAGAGATAGCAAGAGAGAGAGAGAGAAAGATAGCAAGAGAGAGAGAAGATAGCAAGAGAGAGAGAGAAAGAAAGATAGCAAGAGAGACAGAGAGAAAGAGAGATAGCAAGAGAGAGAAAAAGAGAGAGAGAGAGATAGCAAGAGAGAGAGAGAAAAAGATAGCAAGAGAGAAATAGAGAGAGAGAAAGAGAGATGGCAAGAGAGACAGAGAGAAAGAAAGAGAAATAGCAAGAGAGACAGACAGAGAGAAAACAAGAGAGAGACAGAGAGATAGCAAGAGAGACAGAGAGAGAAAGAAAGCAAGAGAGAGAGAGCAAGGGGGGGAAGGAGGGAGAAAGAAACACACAGAGGGAGGGAAGGAGGGAGTGAGAAAGGGAGGAAGGAAGAGAGAAAGAAAGAGGGATACAGAGAGAAAGGAAGGAAGAGAGAGAAAGAGGGAGGGAGAGAGAAATAGAGCGAAAGGGAGGAAGAGAGATTTTTTTGTCCAAACTTTTTTTAGCGCCCCCCCCCCTCTCAATGTACCTCAGGATTTTGAAAATATGAAAAATGTGCCGCGGCTCCAAAGAGGTTGGGAAACACTGCCCTAGAAGATCATTTTTGAAGGTGGGGGGGGGGGGGAGTTTGAACAGGCATTTCAAAATTTAGGTATTACTATAGCTCTTCAATCCCACAAGAACATTTAGAAGTCACCCAAGCTGGATTTAATATTCATTTAATATTCATCATCTTAATATTCAACTTTCTTTAAGCTTGCTTTCATGAAATGAAGGCAGTACAGGAGAATCCCACTTTTTATTTATTTCTTTTTCTTCCTGACCCACCATATTATCTGAAAGCCCTTTAGTTCCCTAAAACTGATTTTTATATAGGAATATAAAGTTGGCAAGAAGCATTCTGCAGAGTTAGCTATTCTTGAACATGAAATTCAGATATTTTCAAACAAGTGAGACAAACTTTAAAAGGAAAAAGGTTTCCCCAAATTACACGTTGGTTGTGAATTACCTGCTGGAGCTGGTAGATTGATTCCTCTAACAATGATTAGATGCATTTCTGTGCTACTGAGGTCTGAAAATATTCTACAAGGCAAGTTAAAAGAATATATGAATGATTCAATTTTCTTCTTTACTTTAAGTTTTCCAAACCAAATGTAACAGAGTTGTCCAAATCCAAATTATGGGGGAAACCATAACATGCTATGGGCACATTAAAGAGAATTGCAGGGAGACTGTCAAGAGAAGATTTGGACACAACATGGATTTAGCTGACAGCTACACAATTTCTTGTAATGCTTCATTCTGCTCCAAGATGGATATTCTAAAAAAATGCAACTTTAAGGTTTAGAAATACCATATTTTTCAGAGTATAAGATGCACATTAATTTTGGGGTAGGAAAACAAAGAAAAAAGGCCTCTGCCTCCCAGCAATTTGCCAAACAGCAAGAGATATACACTGTTTACTGTGTACTTGTGTGCCTGTGTACTTGTGTGCCTGACCCATAGAAATAGCAAAGAAATGGAGAAATGTACATTATGCCAGTATATTAATGCCAGAAAGTTTTCTTAAATGTAATCACGCTAACTCCTCCCAATTATTTAAATAGATCTACTCCAAACATGACTAAGTCAGGGTTTAACTCAGCTGCCTTATCTTAATACTAAAACAGGACACTGTTACGTTTCAGATTATATCTTTACAGATCTTTAAAACTGATGTGGATTTCTAGAAGTGTACATTATTCTCTATTATTTTAAGGAAGGTACAATAGCACTAGGCCTCTTCAGATCAAGCATTTATTTTAAAAAGCTTCATTTTGTTAAGTTGTCAAGAACAGGGGTAGGCAAAGTTGTGGACTTCAACTCTCAGAATTCCTGAGCTCGCATGATTGGCTCAGGAATTCTGGGAGTTGAAGTCCACAAATTGAAAAAACATGTGTTTGTGCATGCTTCTGGACCAATAGGGAAGGTAAGTAGATTTCACCGCTGATTCATACAGTTCATCAAGGTACAGGAACAAGAATTTTATTATTATTACTTACAAACGATAAGCCCTTGGTTATCCATACCTTACAATTTTAAAGGTTCGTTCTTCAAAGTGATGGCTTGGAGGATCTAACCCCTGCTTCTGTGCGAGCTGCAAGATCTCCAGATCCTTTTTACAATGCTGAGCTAGCTTTTCAAACCTGAAACACAGAGTAAGGAAAGGGGATGTAGAGTGGAGGTGAACAATGGAAAACTACATTTTGGAACAGTTTTTTATTTCTTGGCCTGTATTGATAAGCATAGAGTCCCAACTCTCAAATTTCTGGATAGCACTTCAGATAAGATCCTGCTGTTGACAGAAACTAAACGTGATGGTACTAAGGCTGATGAATAACAATCAAAGTGACTCAGACTTTATTACTGATGGATTTGAAAATCATTTAAGGCCAATTCTTTCCACCCAATAGATATATATATAATACCGTACTGGGAATGGAAAAAGCTTGCTTGATAAAGGAAAATATATAAAGCAAAGAGATTATGCAGTCAGTAGCAGGAAATGGATAGCCTTGAAGAAATCTCCTGAAGAAAACTCTAACTGCCCTGATTTGGCAGTGTCGGTCCTAAACTGGTTAGAACTCTGGACATTGAAGTCCACTCAGCTTAAAATTGACAAGTTTGAAAAACACTGTTATAAACTACTTCTCTTAATGGTGCTCAGCTACAGAGTAAGAGAAGTAGTTTATACCAGTGTTTTTCAAACTTGACAATTTTAAGATGAATGGACTTCAGTGTCCAGCGTTCATGCTGGCTGGAGAATTCTGAAAGTTGAACTCCATATACCTTAAAGTTGCCAAGTTTGAAAAATACTAATTTACACAGATGCAGATGCTAGGAATGTAATGCACATGTGAATTAAAATTATTTCAGTATTTATGGAACAACATACAGCCACTAAATACTTTTATATAAGTTACAACCAGTGGTGAAATCCATTTTTTTTACTACTGGTTCTGTGGCTGTGGCCAGGGAAGGATACTGCAAAATCTTCATTCCCTCCCCCCTTGGGGCCAGCCAGAACCAGTTAGGACCTCTGGATTTCACCGCTGGTTACAACACTTAATCTGGGATATTCTGCATTATTGATGGGACCATTTTTCAACAAGCAACTGATAAGAGTTCTCTACAAAACTCTGCTACAGTATTTACTTCAAATCAAATTTCCTGTTAACATTCATTTTATAAGACACTAAAATTATGTATAGATTTATGGAATAGCATGCGGTAATTAAATACATTTTAAACCATCTGTAACATTTATCTGATAAATTAAGACAGGGTTGCAATCAATCAGTTTATTTCAAAAATACCATTTTAATAGAAGTACTAAAAAAACATGCTAAGAACAAAAATTTATTTTATTATAGCACATTTTATTTTTTTCTCAACAGAAAGAAATGCCGCTTTCTGGGAAGAAGATCTGCATACATTTCCTTACAAATCCAGATTAATATGCCAAATACTATGCCCAGTACTCTACAAAGCATAGCGAAAAAAATTATCCTAAACTCCAGATAGAAGACGGAAGAAACAGTTTTCTTCCAAACAACATAAACCAAAACTTACAACAACAAAAAAGAAAATCTACTGCAAGCTCTCCCAAATTACATGCATATTCTCCCCCCAATTTTTAATGTTACCACATATAATAAAATATATTGAACTGCAAACCTACCTTGACGTTTCAGTTACATTTCCCAGATGCATAAATTGTTTGGAATACTGCATACATTTCTATTAATGGAAAGTAGAACAAATGTTTGAAAATGATTTTAAAGTAAATTTATCCAGCTACAAATATTCTCTTTTATTGGTACCAAAAGCATTCCAAAGCAAAGCTGTATGCAAAGACGAAGACCGGTTCTCCTCTGAATGTCACCTTTTTTGCTTCACCGGACTGGAGAGGTGTGAGGTGAGAAAGGATGTGATTCGGATTCCTGAGACTTTCTAGTGAACTACAGTTCTAGCGAACTACATAGAGGTAAGTACTTACCTCGTGCTGGTCTTTCAGGAGATTGATGAGCTGAATGTAAACTTCTTCTACTTTCTGAGAAAGTCTAACATCTTCATGATGTATGAAAATAAAGTCACCCTCGTCATCCGTCGGAGGTGAAGGCAGCTGTACAGCAGAACACAGAACATGTCAGAGACACCCTGGAAAAGGTATTGCTGAAACAAAGAGAGGCCATTCAGAGGAGACAGGAAAAGATTGGGGAGAAAGGGGATATTCTTAGAACAGTGTTTCCCAACCTTGGCAACAAAGAGAGGCCATTCAGAGGAGACAGGAAAAGATTGGGGAGAAAGGGGATATTCTTAGAACAGTGTTTCCCAACCTTGGCAACAAAGAGAGGCCATTCAGAGGAGACAGGAAAAGATTGGGGAGAAAGGGGATATTCTTAGAACAGTGTTTCCCAACCTTGGCAACTTGAAGGTATCTGGACTTCAACTCCCAGAATTCCCCAGCCAGCAAATGCTGGCTGGGGAATTCTGGGAGTTGAAGTCCAGATACCTTCAAGTTGCCAAGGTTGGGAAACACTGTCTTAGAATATCATATTTGATCTCAAGGGTTCACGTCGCACAATATACAGGTAGTCCTTGACTTTTGGCCAGTCGTTTAGTGATGGTTCAAAAGTTACAATACCACCTAAAAGAGTGACTTACAAATGGTCCTTGCACTTAAACAGCTATCACAGTGTTCCCATGGACACAGGATCAAAATTGGGGCTCTTGGCAAACTGGCACATATTTAGGAAGGATGCAGTGCCCCAGGATCATGTGATCTGTTTGCCAGCTGGCTTCTGTTCTGTCTGGGTCCCCCCAGACGCCAACACCAACCAAAAAGAGTATCCAGACACACTGGTAAAAAGCATAGGCAGTTTATATACTGGAAAGCAAACACAGGTAACAAAAACTGTTCTTACAGACAGGAACACGATGCAGTTTCACAGAGGTTTCACGAAGGCCAGGCAATAAAACAGGATTCTTGCTGGCAAAAACAACTCTGGAGATAATAAAACCCACGCCTCCCCCAAGTCTTCCAGGCTTCTAGGCCACAAGCCAAGATCAGAGACGCCAAGAATCGAAGCAAGGTCACAGGACTCCCAGTTGTTGCCAATTCAGGGATGGAAATATCTTTCTAATTGGCCCCTTCTTTGAGCTGCACGTCTCAGCCTCATGTCTATTATAGCCTGTGCGTCTTCATCCAATGAATCCAGGCTACTAGCTGGGGAGAGGCCCCCCCCCAGGGCTCAGGCTGCTCTCCCTCCTCCTCCTCCTGATGTTCCTCTCGCCCGTCTGCCTGGTCCTCCCCCTCCTGGTCACTGTCCTCCTCCTCTGGGCATGGATCCGGCAGAGCTCCAGCTGGTCCCTGAGAAGCCTCAGGCTGAATCACAACAGCTTCTGACAATTAAAGTCATCGAGGGAAGCTGGATGGTTGTACAATTGGGTGCCAATGACTTAACATTAGGCTCACGTAATGATGGAAGTCCCTGTCCCAATTGTAATTAAAGTTGAGGAAAATTTGTATCTGTTTTCTTGGACTAGCATAAAACACCAGGCTGTGGTGCCACACAACACCGAACTGCTTTCAAAGGCCAGTGATACATCTACAAGAATGCTGAGTGAACCCCAGTAAGTGAGGCTATGAGGAACTTTGCCTGCCCCATCTTTCCTAAAGTTTTGCGGATAACTCTATTAGCAATTGGGAAGCAATATTTAGACTGACTCTTGAGTGTGGAAAGGGGAAGGGATGTTTATATTATTCCTTACCTTCTCAGCCCAAAAGGTTTTGAACTAACTCCGTGTCAGGCCGAAGCCTTCATGTGGAGTTAGAGAGTTCGGCCTGTCACAGCACAAGGGGGGATGGGAGGGGTAGTGAGTAGTCAGAGGGGGAAATTACTAGACACAACCAAAGATTCCTTTCTCCGAGCCAAGGTCACTGTTTGTTCTGCCTCAACTGAAGAGAAGAGGAAGTTGATAAGCCCCTGCACACAGACTGGTTCTCATGAGGAACTTGTGGGTGTGGGGGATGTAAGATGAACCTTAACCTAGGTGGGATTCTGGGAAGTATTAGCCGCCCCGAGTCTACGGAGAGGGGCGGCATACAAATCAAATCAAATCAAATCAAATCAAATCAAATCAAATCAAATCATAAATAAATAAATAAATAAATAAATATCAGAATCGGAATGCCAATGGCATAGCCAACATGGTTCTGTTAATAAATCGAGCTCTGATTGAGAGAATTGGACTGGGACTTGATTTATTTCTCAGGTGCTATTTGGAACGCTGACACTCCGTATGTATGACATGGTACATTCGTGAGAACTTGCAAGTAACTGATATTTCAAGAAGCCATGGCTTCAAAAACTCTGAATTATATGAGGATGCTACCATGAAATTACCTCTTTCTTCATCACCCAGTTGAAATATTCAATAAACACGAAGAATAAATTATTTTTTAATAACACCCGTAGACATTCAAAACAGGCTAGTCTTGCTAACCTTTGAAATATCCACCAACTTGCCATTTTTGGCCATCTCAATTTTTGGATCTAAGCTCTTGGCTGTTCTCAGGTAGGCCTTGGCTTGTTCGAGATCATTTTTCTTCTTTGCCTGAATTGCAGCTTTGAGGTATTGCTTTTTTCTGCTTTCTAGAAATTCAAGATGCTCCTTGGCTGAAAGGAAACAAAAAGGTTTCTCAGTTTTAAAAAATATTTCAGGTGCAGATCTGACCCAACCAACAAGCTTTTGTGTTTTTCATTTAATCTCATAGGCAAATACCCAGAAAACCACTGATCAAATGCCATTGTACAAAAAGGCACTGAGGTTTCACTGCACAAGGGTGAGAGTAATTTTATCTTTATGACAGATGACAAATATGTCAAAGCAACCAAGAATATTTTTCACTAATGTATCTTTTACTGTTTCTGGGTTGTTTTTTAAATGTAATTCTTATATTATATTATATTATATTATATTATATTATATTATATGCTGTCTTATTATTGATGTTAGCCGCCCCGAGTCTCCAGAGAGGGGCGGCATACAAATCCAATAAATAAATAAATAAAATAAGATCCTCCAGATTCAAACACTGAACAAGGGTAGCTATCATTGGGTCTCATCTCTGAACTTCCCTGAAGTTTGGAAGACAGCAGGGTTAAACCATCTTTTGTTCCTGGGAATCTGCAACAGATCTAACCATGCTGCAGATTAGGGTGTACAATTTTCTGTTGGTTCCCCCCAGTGGTGAAATCTAAACACTACCAGGCATATTTTGGTGGTCATATGGCTGGGTGGGCGTGGCTTGGTTGTCATGGTCATGTGACCCGATGGGCTCAAAAACCAACTTTCACACATCACACATAAACAACACAAAAGCCACACAACTGACTCATACACAATGCAAAAGCACACAAAATGGCCCCTGCAATAACAAGCAGGAACCTCACAAAACCACAAAGAATTCAAAAACCAATTTTCACACGTCACACACAAATAACACAAAAGCTACACAACTGACTAACAGACAATGAAGAAGCAGCTGGACTTCACACAAAACGGCCCCTGCAACAGGCAGGAACTTAAAGGGTCACAGAAAGCTCAAAAACCAACTTTCACACGTCACACACAAACAACACAAAAGCTATACCACTGACTCCTACACAATATGGTGTAAACAAGAAAAATAATATGACTGCTGGACAGTCAGGTCTTTCTGCAAAACTTACCAGCTGAAGGGAGATGCTCAGTAGATGGAGATTTCTCGGATCTTATTCCAGAGATAGGCAGGGAATGATCTTTCTCTGAAGGGGATTCTTCCTGGATTACAGTAGGTTGCACCACCAGCGGCTGAACAATTTGTACAGGTTTCGTAGGTAGTTGGGTGGGTTTTGGAGCAGCTGGAGCTTCTGTGGAAGATTCACCCTACAAAAATGAAATGCAACAAACAAACAAACAAACAAATAAATAAAAGCCACGTGCATGAAAACTAAATACAGTGGTACCTCTACTTACAAACTTAATTCGTTCCATGACCAGGTTCTTTAGTAAAAAAGTTTACAATGCAATTTTTCCCATAGGAATCAATGTAAAAACAAATAATGCGGGCAATTGGGGAAACCACAGGGAGGGTGGAGGCCCCTGTTTTCTCCCAGGAGATTCCTAGAGAGGCCCCACGGAGGCTTCTCTCTGTCTTTTCCGGTCCTGCTTCCTCCCAGGAGATTCCTAGAGAGGCCCCATGGAGGCTTTTCCCTGACTTTTCTGGTTACAGTTTTGGAGGCTTGGGTTTGTAAGTGGAAAATGGTTCTTGAGAAGAGGCATCACTGCTCTAGACTAACTGGCTCTGTTAAGCTTATATTTATATACCTCATCATCATCATCATGATCTTTGTCATCGGTTCTTTCTCCCTCCTCTTCCATCTTAATCAATGTGTTAGCATTTTCCAGCATTCCAGAAACTGTGCCATGACCATCGATAGGAGATATTCCAGGAATTGGAGGAAATCCTAACAAAATTCAACAAACGGGTCTCAAAATAAGGAAGAAATATAAACCACAAACATTTAAAGAAGTCATGGTTTTAAAAGAGAAAGATTTTAATATTTAAGTTACACTCAAAAGTTTCAAGATCTTAAAAAGTTTGTGGACTACAATGATAATTTAACTCACTGACAAAATAAATACCAACAATTAATAGTATCTCTGGAAAAACTCTGACACAAAAATCCCAGCAATTAAGTTGAAGCTGAAATTTAATTTACTCTAAAGGTAAATATATGAATATTGAAAATCAGAATGATATTCCACATCCATTATATTTATACATAGGACAACTTTCCCATATTAACTGTATGGTTTTAGATATATGGACAGAATGTTGTTCTGTTGCATAATTTTATCCATTTGTACTATAATACTTGTGATCATCCCAGGTAAAAATATTGCAACTTCATCTTCAAACTTTGCAACATAAATGAAATATATAAGCAAAAGTACATTCTCCAGCATTCCATAAATATGTAGGGTTATTCACAGTTCTAATTTCCATAAAATCCAGATGTTCACAATAGTAGAACAGAGGGTTTGATTCGTGATAATAGCAATTTTTACAATTTCTGCCAATACAGTAAGAATAAAGATTCTTAGAGAAGTAAAACTTTTAAGCATTTGCTTGTTGTTAAAACCATTCCCATGATTTAGAAGTGACAACAGGCCATATGTTTCTGCACATTTTGTCATGCTCTCTCAGTCTCACAACAGGGCAGAATCTGCTGAAATATACTTGGCACATAGAAAATTTTCATGCTATGATATTTCTCACCATGTATAACCCTGATAGTTAGCCACTTACCAGGAGGGACTGGTAGTTCAGCAAAATTCACTTTTCTTCCTGCTTTATGTGCTTTTATGGCATCTTGATATTGCTGCAATCAGATAGGTTATTTAGAGAGAGAGAAAATACACATTTATTCCTCATTTGCTCTCAGAAATCAATATACCTATTGAAAATTCTTTTAGAATAAGAGAGAAGAGCATATTTCACAGAGTTGCATGCAAAAATTAGGTATATAAATATGAAATATGTGTTCAGACTGGTAGAAAAATTACATACTGTGTACTGTGTTTTCGTAGAGTTTCTCTTAACCAAACTAAATCAGCTAGCGGTACCTGAACACACTTGTAAGTGGATCACAAGCTTCCTAACAGACAGGAAGCAGCAGGTGAAGCTAGGAAAAATCACATCAGATACATGTACAATTAGCACAGGTGCCCCCCAAGGCTGTGTACTCTCACCACTTCTCTTCTCTCTATACACTAATGACTGCATCTCAAACGATCCATCTGTTAAACTACTGAAGTTTGCAGATGATACAACAGTGATCGGACTCATTCGAGACAATGATGAATCCGCATACAGATGGGAAGTTGAACAACTATCCTTGTGGTGTGACCAGAACAATCTAGAACTGAACACACTCAAAACCGTAGAAATGGTGGTAGACTTTAAGAGAAACCCTTCCACCCTTCCACCTCTCACAATACTAGACAACACAGTATCAACAGTAGAGACCTTCAAGTTTCTAGGTTCTATCATATTTCAAGACCTAAAATGGTCACCTAACATCAAAAACATCATCAAAAAAGCACAACAAAGAATGTTCTTTCTGCGCCAGCTCAGGAAGCTCAAACTACCCAAGGAGCTGCTGATACAGTTCTACAGAGGAATCATTGAGTCTGTCATCTGCACCTCTATAACTGTCTGGTTTGGTGCTGCAACCCAACAGGACCGACAAAGACTTCAGAGGATAATCAGAACTGCAGAAAAAGCAATTGCTGCCAACCTGCCTTCCATTGAAAATATTTACTGACCCCTCACATCCTGGACACAAATTGTTTCAACTCCTACCCTCAAAACGTCGCTACAGAGCACTGCACCCCAAGACAACTAGACACAAGAACAGTTTTTTTCCGAACGCCATCACTCTACTAAAGAAATAATTCCCTCGACACTGTCAGACTTTCTACTAAATCTGCACTTCTATTCTACTAGTTTTTCTCATCATTCCTATCATTCCTATCACCCACTTCCTCCCATGTTGACTGTATGACTGTAACTTGTTGCTTATATCCTAAGATTTTTATTAATATTGCTTCTTCATTGCTTATTTGACCCCTATGACAATCATTAAGTGTTGTACCACATGATTCTTAACAAATGTATATTTTATTTTATGTACGCTGAGAGCATATGCACCAAGACAAATTCCATGTGTGTCCAATCACACTTGGCCAATAAAAATTCTATTCTATTCTATTCTATTCTTATGTAAAAGTTACATGGACATTAGAAATGGGGAACTATTGCTAGCGTGTTAACCTCACCCCTATTTTTGTTTTTACCTTGGCTATTCTCTCGTGCATCCTACTTTTCCGGCCATCACCATTTGCTTTGGCTTGAGCTGCTGCTGATTTGTATTTTTCCAACCTCTGATTCAGAGCTTCTAGCACCGTTTTTGGCTGCTGTTGGGAACCTATGAAATGCATGTAAAAAACATACCATAAGAGCACAATCATGGAATGTGAACCTCTTTTTTTTTGTGGCAATCAAACCAGTATCCCCCCCAAAAAAAGCTAAAAGGAGCTTTAATTTTTTGCAATATGTTTGTTTTAAAGTTGCCCTTAAAGACAGTCATAACAACCACACCCACAGTAACAACAGCGAAGCACTTGTTGTTTGTCATTTTAACACTATAGCTAATTACAGGGCCATATCTGTAATACACCTCTCACCTGGATCTTCATAACCTTGAAAATCTGGTTTAGTTACAAGCTGACAATTTTCCGCAGGTACAGATGGAATTTGGATTGAGGAAATCTGTACGTCTTCTGGACTTTCAAGTTCTGAAAAGAGTGGTTATAAAGACCAAAAAATAATCTGGCTACATTTCATAATAAGCCGGGAAATAGTGAAGTGATAAATTCTGCAGAGAGGGGCGGCATACAAATTCAATAAATAAATAAATAAAATAAATTCAGTTTAATTGGAGCACAATTTAATAATACCCCAAGCAAACAAATCAGTCGTAAGAATGCCACAGATTAAAACAGCCCACTTAAGAGGAATCTACTAAATAACCCAAAATTCCCTTTAACTGGAACGAATTTTAATAATTCGTTCGCTGTCCAAGCAGCTACAACCGCATGGATGCAAAATAGAGGCAATGGCTTATATGTGTTTACAAGGAAAACCAGAAAAGCATATTTATTCAAAACAAAACAGAAATAGAGGCAAGTATCGAGAACACCTGAGGTATGAGATTACACACCTTGAGCACTGAAAAATTAAAGGCATCCAGATTTAGGTTTAAGCATATTCGCAAATAATAATAATATGAATGGTCCACAGCCTACAGTATTGATTTATATATTTTGTTAGATTTATGAGCCGTCCAACTCCAAAATGGACTCTGGGCAGTGGGGTGCTACCGGGGTGGATTCCTCCCCTCTGGTGACACAACAATGGCATGACAGATATGGTTTGCAGGGTGCTGGTCAGTTGGTACCACCATCTTTTTTGGGGAATTTTTGCCGAATTTCTGTTTGGATGGCTTTCCCTCTTCTGCTGCTTGAAAAAGAGCCCTCCCGCCTGCCCCCAGGTTAATATTAACCTTTGTTTCTTTGCCTGAAGCACAGCTGATCAGCTCCTGATCAGAGTCAGGAATTAGCCTGAAACACAGCTGATCAGCTCCTCAGCTGTGTTTCGGGCTAATTCCTGACTCTAAACATGCACGGAAGTGAAATTGCGTGAGCGGAGCTATGCGAACCGGTGGCAAAGGATACCCCCGATACAGTATACAGATAATCCTTGACTTATGACCAACAAGGGAGCAAAACATTTCTGTGCTGAGCTAGACAGCTCAATTGGGCCCTGTTTTATGACATTTTTTGCCTTAGTTGCTAAGTGAATCATGTGTTTGTTATATGAATTAGGTTTCCCCCATTGACTTTACTTGTTGGAAGCCAGCTGCTAAGGTCACAAACGGGCCATCACATGAGCTCAGGGCAATGCAACTGTCATAAATGAAAGCCTGTTGTCTAGAGCCTGAATTTTGATCAACGTGCTGCAACCGTTGTAAGTGTGAAAAATGGTCATAAGCAGTAATGGGCTGCTGTCCCCACGGGGAGGGAGACACAGTGGGGATAGTAAGTTTATGCACTATGTATTGAATCCTTAATAGTTTTTTATTTTCCTTCCTTCTCTAGCACCTTAGCATGATTCTTAATTACTTTTAAAATAGGAAATAATTAAATAGTATGTTTTTACCCATAAATGTTTTAATCATTTAAATCATTATCTAGAACTGACCTTTTATAGCAATTAAAGAAAATTGAGCTATTTGCCTAATCTGTTATCATACTGAACCTTGCAGGTTCAGTACAAAACCTTAAAATGTTACTATGCTCCTCAACAAATAATGCCGTCTATCGTTTGTCCTTTTTGCGGCTATTCAAATAATGTGACTTAATCAACTGAAAGAGTCCAAGCACCTATTTGAAAACTTATCTTGGTTGGTAAGCCAATCTCACCCAGTCACATGACCTTTAAGCCACCCACAGTCACATGAGTGTCAAGCCACTCCCATCTGGTTACATGGATGGCAAGCCACTCCTACTCGGTTACATGACCATCAAGCCACACCCACAAAATAATCCACTCCCACAGTGTGGCAGTAAAAATTTTGGTAGCCCATTATTGGTCAGAAGACACATTTTTCAGTGCCATTGTAATTTGGAATGCTCATTAACAATAGTTGTAGTTCAAGGACTACCTGTTGTGCAACCGACATTAATTGTGTTCCAAAATAAAGAGGTCTGAGAATCATGTAGAACTTTTTGCAAGTCTTATAAGGACCTGTGTGCGATGTTTACAGAGTAACCTAATAAAAAAGATGAAAAACATCGTATTTGCTTCCAGAGTCAATTTTTAGGGACTGGAAAACAAACCTTAAGGTCTGAAAAATGTTAAACCTGAAAATTCAGAGCCTCAATACTCTTGGGGTTTGTATACCAGTGTATCAGAAGGTTTTTGGCTGCAAAGAGGCCTACTGTGTGCAATGGGGTTGATATTCCTGGAGGCGTCTGTAATATGGCAAATGATTTAGCTTAACTAGATACCGTAAGTGGTCAAAGCAATGGAAACTTCAGTGTAATGTTTCCAAATGTAAAATAATGCACTTGGGCAAAAGGAATCCTCAATCTGAGTATTGTATTGGCAGTTCTGTGTTAGCAAAAACTTCAGAAGAGGATTTAGGGATAGTGATTTCTGACAGTCTCAAAATGGGTGAACAGTGGAGTCAGGCGATAGGGAAAGCAAGTAGGATGCTTGGCTGCATAGCTAGAGGTATAACAAGCAGGAAGAGGGAGATTGTGATCCTGCTGTATAGAGCGCTATATTCCACATTTGGAATACTGTGTTCAGTTCTGGTGACCTCACCTACAAAAAGATATTAATAAAGACGGGCCACAAAAATGGTGGAAGGTCTTAAGCATAAAACTTATCAGGAAAGACTTAATGAACTCATTCTGTAGTCTGGAGGACAGAAGGGAAAGGGGGGACATGATCAAAACATTTAAATATGTTAAAGGGTTAAATAAGGTTCAGGAGAGAAGTGTTTTTAATGGGAAGGTAAACACAAGAACAAGGGGGCACAATCTGAGGTTAGTTGGGGGAAAGATTAGAAGTAACGTGAAAAAATATTATTTTACTGAAAGAGTAGTAGATCCTTGGAACAAACTTCCAGCAGACGTGGTTGGTAAATCCACAGTAACTGAATTTAAACATGCCTGGGATAAACATATATCCATCCTAAGATAAAATACAGGAAATAGTATGAGGGCAGACTAGATGGACCATGAGGTCTTTTTCTGTCATCAATCTTCTATGTTTCTATGTTTCTATTACTGTCATTCTTCATACTTTATCCAAGAAGAAAGAAATCATTTCTTACTTTCCAGGGCAGGAGGCATATCCCTGAGATCTACAGGCTGCCCATTATCCAAGGCTTCTATAACCAGGCTAAATTTCTGAAATATAAAAATAACATTTCATAAGGTTAAAAGATCTAAAATAATTTTTACCAAACAATTCACAAGGCAGTAATTTCACATAGGACCCCAAAATATTTTCAGAATCCTAAAGATGTAGGATTTAAAGTAAAACATTATTGAACTTCTACTCTTCTGAGTGACAAAAAAATATAACGCTTTAAAAAATCAGAACAGAAAACAATATGGGTTTTTAAAAACTCAATAAATTTCACAATTGGCCTGAAGTCTTATCTAACTGTTGAAATCGGGGAAGAATGTAAGATTCAAAAGCCCGACACAAATTCTGGTTTGACAGAGCTGTCTTGATTTGTAAAAAACGAAGCCTCACCTTCCCAGTCCTCATATATTCTTTTGCCTTCTCAAGGTCACCTTTCTGCTTAGCTTTCAATGCGGCTAATTTGTACTCCTTCTCTCTCGTCACAAGCAGTGCCCGTGTGTCAAGATGTTTGGAATCTGAACAACATAATAAAGTCAGCCAATAAAACATCTCCTATAGAAGAATAACCATTTTTGGCCCTCGCCCCCAAAATCTGGAATAGGAAAAGCAGGAATGTGCTTATTTTGGAACATCTTGTACGTAGAATGGATTCCCAATGAAAAAGCATCAACTATAAAAGTACTTACTGCTTTCCAAAGTAGCTTTCGTTCCTAGGGCATCTGTGTTCACATCATGATCCTGGACAGCAATTCTGTTTACAGACAGCTGCTGATCACTGGGATCTGTTAATTTATTGGCTGCTGAGAGGCTTTCTGTTCCTTCCTCCTCAGGTGAAGTTACTTCATCTTGATCAGTTGAGCTTGTAGGCAAGTCACTGTGAGGCGTGACCAGTGGCACAGGCAAAGAACTCTTCCCAGATGCCACAGGCGGTGGTATTTCTTCCTCATTCACTTTTTTGCCATTCTTCAACGCAGTCAGCATGGATTCCAGTGTCTAGCAATAATTGCAAGGTAATGACAAATGCTAATCTTAACAATTCTTTACATATACAGTACCCTAATCAACCTTATTTATCACAGCCGTACACAACATATGCAGCAGAGCTAATAAAAGGAACATATATTTTAAAGCATCTCAAAACAATTGTAAAAATGTGTAGTTACAAATTAAGGAAATTAACCAACCCCTCCCCATTCAGGATTTAATTACATGGAATTTAAACTGATGCAAATACTCTGTTATATTTGTTTTAAGTTCTGATTTAGCCATGAGGAAAATATTGATTTGAATCGCTTGTTCTAACACTCTTTGGAGCCATAAAACTTAAAAATAATTTTTTACACAAATTGGATTAAAAGTCTGTCCAAGGCCAGCAGCTGCAGGATCACAGCTCATAGAAACATAGAAGACTGATGGCAGAAAAAGACCTCATGGTCCATCTAGTCTGCCCTTATACTATTTCCTGTATTTTATCTTACAATGGATATATGTTTATCCCAGGCATGTTTAAATTCAGTTACTGTGGATTTACCAACCACGTCTGCTGGAAATTTGTTCTAAGGATCTACTACTCTTTCAGTAAAATAATATTTTCTCATGTTGCCTTTGATCTTTCCCCCAACTAACTTCAGATTGTGTCCCCTTGTTCTTGTGTTCACTTTCCTATTAAAAACACTTCCCTCCTGAACCTTATTTAACCCTTTAGAAGGGAAGTGTTTCCCTCCTAAGCTCAAACTTCTTATGTGAAAAGTACTGAAATCAAGTACTGAAATCAGATACTAGCCCCATTAATTTTTATAGCAACAACCAAACAAGTAAGAGTTGTTGGCAGGCAACTGAAATGCCTAGGTGTTACATTTCCTGAATGGATATTTAAGATTGCTCTGTGAGATTCTCACATTTTCAACACTGTCTTGGGTCATGGTACTGGTATGAAGTACTGACAACTAGAAAAATATTCCCAATTTACATACAATCCATTTGTTGATGCATGATTATGCAGGCCTATGTGTCTCCCCATAGTACAGCCTTATAACACTTTGCTGTTTTGTCAATTTTACTGGCTCCCAGTTGGCTTCTGGGCATAAATCAAGGTGTTAGTTGTTGCCTTTAAAACCCTAGAAGGCATGGAGCCAGGTTAGTTGAATGGCTGCCTCTCCTCAATAGCTTCTGGCCATTTCACCAGACTTGGCAGAAGAGCATGGTCCCATTAGTGCAACACTGTCACTGGGTGGGTATTAGGAAGCATCCTTCTCTGTTATGGCATCTGTCCTGGGGACCAACTCCCTGTGATACAAGAAGTCCCTAAGGACCTTCCAAAGGCTGCAAAGACTTGGCCATTTCCCTAGGCACCATGACTGTGGTGCCAATGGAGCTCTGATGTAGATGTTACTGGATCTCCTATGTTGCTAGTGAAAATTTTTAGTATTTTTTATGTAATGGGTTATGATTTTGTTTACCACCTAGAGTATCTTTTGTAGATAGACAGCTAGATACCTAATTACATAAATCACATCTGCAGGTTTTAAATAACTAATAATCAGTAGAAAGACATTTCCACTCTCTTCTCAGTTACATGTGTATCAGTTCTCTTAATATATCCCCATCAACATATTTGGGAGTTTCTAAATTATCAAAAAATATAAATTTTAACAAATCAATTAAAGCAGAAGTGTTCTTTTTATAATTTTATACTTTAGTTTGTAACACTTGGCTAAAAATACATATAAACTATTCAAATTCAAGACAAATGTTTAACATTTACCCTGTTAATTTTGGATTCTATTTTCCCCATATAGACACTCTGATTCTTTTACACATAACCTACATTGTGCCTTTTACAATTATTTTTAAAGCTTAGCTAAATATCTATAATTATTTATTAAACTTAGCTTTCTAAAGAAGGTATACCTGAATAAATCATTGCCTAAGATACTTTGATTTTAATTTATGCAAACAAATTATGAGAACCAAATTTAATCTGTACAAAATTGTAACAGAATATGATTAGCATCTACATCAAGGATCCCCAAACTATGCTGGCTGGAGAATTCTGGGAGTTGAAGTCCACAAGTCTTAAAGTTGCCAAGTTTGAAGAGCTCTGATTCACATGAAGCTCTCTCCTCAGCACATTCTATGGCACTCCTGGATTATTTGAACAATTCCTCCCCACGAAAAATGCAGCACTTCAGTTAATAACCCAACATACCTTGAGACCTCGCTCGTACCGTCGCACTTTGGCATTCTCACCAGCCTCCTTTGCGTTCAATATTGCTGTCTTATAAATAGCTATCCTGTCTTCTACCGTTTTCTGCAATCCACTGGAAACAACAGGAGTCATCTTGAAGAAGAAAATAAAAGAGAAAATAAAAGGAGACAAAATAAGATCAAACAGGCCACTCAAGCATCCGTACGAAACTGCTACTTCAAACATGGACAGCTTGGACATCAGACTTAAAACCAAGGACCTCCAACAGAAGAGTATTTGTGTCTCAGCACCTCTGGCCTTTTGCCCAGAGAAGCAGCAGAGAGGTGGGTGGGGTACCTCCGGAAATTATGCAGACACAGGGCAACTGTAGGGAGAACTTGAGGAGTTGGAAGTCTGAACCATTTCAGGGAAAGGCTGGATAGACAGTTATTTAGAGTATAAAGGGACTACTCTCTCCTGTAGAAATGAGGATGCAGTTCTTAACATTATGGCTACTTATAAAATTATTTTCTTCTACTCAAGCACTATATTCAGTCATCCAAGAAGAACCGGTAGCAATAACAAACATTCTGCCAAGAGACCAGTTCTTCCTGATTCGCCTGAACTGGTAGCGACCCGCTTGTAACATCACATATCTTCAAATCTTCGAGACCGCCTTCTGCCGCACGAATCCCAGCAGCCGGTTAGTTCCCACAGAGTTGGCCTTCTCCGGGTCCCATCGACTAAACAATGTCGGCTGGCGGGACCCAGGGGAAGAGCTTTCTCTGTGGCGGCCCCGACACTCTGGAACCAGCTCCCCCCCCGGAGATTAGGATTGCCCCCACCCTCCTTGCCTTTCGTAAACTCCTTAAAACCCACCTCTGCCGTCAGGCATGGGGGAACTGAGACATCTCCCCTTGCCTATGTAGTTTTATGTATGGTATGTTTGTGCGTATGCTTTTTAAATAATGGGGCTTTTAGACTTTTAGTATTATATTTGTTATTTTAGACTTTTAGTATTAGATTTGTTACTGTATATTGTTTTATCACTGCTGTGAGCCACCCCAAGTCTGCGGAGAGGGGCGGCATACAAATCTAATAAATCAAATCAAATCAATATGCAGAAGCTTAATTTCCACACAGTGCATGGGGCTACCATCTTGTTTTTGCCTTTTTTAAAATTATTTTTTTTCTGATTTTTTACACTGCATGTGCAAAGTGTACATGCCCCCACATGGCATGGGAGGAAGTGAACCAGCAGCAAGGTAAGTTAGAATCCATGCCTGCAAGAGACTGATAGTCTAAGAAAATGTCAGTTCACTGCTTATCATCAAAACTGATAGCAAACATATCTCACAGGATAGTTTCAAAGGGAAAACCACCCCTAGAGAGAAAACACATGAACAGTAGAGACTGGCCTGAGATGATAATCTTTATTTATATTGCCCGCAGACTGCTTGCAAGCTGACATCTTAAGAAGTCTTTGTTTATACTAATTTGCAACCTCCCCAAAGATGTGCTCTAAATACACTATTCAGATAGCACTGCTTTTTATTATTCTCTCCTTTGAAAATGTTAATGATCTTTGAAACTGCCTTAGAACAAATGCCAAAGGCCACAACAAGGCTATCTTCCAGCTCACAAGGCAGAATTCTTTTAAAAAGGAACAGAAAACCTCTCGCCCTTCAGATATGTTAGACTGTAACTCAGTTAGCCAAAGCAAAAATGCCCAATAACTGAAAACAATGAAAATGGTATGCAAGGATTGGGAATGCATTTATGATATGAATACCCTGAACAATCCTGGTCCTAGAAAGCCTAGAACTAAGATGCCTTAAACATGATCTAAGTATTGCCCACAAGATCATGTGGGCAACTACTTCAGCTTCAACCACAACACAAGAGCACGCAACAGATTTAAACTTAATATTAACCGCTCTAAACTTGATTGTAAAAAATATGACTTCAGTAACCGAGTTGTCGAAGCGTGGAACTCATTACCGGACTCCATAGTGTCATCCCCAAGCCCCCAACACTTTACCCTTAGATTATCTATGGTTGACCTATCCAGATTCCTAAGAGGTCAGTAAGGGGCAAATACAAGTGCACTAGAGTGCCTTCCGTCCCGTCCTATTGCTCTCCTATATCTCCTATTCCTTTCTTCTATTCCTATATCTCTTCTTCTATTCTTTCATTGATATGTTCTATTACTATACCTTCTTTTCTATTCTTTCATAGATATATTTTACTATGAGTATCTCCTCTATAACCTTCATCATGTATTTTACTATGAGTATATATATATATATATATATATATATATGTACACCCACTAAAACTCTCATTGTGCATTGGACAAAATAAATAAATAAAAATAAATAAACTTGGGGTAATACCAGACGATTATATTGTTCCTTTCAGCCGGAGTTACCTGTGTCTGCATATCAGTGGGATGCTCTGTGGTTATAGGAGACGTTTCTATTGTTTCTGTGTCTTTCTCTCTGGTTTCTTCTCCATGTTCTTCTCCCAGGACTTCCTGTAATTCTGCCTAGAATAAGGATCATGGCAGTTATTGCTACAAAATAGCTATTTCCGTTCCATGTTAAAATGAACTACAGAAAATTTAATGTATCTTTCCATAATTAGTGCTCCATAATTCCTAAGATCCAACCCCCCCCCCCTAATTAATGCCAATCTGCTTGCCATTGAATACCTGTATACTGCACGAGTCAAAAAGAGGGCAGTGAAAATATTTACTGACCCCTCGCATCCTGGACACAAACTGTTTCAACTCCTACCCTCAAAACGTCACTACAGAGCACTGCACACCAAGGCAACTAGACACAAGAACAGTTTTTTCGCCAAACGCCATCACTCTGCTAAACAAATAATTCCCTCAACTATTTACTAAGTCTGCACTACTGTTACTACCAGTTTTTGCTCATCATTCCTATCACCCATTTCCTCCCACTTATGACTGTATCTTGTTGCTTGTATCCTTAAGGTTTTTATTAATATTGTTTCCTCATTGCTTATTTGACCCCATGACAATCATTGTGTTGTACCTTATGATTCTTGACAAATGTATCTTTTCTTTTATGTACACTGAGAGCATAAGCACTAAAGACAAAGTCCTTGTGTCTGCAATCACGCTTGGCCAATAAAGAATTCTATTCTACTCTATATCATATACAGGTAATTCTTGACTGATGACCAACCATTTAGTGACCATTCAAAACCACAATGGCACTGAAAGAAATGGCTTACAGCCTGTTTTCAGACTTACAACTGGTTAAGGAACCCCACGGTCACGTGATCAAAATTTGGGTACTTGACAAGCAGCATGTATGTACAATGGTTGCAGAAACCAGGGGTCATGTGATTACCATTTGCAACCTTCCCAGCTGGCTTCTGACAAGCAAAATCAATGGGGAAAAGCCAGATTCACTTAATGACCAAATAGCTTGTTTAACAATGGCAGTAATTCACTTAACACCTATGGCAGAAAGGTCATAAAATGAGGCATGGCTCAATTAACTGCTTTGCTCAGCAATGGAAAAATCTTGTAACGGTTGTTAAGTTGATAACTACCGCGTTTCCCCGAAAATAAGACCCTGTCTTATATGTTTTTGAAACCTGAAATAAGTGCTTGGCTTATTTATTAGGGGATGGCTTATTTTGGGGAAAATATTGTACTTTTAATGTGAAACTAATTAAATCAACTACCATAGTTAAAAATTATTTTAGTTAAAACTTTGGCATAGGAGGAAAGAGAGAAGCATTCTGGAGTTATTATTTTTTCTAAGTTCAGTGAAATGTGTTATTTAAAGGCATCTAATAGATTTTTCACTAAATTATGAACCCCTGCAACACATTCCTTTATGAATGCTAATCACAACCAACAAAATTACGTACCACAATTCAGCACACAGAAAGAATTTCCCCTGCATTAATTGTATATACGTAATGTCAAACAGAAGCTTGGCTGCAAAAAAATTTAACTGTAGAAAAATTATTTCTTAAAATTGCAGCTAAGAACTGTTTTTCTTTTCTTTCAAATTCTACAGTAGGCTCTCAATCATGGTAAAATTATGTCATCTTGCCTACATCTTTTCTTCAGAATCTTGAGTAATATTTTAATTTGTTGTAGACATATTAAGTATGGAAAAAAGTTTCAGAACAACACTACTTGCAAATTTTCAATTTTCTAGACTTCTGCATCCCTACTATCTTCTGCAGACATGAAAGGGTAGCAAAGTTTGTTTCATATCATTAAGATGTGTTTGTTTATTATGAAACCAACAAGAAATATTTCTCCTTTAAAAAAATATCAAGAAATCAATTTATTATTCCTACAGTACACAGGATATTATATATTTCTATTGTACATATACCTGTTTTTCACTGACTCCCAAAAACACCATTTCAGACAACTAATTTGATGTGATTCAGTAGAATGTTTTAATACCATAGCTTAAAACAAACTAGAATTTCTTGCATTTCCCTCTTAATACTCCTCAAATGCAACATTTGAGGCAATAAGTACATATTATCATATCCAATCTTTCTTATAAGCATCCTGGTAAATTCTCAATGAATTGGGCTTCAATTCCCATAGTTTTTCCAACCAACATGACTGCTTTCTCTTCTGGCTGCAGAATATAGGATTCGAAGTTTAATTCTGCCTGAGAAAAATGGTATGAAATGATGGTTCCTCTTTAGAACTAGAGGGGGGGAAAGCAGTCTTCCAGCAGACTCCCATATATACCAAAAGTTCGGTATCTTCCTCCAGACCTTCATCATCATCATCATCCATGTCCTTCATGCACTCAGCAGCCATCTTTTCTATATGGCCCATGGGCAAAGGGGCTGCAGAAAATTAAAATAAAAAATCTTAAGGAAAGGAATTCAACATGTATAGTTACAAAGGTAATTCCCATAAATAAAAGGAAGAAGGGAAAGATCCACAAAACAGCAGTTAAAATATGGTACCCAAGCAAATGATCTTAAGCTTTTCTTGTTTGTCAGCAAAATTCCTTACATTTTCCTTTCGGTTTGGTTTTTCCAGTAGGCAAATTCTCTCCAGTAATAGCTGCTAGCTCAGCTTCTAGATCCCCATCATCGTCTTCTAGATCTAGTATCATCTCTGCAGGATTGAACTCTATAAAAAGACCCAGCTGTTGACAGGAAAATAACAGGATTATAATCCATGTTACACAAATGTCTATGCAAGATATATTGGTAGCACTGCTTCTAACCCATTTCATCCAATACTGGCATACATTTCAGGATAACAAACATTATCTGCTTAGAGAGTTCTATGACATTTTATAGTAACATGAACTCTACATTGAGATTTGAAAGATATCATATTTTAATACTGACCTTTCTAGGAACCAAAAGCAATGTATACTTTCTTCTCCAATCATATTCTGTAAGTACAACTTAAACTACCATATTTTTTTAAAGTATAAGATGCACCGTTCCCCACTAAAAGAGGCTGAAAATTTGAGTGCATCCTACGCTCCCAATGTAACTTTTTCAGAAGCTTTTTTCCCCAGCCCTAACAAGATGCTAACAATTTTCCAGCTCTTACAAGCTTGCAGGCTCTTTTTGATTGCTAATCACTCTGAATATTTTTTCCAGCCCCAAGTCTTTGCAGGTTTTTTTAATTGCTAATTGCTCCAAAGAATAGTTAATAACAACAACAACAACAACAACAACAACAGCAACAACAACAGAGTTGGAAGGGAACTTGGAGGTCTTCTAGTCCAATCCCCTGCTTAGACAGGAAACTCTATACTTCAGACAAATGGTTATCCAACATCTTCTTAAAAGCTTTCAATGTTGAAGTATTCACAACTTCTGGAGGCAAGCTGTTCCCAATCGGGTTTCTTTGAGTTCCACAGTTAACTCAATTTTTCCCCCAGTCCTAAAACTTTGCAGGCTTTTTTTCGTTGCTAATCACTCTGAATAAGATTTTTTAAAGCCTTAACCAGGGGATAAAATAATGTGCTGAAATTGACCAGACTAAAGCAGTGTTCCCTCTAATTTTTTTTTTGGGGTGGGCGGAAAAGTATAGTGTCTGAGCGGCAGTCCCTTTGGGACTGGGCGGCACAGAAATAATAAATAAATAAATAAATAAATAAATAAACAAACAAACAAACAAACAAACAAAAAACCCACCCTGTTTTGCCTCAGAGAATTTCAAAATAAAATACTGTACTGTGTGTCTATAACAGTGAGCTCATAATAGGGCAACTCTATCAATATCAAAATGCCACTTAAATAGTTGAGCTAGTTTCAAACTAGATTTTGATTTTTTTTCTCTCTTCCTTACTCCCATTCTTTTTCTTTCTCTTTTCCTTTCTCTCTTTTTTCTATCTGTTTCTCTCTCTTCCTCTCTTCCTCTCTCTCTCCTTCCCTCTCACTCTTTCCCTCTCGGCTTCTGGGCAGGTTTGGAAAACTCTGAGTTGATGATGATTTTTAAGTGAGCGATTGCTCACTGCTCATCTTAGAAGGAACTATGGACTAAAGATGCTAGCCAGATGAATACCTCATAGGCAGATTTTCCTATTTTCCGCCCTAAAAACGAAAGTGCATCTTATACTCTGAAAAATATGGTAAGAGATAATATTTGACCCCAAATTATCCATTTATGGCAAGTGATAATTTGGGCTTAAAATTCTTAAAATTCTTTAATCCAAATGTTCCTTAAAAGAATGAAGAAATGTGCGGTTTATTCTGGATTATTTAACACACATACTATAATCTGGCACCTTGTCCAAAATGTACCATTAAATACTAATGTTATATAGTCTACTATGTTATATAAAGCAAAGAGAATAACATTATTATCTGCTTCTTTCCTAGGACCACAAAGGAAAAGGAAGTTCAAAAATATATTACGTGGTTAACATTTTACAAAACAATATTTGTACTAAATTAACCCAACACTTCTGTGTTCTGGAAACTACACAAAAGGAACTGCGGAACTCAAAAATAAGGCAATTGAACTATATATTCCTCCTGGAACCAGACTTCATTCATTATGGCAAAGGACAGGGATAAGCTATTCTCCAGATACTGGGACTACAATTTCCACAGTTAGTTGGAATTGGTCTTTCATATTCTATGAAATGTTTTATAATATAAACAGTCTAGATTCCATTCATTTTTAACATTTATATTTTAAGTAAAAATAAAAATGCCAAGTTTGGGAAACTAAACTTCAATATCATAGATACATTGTTTCAGGCATTTTTAAAAAAAATTCTTTCCATTCTGATTATTAAAATACAGTGATCCCCCGCTCGTTGCGAGGGTTCCGTTCCAGGACCCCCCGCAACGAGCGGGATTTCGCGAAGTAGCGCTGCGGAAGTAAAAACACCATCTGCGCATGTGCAGATGGTGTTTTTACTTCCGCAGCGCTAGCGAGGAGCCGAAGATTGGGGGCGGCGCGTGTGTTTTAAAACGTCCGGGTTTGGGGGGGTGCTAGCGAGCCCCCCATGTCGGCGGGGACGTTTTAAAACACACGCGCCGCTTTCCAATGAGTCCCGAAGACAAACGGGGAAGTTTGACGTTTGTCTTCGGGACTCATTGGAAAGTCGCGCGGGTGTTTTAAAACGTCCCCGCCGACATGGGAGGCTCGCTAGCACACCCCCAAACCCGGGTTGGGGGTTCGGGGGGGTGCTAGCGAGCCCCCTATGTCGGCGGGGACGTTTTAAAACACCCGCGCGACTTTCCAATGAGTCCCGAAGTGTGCTAGCGAGCCCCCCATGTCGGCGGGGACGTTTTAAAACAGCCGCGCTGCCCCCAATCTTCGGCTCCTCGCTAGCGGGCAGGCAGGCGGCTCCTCACTAGCGGGCAGGCAGGCGAGAGCTAGCGCCAGCGAACGGCTTGTCCGCGCTCGCTCTCGCCGCTTTGGAGCTGAGTCCTGAAGCGAATTCGCTTCAGGACTCAGCTCCAAAGCGGCGAGAATGAACGGTGTGGGCGGGGGAAGGGCGGGCGGCAGCGAGGAGTTTGCGTGGGCGGTGGGGAAACTCCTTGCTGATGCCCGCTGCTCGACCTCCCGCCAGCAAGAGGGGGAAGACCCAGGGAAGCCGCCCAGCAGCTGATCTGCCGGGTGCCATCTACGCATGCGTGCCCATAGAAAAAAGAGCACGCATGCGTAGATGGTGTTTTGACTTCCGGGTTGAAAAATCGCGAATTACCCTGTTCGCAATGGTCGGGGACGCAATAACCGGGGGATCACTGTACTTTGTTTTTCTAAAGAACTGATCAATTTAATTCCACTACTTTACTATGCCAGGCAGTTATAGTCAAATTTATATAAAATAGCTGGTATTTATTTTAGATAATAAAGGTAACTATCATTTTAGTGGCACTAGTAGCAACTATTGTCAACTAGGTTCACCTGGTGCATCAGTTGCGGCCCTATCTGGACTGGGAGTCACTGCTCACAGTCACTCATGCCCTCATCACCTCGAGGCTCAACTACTGTAATGCTCTCGACATGGGGCTACCTTTGAAGAGTGTTAGGAAACTTCAGATCGTGCATAATGCAGCTGCGAGAGCAGTCATGGGCTTCCCTAGGTATGCCCATGTTACACCAACACTCTGCAGTCTGCATTGGTTGCCGATCAGTTTCTGGTCACAATTCAAAGTGTTGGTTATGACTTATAAAGTCCTTCATGGCATTGGACCAGAATATCTCCGGGACTGCCTTCTGCCACACAAATCACAGCGACCGGTTAGGTCCCACAGAGTTGGCCTTCTCCGGGTCCCATCAACGAGACAATGTCGTCTGGCAGGACCCAGGGGAAGAGCCTTCTCTGTGGCGGCCCTGACCCTCTGGAATCAACTCCCCCCGGAGATTAGGATTGCCTCTACCCTCCTTGTCTTTCGCAAACTCCTCAAAACCCACCTCTGTTGCCAGGCATGGGGAAATTGATTCTCCTGGGCCGCTTTCGCTTTGTGTATGGTCTGTATGAGATGCATGATTGTTTTTATATTAAGGGTTTTAAAGTGTTTTTAGGTATTGGATTTGTATTGTTTTTGTTGTGAGCCGCTCCGAGTCTGCGGAGAGGGGCGGCATACAAATCTAATAAATAAATAAATAAATAAATCATGAAATTTAAATAAATTTAAATTTAAAGAATAGATTTAAATCAGTAACCATCAAACTTTCTGTATTTTTTTTCATATTTTAAAGAATAGACTCTCCTCTGAATTAGCGAGTGTACCCATTTCCACAGTATTTGTGGCTTTAAATTTTTTTGTTAAGATTCTAGACCTTATTCTAAGGTCTTATAAGAAAATAACTCAAACTACTTCATAACTGACAAGAGAAAATATTATGAATCACTTGCTGAGCTTTGGGTCAGATCTGATTTAGTTCTAACAAAACCTGAAATTGCAAAAGGCTGGATGCATGGATCTCAGTCAATCTGTGTCTCCTCCAGTATGTGAATTTCTAATTCATTTAAAGGGTGGATTTTTTGAAGAAATCTCTACTTCTCAAAGCATGAGGACCTCAAAGTCATCTCTGAATTACAGTTACAAAACCACTCTCTGTTTAGAGGAAATCATCCTTAACTGATACACAGCAAAAAGGACTAACAGAATAGATATACCTGTTTTGCGGCAGCTCCTGCCTGACCCTTGGCCTGGGGGCCTTTCCTGGCTCTTCTGCCAGGCATGTTGGTTCATCAACAGCCAACAAAGCCAGGTTGCAGAATCCAGAAATTTCAAAATTACCTGGAGACAAGGAGATTCCAATGCAACAAGATATATTTGCAAGAACACCATATACAGACAGTCTCAATTTTTTTTAAAAAAACCAAAGCATCCTGATTGAAAAAAGTAATGAAGACTGCTTCCATTCCCACTTGCAGATCTTAATTCTAAGATATACTGTACATATTGTGAACTCTTATTTTCTCTAACCAATGCCATAGTACAAAAGCAGAGATGTGCATCATTGCTTCTGGAAGATACTTATGGCTTGGATTTTCTTCTTCAAGCACAGATAAAAAGCCAGAATTATCATTTTTTAAGATCATGAATGCATAAACAAACCCTAAAACAAAACAAGACTCTCCCACTCCACAAACTGTTTACAAATCTAATGAGTAATATAGGATATTTTCAGCCCTTGAGGATTAGGGAAGTGGAAAGTCAGCAGCAAGTCAGAATATACTTATATTATATAACAGCAGAACATATTTAAGGCATTAAGAACTCCATCAATGTCCGAATACCTTTTTTTTTTAAAAAAAAAAGCTACAATCCCAATGATCCCAGTATACAGTATATAGCATGGTTTTGGTTTTCTGTTTATGCAGTAGGAAGCAAACCCTGCTACTTCCACAAAGGCACCACCAGGTTACCTTTCAGGCAGGTTGGCCCTCAACTTGCATAATTCTATGGGGGGTGCATAAGCGCACCAAAGTGCCTTCTGTCACCTTCTGTCTCCTGTCCTAATAAATAAAAATAAATACGTATGTCAGCTTGGCGATTACAGCAAACAAAGGCACCAGGTTCTAAATAACTGCTTATCACTTCCAAAATCAGTTCCAAATTTATTTGGGCCCCCACTTCACCCCTAAACCTGGAGGGAAAAAGGGGAACCCCCTGCAGTCTACACGGAAGACAAAAAGTTGTCAAGCAGCTTGGCCTGCCCTGGCTCACTCCCAGCTGAATTTAATTTAATTTCATTTAACTGACTTCTATCCCATGTATATAAATATTATTATATCTTTGTATACTGCCAATAAATACTTGTCAAAACAAATAAATAATTAAATAAAAATAAATATATATGTCAGCTTGGAGATTACAGCAAACAAAAGGCACCAGGTTCTAAAGAACTGCTTATCATTTCCAAAACCAGTTCCAAATGCATTTGGGCCTCCACTTCACCCCTAGACCTGGAGGAAAACACGGAAGATAAAAAGTTGAGTTGCCAAGCAGCTTGGCCTGCTCTGGCTCGCTCCCAGCTGAATTTAATTTACTGTAATCCAATTTAATTGACTTCTACCCAAATGGGATTCACCAAACCTACCAGATGACTTTGCACCTCTGCAACACCCAGCGGTGTCTCCTCAAGAGGCAGAGCCCATCCCTTATCAGCTGACCCTCCAAAGACAGGGCCGACGTCGGGAGGACCCTTTCCCACGACCAGATACGCCCAACCAAGAGCACGCACGTGTGTAGGATCTACACACGCACGCACAGCCGAGGCTCCAGCCGACAAAGGGACTCAGCAGCCAGCCGTAGGGGCTCCGACACAAGAAACAGCCAGCCGCTGCTTTCAATTCATAACAAACCTTCCCACAGACCAGGAGGAGGAGGAGGAGGGGCAGGTGGCAACTGCTGTCTCTCAGGCTCCAGGGAGACGAGAAGGCGTCCTTATTGTCTCCCTTCCACCAAGGCAAGCGGCCCGGGGAGGGCGGGGGGGGGCGCGGCTCCACCTCCTGCCGCAGCTGACGGGCTGCCTAGCGGAACAGGAAAATAAGGGGGGGAAAGGCCCCGGCGAGACGCGCGCTTCCCCTCCTACTTCGGACTCAGCTTGGGGCTGCACCAAGGGGCCCCCGCAACGCGCAGGCGCGGAGGCTGATTCATTTTCTAGAGAGCGAGATGGAGGCGCCGGAGTGGGCGGAGCTTGAGCGAGAGAGGCAAAAGCAGGGCGGCTCTAATAATTGATTCCGAGGCTGAAAGCAAGATGGGGAGGGGAGGAGGGGAGGGGAGAGGAAAGGGGCGTGGGTGAAGTACTGGTGCCTTTCGGTGAGGTAAAGGTGTGAGCTCACCCGTTCCCGATATCCGGAATGCTTCGGACTTCAACTTCCATCATCCTTCAGCCGAAACGGGGTAAATGGGAGTTGGTCGAAAACTCCCTCTCTGTGGCCTAGAGATAGAGCTCTTGCTCCAAAATCGTCAACCTTAAATTACCCCAAAGAATATAAATTACCCCCAAATCTTCAACCTTAAATTATCTACTGCTGACCTCTCCCCTTTTCTAAGACGTTTGTAAGGGGCGTTCATAAGCGCACTATGGTGCCTACCTCACTGTCTTTCTATTATCCTTTTTATCTCTACTTTTTACTGTTATGTTCATACAAACTATACTTGTTTGAACAAATAAAATAAACAATCAGGAGGTTGGAGGTTCTTAGTTTGGGAATCAGAATTCTAAGTGTTTTTTATGTTTCTATAATTATAAATTTATATAATTTATAAATTATAGAAATGTATATAATTATTATAAATAATGTATAATAATTTATAGCAGGATTTCTAATTCTATAATTGTCCTAAATGTCCTAATTTACCTGTATCTGCTTGTGTTTATGCATACCTGCTATTGTACATGTTTGACAAATAAAATAAATTCTATAATTATTTGGCAACTCCCATCTGTCTGTCTGTCTGTCTATCCATCCACCTACCTACCTACCTATCCACCCACCCACCGACCCATCCATCCATTTAGAATTGTTTCTGCTATAGAGTGGGAAATCAGTCTGAACAGCTACTTCTGAGACCATTTTTTAATAAAAATAACAGCTCAAAATTAGGTTCTGTGACCCAGAATTGGTAAGGCCATAAGATGATGATTGCTTCTTTAAGGCTATCTTTAAATAAAAGCAGGCCTAGATCTGTCTTGTAATGGAGACTGGCTTTGCTCATTTGAGTTTATCTTTACAGTGAGAATGCAGCGCAACTTACGTTTTTGATCCTCTTTTATTTTCTTCAGGATACACTCTGGCTTTATTGCTGTGGCTGTACTAAGTCGTAGTGTAACTTAATGTAAGTCTAAATGCTATTGCTAAGTCTAAATTCTGACTTAAATACATACAGTATGAAGTCATCAGCCGAGCAAGATTTGTGAAGCAATTTTTGATAATTTTGTTTAGATGATTGTTTCCAGACAATGCAATGGTTCACTACAAATGGAGATAACTCATGGAAGCTATAACTTAACAACAATAAGGAGGGCCATAGAATTTTCCTTTATTTCATATTATATTATTCAATGTGTGTGTGAAACCATCCAATGGGATAGATGAATCAACAATAAGTACACAATCTATCTCTTCCCCTCCCTGTTAAATATAGGTGGCAGTGCAAAATTCATGTTACTAATGTGATTTCTGTAATTTTAGGTTGGCATGATTAGTTATCAGTTTCTCGATTATTTTCTGTTACGCCCTCCCAGAAGAAATAAACATTTCGCGCCCTTCCCAACTCTCCGCCAGGATGATTGTTTGCAATATTTGGCACGGTTTTGTTGAAAAAACCCAAGCTGCTTATCAATGTGATCGGGATGAAATGTGACGCCTCAATTTATTTGGCTTCATGCTGTCTGCTGCCAACATTTTTAGACACAGTAAACATACCGGTCTTCCCTTGTCTCCCACCATAGTCACAGTGAAGCCAAGCGCTACAAATACTTCGTCATATTTCCTCGTCTTAACTTTCGTGAGACTTACGTTTGTCTCATTATCTCTATTTCTCTCCTTTTTTTTCATCCCTGTTAAATATTTTTCTATGGGGTCTCTTAAGGGTTTGTTATCTGCACTTCATATCTCCTGCTCTGTGCTGTGTGCTATTGTTTGGTGCAAATAAAGCATGTTCCCTGGGGTCACATGCCCCCCTGGCATCACTCTGCACCCCCCCCCGGGGGGGCACCCCACTATTTGAGAAGCACTGTGTTAACTAAATAGGTGGCTTTGTAATGTATGACTTAGCATATGTGTAAACCAAGAAATTAAGGTTGGTCAACAATTCATAGTTAATAAATTATTAACCAATGTAACCGGTTAATCCAGTCAATAGTGAACCAGTGATCAAGACAATGATGTACTGGATGATGACTAATAACCTGAGAACTGCTATTAAAATGAATGGAGTGAAACTTAGGTTGAAGTTGACTATACTTTTCTCTAAAGATCTGTTCTTGATCCAAGAACAGGCTGCCTCATTTTTTTAAATGGATGAAAAAATATTTCATCATCTCTTGAATCACTTCAGTGCTTTATAAACATATTTGCTTGGGAGCTAAATCACTTCCAAACTAGGCCAGCAGGTTTGTTCCCTGAAACTACTAGATACAATATTATGGTTTTTTTTTAATTTGCACTAGCTATCAGTCTGTTTTCATAATCAGTTTTGATATTACTTTTGAACACTGTATATAACAGGTTATCAAAGATGTATTATTTCCTGATAGTAGTTGCATGTTCTGAAGAGAAAGCATTTTGTTGTGTTTTTGAGTTATTGAATTTATCCATGCTAGGTAACTTTTATTTTCCTAGTTTATTTTTAAATGCATTAAAAAGATTCCATCATCCTATAAGCTGTTTTAAATAATCAAATTACTATTATTATTTAAATAATTACAAAAAATATCAGATTTTTCCACTTTTGTCTATAGAAATGTACATGAAATGAAAAGCATGTTTCCCCCCAAAAAACTTAGAAATAATTATGTGCTGGAAGTTCTACCAAACAATTTTGGATCAGCTACAACTGGACTGAAATAAAATCTGAATATTTGGGTTGTTCTATGTTTTGGCCAAAGGAAAATCAAGGAATTACAGGTTGCACTGCCATCTGTTGACCATACTACATAAAGAAAACATTTCTGGTTTAATTCAAATACAGTGGTACCTCTACTTAAGAACTTAATTTGTTCCGTGACAAGGTTCTTAAGTAGAAATGCTCTTAAGTAGAAGCAATTTTTCCCATAGGAATCAATGTAAAAGCAAATAATGCGTGCAAACTCATTAGTAAAAAAATAAAAGCTCGGAATTTTAGTTGGAGGAGGAGGAAGAAGAGGACAATTACTGCCGAAGGAAGGTGAGGGCCCCCTTTTGCCTTTTTGTGCCCAGATGCTCCAGGATGCAACCTCACACTGGGTGTATGGGAGGCAGCGCGAGGGAATCACCACAGCAAAGTGGTTTATTCCCTCTTCAAGTGTCCAGAGAAAGGAAAACACTCCGTTCGCTCTGGGCTGCCAAAGCCTCCTTTAGCGCCACCGAAAGGCTCCTCTGGCAGCCAAGAAAAGCCCGAGATGGCTGGGATTAAAGGGGGAATGGCAGGAAACTGCCGAAGGAAGGTGAGGTGAATCAAAAAAATCCAAAACTTTAAGGCTTAAAAAAAAAAGAGGGACTCTGAGGCAGCGAGGAGCACGCGCCCACCATACACCCAGTGCGAGGCTGCCTCCCATATACTGCGCCAGAGAGAGAAACCCAGGGGGAATGGCAGGAATATGACCAGGCCTTCGTGCCGCTCTCAAATTTCCTGGGAAATATTTCCGGACTCGAGTTCTTAAGTAGAAAATGGTTCTTAAGAGGAGGCAAAAAAATCTTGAGCACCCGGTTCTTATCTAGAAAAGTTCTTAAGTAGAGGCGTTCTTAAGTAGAGGTACCACTGTACAAAGCAAATGATGTTTGGATGAATAATTCTGAATTATATGTTTTTCTCTACTTTCTACCTTTGATTTATTGAGGTTTTCCATATTTCAGTTGATAAACACTTTTTTAATTTCTGTTCAATTGCATCCAATTCTGCCCGATCAAGTCTGTTCTCTTGGCAAGATTTTTCAGAAGTAGTTTGTCTCACCTCTTTCTTAGGGCTGAGTGAAAGTGACTGGCCCAAATTCCCCCAATTGGCTTTGTGGCTAAGCTAAGGCAGGACTAGAATCCGTGGTTTGCTAGTTTTAGCCTGAAGTGTTAACCACTACACCAAACTAGCACTAAATATTAAATTACTACTAGCATTTCATTTCTAGCTAGTTATAAATAGGTCTACAACAATCAAAACTGTAGTTAAGAATGGTTAATAAACTAAGCAGTTGGAAGAAGTACTTTACAAAGTATAGTTATCATGAACAAAACTACATTTTTCAAAATATTAAAACAATTGTGATGGATTACTTCCAATGCTGCTTGAAGACTATCACCAACTGCCTGTGTGGTAGTTTAGAAGACAGCTAATATTGTTTCGCAGTGAATCTCTGTCCAGTGTTTTGTACAAGCCTAACATATTGAATACAGTATTTTAGAAGCTATCTAAACATGGGGTAAAGTGAATTTGCATGAGCCTTCATTGGGATAAGATCAATTTTTAATTAAGCTTCAACAACTGGTTATTGATTTATAAAATAGAATGTAGAGTGTTATGAGTAGTGTTGGGCAAACCCAACGAAGTTCGGGTTCGGCAAACTTACCTGAACTTGGCGGCGGAATTCGGGTAAGTTCGCCGAACCTGAACACATCTGGAAATAAAGCCACGCACCAGGAAGAAGTCTCTGAGTCATCAAAGCTCCGCCCCCGGAATCCCATCATGGAATTCCCCACCTCCCTAGTGTCCTTTTCCGTAAAAATATTTTTTTTTATTTTTATGGAAAAGGACGCCACAGCTGCGCTGCAAGCAAAAGGAGGTGGGGAATCCCACGATGGGATTCCGGGGGCGGAGCTTTGACAACACGGAGACTACTACCTGACGCGTGGCTTTCTTTCAGCCGGCCAGGAAGAAGTCTCCCTGTCGTCAAAGCTCCGCCCCCAAAATCCCATCGTGGGATTCCCCACCTCCTTTTGGTGCAGCGCTGGCCGGCCGAAATAAAGCCACGCGCCAGGAAGAAGTCTCCCGGCACCGCCACCTGTTGCCCCTGATGCTCTGTGGCTTCAGGCGGGTCCTACATCCTCCCCGTGAGAAACAAAAGTTTAGCAGGCGGGCATGATGAGCACGTCAAGTTGGTTCGTGGGCCCCTCATGCAGGGAAGTCGCCATGTTTATGCTATTGTAGCGAGCAGCATCAGCGGCTTTGCATTGACCCACAGGGGCTTCCTGGTGCTTGGGCGTGCAGTAACACACAGCCACGCTTGAAAGGACGGGTGCGCACTTCTGTCGCTGCCACAGGGCCTTGCTCGGCCGGAGCTTCCTCTGCGTGCTCACTCCTGGCCAGCCGGCTGTTCCAAAACCAGCGCTCAGCTCGCGCTTCTCACCCTCCCGCGTGGAGTGGCAAGCGAGGCCCTCACGGAAAAATTCTTCCTGGCACGTGGCTTTATTTCGGCCGGCCAGGAATAAATATCCTTGTCGTCAAAGCTCCACCCCCGGAATCCCATTGTGGGATTCCCCACCTCCTTTTGTTTGCAGCGCTACTGCGGCGTCCTCTATTTTTTAATTTTTATGGAAAAGGACGCCGCAGCAGTGCTGCAAGCAAAAGGTGGGGAATCCCATGATGGGATTCCAGGGGCGGAGCTTTGATATCACAGATACTTCTTCCTAGCCGGCCGAAATAAAGCCACGCGCCAGGAAGAAGTCTCCGCGTCGTCAAAGCTCCGTCCCCGGAATCCCATCGTGGGATTCCCCACCTCCTTTTGCGCCTCCCGACCGGCCGACAGCTCCCCGGTGTTTGCCTTCCTCCACCACCACTGGTGCCCGGCTCCTCGTCTTCTCAGCAAATGACAGCCGGGCGGCGGCACTTTGCGGCGTTCGGCACGAACGCTGAACTGGAACCTGAACTTTTAAAAAAGTTTGGGTTCGGGTTCGGCATGCCAAATACCACAAAGTTCGGTACGAACCCAAACTGTGCAAACACTAGTTATGAGATCACAAACAACTGGATTATTATTTAAAGAATAGTTATAATTATAAACACTATAAAAATAACAAAAATAAGTTTAAAAACAAATTTCAAGTATTAATCAACACCATTATTTAAAACAAATCTCATTAAAATTTAGTATTTTTGGTATTCTGATCTTGCTTGAGCGCATACATAACATCATTCTGGCTAACATTGAGTCGAATTCGCATGCTGAGGTACTTGGCATTAGATTCTACCAGCAAAAGTTTGCAAGCACCAAGTCGGGAGGATATTGCCATTATATCTGATACAGTAGGTGTTGGCAAGCCTTCAAGTCTACATAGAGCAACATGCTGATGAAATATCTAGAAGTGGAAAAAACAAAACTGAAGGTTAAAAACAAGCAGATTTAAGGGAGCAATTTCTAATTACTTTCCTGTTTTTGCGAGAAAATAGTAAGATACACCAGTGGTTGTCAACCTGTGGTTCACAGACCCTAGGGCTGATGGAAGGCTGTGATGTGGTCACAGGGGGTCCATGACGGCTTGAAGAAATGTTATGATTTAAATCTTCGGTTAAATAAAAGTCAATTAAATTAGATTAAATTAAGTCTTAGGGGTCAGTGGCCATGGTCTGTGGCCACAAAAGATCCATGGTGTAAGAAAAGGTTGAGAACTATAGAGATACACCATTTTTCAGAATTGTATATTCAGTGGTACCTTGGTACTCAACTGTTTTGAAATTCATTGAATTTGTTACCCAACACATTTTAACAAGCTACAACTTGTCAATGTTGGCTGCCTTGTGACTCACAAACATTATTCCTTATGAGAAAAATTCATTTGGCACTCCTCATGCTTCCTGGAACCAATTAAAAATAAGTACTAGGGTACCACTATACTTTGAAATTTATTAAATGATTGTCAAATTGATTGTCTAGATTGAATATATGCAATTTGGAAGAATGTATAGTATGGTCTGACACAAATACTGTAACTATATTCAAAATAGAAAAATACGGGCTTGAGAACTGCCAAAGACTTGAAGCACTACACTGTATAAAATGTATTAAAAAGTAATTTCTGATGAATATATCCACAGAATATAACTGAAGTCTTGAAAAATTAGTATTTTTTACCTGCTGAATTGTAGCTTCTTCCAGTCCTAACCTATGATATTCTGCAATTGTGGCTTTCAAGAATATTTGCTCCTGCAGTGAAACATTCCTAAAAGAGAATGGAACCCCAACAAGATTAATAAAAAGTACACCTCAGTGTGTTGGTACACTACATATAGCTATTACTTGGTGGGTTGCAAGAAACAATATGTTGACTTACAAGGAAGACATGTATTCTATTCAGTGTACAATTGATGTTATCTCAATTTTGGATGCTTATAAATGTAACAATTCACAGGTAAAGGTTGTAAGCTATGGTCCAGAGAACGGTAATAATTGGAAGAAACAAGGATGATGTCAAGGTTCCAGCTAACATTCAAACTAAATCACAAACTGAATCAGAGTATTCTCCAAAGCTCCAATTTATTTCTGGAGCCATTCTGGTGCCTACAAGGAGAAACTTGAATCTGAGGTTTCCTCGGTTGAAAGTTCACATCCTTGGCTGTTCTTATGACTTGTTTAATTTGGTCACACTCATTTATTTATATTACATATTGCATCTATTTATATTACATATATATAGTCAGATATGAGTGAGAATGGTGACTGTTGATAGGTATTTCCCTCGGAAAAGGTCTATTTCAAATAAACTTTGGTTTATGATGGGAACTGGGAACAGAATTTTTGTCCCCAAATGATGTTTTAAAGTGTGATGTCACATAGCTGCGTTGCTTCACAACAGCAATTCCAGCATCCTGGTTGCTGTTATTGAGTAAGGATTTCCTGGATTGATAAGTGAGGACGCCACGTGACAATTTCCAATTTCCTGGCAGCTTTCCCATTGACTTTGCTTGTGGGAAGCTGGCAACGAATGTTGGAAATTGTGATCATGTGACTGCAGTTTGCTATCATAATTGTAAGCTAGGCACTGAATGCTCAGATCACAACCATGTGACTGTGGGAAGGCAGTGATGCCTGGAATTCCAAGGACCGGTATTTACCACCATTTGATCAGTTACCATCACCTTTTAATGGTTGTTGAACAAACAGTTGTAACGTTTGGCCTCTATAAAACCTTGGAAAGGAGTCTATTGAGCGGAACTTGAGTGTTCCTGACACTTATGTGGAGTCATAGACAAACCCACAGCCTCATGATTATGAGGCAAGAGCTCCAACTCTAGACCTCTCCCCCCACACCACTCAGACCGTATTTTCCTTTATGACACTGAAAAAGGGAAGATTCACAGGTGAACTATTTTATTACCTAATTGCATTTATATATGGAGATGAGAACATTTCATCCACGGCTTGCATCACATGTGCCATGCTGACTAATCCAGAAACACCTCTTTTGCTATTAAGTTCACAGATTTCAGTGGACCTTCTGCAGATATCAAGGCATCGTCTTGCATCACCAGACAAAGCTGCAACCTAAAATGCATTGATTAAAAATGAAAGTCAATCATTTTTTTCTATATTGCAACACTCAGGAGAAAGGATAACTATTCAACATTATTGAACAATGTTCAATTCAATACCTACAGACAAGGATGACCACCTTATAGAAGGGTTTCTTTCCAGCGGTACAGATGCCTATGACCCTTTGACCTTCAGGAAAGTTATGGTTTTCTTCCAGGCAATGAGGCCATGCTGTTGAGGGAGCTGGCATTGTATGGTTGATGCATGCACATTTTATTGGGGCCTCAATGTTGTTTTTAAGTGGTTTTTGTGTGTGTGTGTTGACCACATTGTGCTTTTTATTTTTGTTCATTGCCCAAAGTGCTGTCTGGTAAATAGACAGCCATATAAGTTTGCTAAATAAACAGAATGGATACATTTTGTGGATTTGATTACTGCCATCTTCGCTTTCTTCAGAATCCCAAATAACCGAGAAACAATAATGAAGAATCTCTGAGGGTGCTTCTTTAAAAATTTCTAATTTATGATGCAAATCTTTTTTATAAATCCACATAGCTGCTATGGTCAATTTACCTTTCTGGAAATGAACTGAACTGCATCCTCTTCAAATGCTTTTAACTGATTGATCCTGGATGAAATAATTTGTTGTAACTGCTTGTAGGTGTATGGCTGGAAAGACATTCGAGTAAGGCCCTGCAAAATGGAAAAAAAATCAAACATCTTGAAAGCTCTTGAAAGAGATATTCAATAAATCTGACAAGTCTACGGAGAGGGGCGGCATACAAATCTAATAAATAAATAAATAAATAAATAAATAAATAAATAATAAACTATGCAACGTAGAGATAGAATAAATTATAGAATGTGCAGTTGTGTTTAACCTTGTATGATAGCTTTTCTATCAAAAATGCTTTTTAATTACGCTATCTCATATAGAAATTGAAAATGTATGCACTAAATAGTCATGCGATATTAGGTGTAAATTAATGAAATGTTTTATTCTGAACTTGTGATATTATTATTGCAAGTAGTTTTTCCAGAACTCTCTGCATTCCAGCTTATTATCATGGGTTGAACACTCCCACATCATAATCCTTCTTTCTTCTAGCACTACAAAGACTCCTATGTTTGATATCTAGTTCTATAAATGACCAGTTTCAGAATAGAAAAATGCAACACTCAAATACTGTATAAGACCATTATTTAAACTCCTAGTAAATTATATCTACCACATTTTTCTTTATTCAGACCATATCTAAACAATTAGTGGTAAGATATTCATGAACGGTGAGTCACATGAACAAGGTTAGCCAATGAATAGGGATAGCAACTAAGTCAGCCAATGGGAGCTAACCACTTCTGAGTCTGTGAAGAGAATTTATGTGGAAATTTTCTCATATCAGTAACAACTAATTGCAAAGCACACTACAGCAGTATCTCATTTCTTCTTTTTCATTTATATCTGAAATTAATTACTTAATTTCTGAAACCAACACAAATGCAACATAACCACAGTAATAAGAGTTGAATAGACATACCAGCCTGCTGGCTACTCTTTTCATCATTATTCTTTCTGGCAAATCCATAGTATTAGCAATGGCCAAGACAATTAGCTTGGCATTTTTCTGGGTGGGCCAGTCAAAAAGATTGTACATTACGTTTTGTTTTCGAGTCCATAGAAGATCAAGCTAGATTAAGGAAGAAATTGATACAAAGTTACAAATGAAGAAAATATATGCTACAAATACGCTATACAGTGTTCCCTTGATTTTCGCAGGGGATGTGTTCCGAGACCGCCTGCGAAAGTCGACTTTTCACGAAGTAGAGATGCGGAAGTAAATACAGTGATCCCTCGAGTATCGCGAGGGTTACGTTCCAAGACCCCTTGCGATACTCGATTTTTCGCGATATAGTGGTGCGGAAGTAAAAACACCATCTGCGCAGGCGCGCCCTTTTTCCATGGCCACGCATGCACAGATGGTGGAGTTTGCGTGGGCGGCGGGGAAGACCCAGGGAAGGTTTCTTCGGCCGCTCAGCAGCTGATCTGCTCGGCAGCGCCGCAGCAGCGAGGAGCCGAAGATCGGGGTTTCCCCTTTGCGTGGGCGGCGGGGAAGACCCAGGGAAGGTTTCTTCGGCCGCCCAGCAGCTGATCTGCTCGGCAGCGCCGCAGCAGCGAGGAGCCGAAGATCGGGGTTTCCCCGCCGCCCACGCAAAGGGGAAACCCCGATCTTTGGCTCCTCGCTGCTGCGGCGCTGCCGAGCAGATCAGCTGCTGGGCGGCCGAAGAAACCTTCCCTGGGTCTTCCCCGCCGCCCACGCAAAGGGGAAACCCCGATCTTCGGCTCCTCGCTGCTGCCCGCCCGCCACTCGCCCGCCCGCAGCTCGAGAGCAAGAGGGGGAGAGATAGAGAAAGAAGGAAAGAGATGAGAGAGGGAGGAAGAGAGTGTGAGAGAGGAAGAAGCAAGATAAAGAGAGAGAGAAAGAAAGATGAGAAAGGAAGAGAGTGACGTCATCGGGTGGGAAAAATCGCGATATAGCGTTTCGCGAAGATCGATATCACAAAAATCGAGGGATCACTGTACACCATTTTTGGCTATGGACAGTATCACAAGCCTTCCCTTAACACTTTAAACCCCTAAATTACCCTTTCCCATTCCCTTAACAACCATTTACTCACCATTATTACTGCTATTCACCATTGAATAAGACACTTAGTAATCCTGATATTTATAAACATAATTATTTATTAACAATAATTATTTTTTTGTTATTTATTTGCAAAAATTATTAGTTTGGCGATGATGTATGATGTCATCGGGCGGGGGAAAACGTGGTATAGAAAAAAACCCGCGAAGTATTTTTTAATTAATATTTTTTGAAAAACCGTGGTATAGGCTATTCGCGAAGTTCGAACCCGCGAAAATCGAGGGAACACTGTATTTCTTTCTCTGTATCAATACATTTTTATGTGAAGAACAAGTACTTGTTACGTAAAAGTTCTTCTAATTTTTTTTAGTTCTGCAGAAAAATATTATTTTGGATTAGCCTTATTCAAATACAACATGCATTATTTTTAATTTTTCTTCACCTATGGATAACACTGCATATATAAGTATCTAAAGAAAAGTACTGTATATTTCTTTCTCTGTATCAATACATTTTAATGTAAAGAACAAGTGCTTGTTATGTAGCTGGAACTGAAACCTGGAACTGAAATCCACAGAAATGTATCAGTTTGGGAATGATCACAGAAAATAGCTTTTCCCCTTCACATTCTTTTTTAAAGACTTTAAACTCAGCAGAGATGGTTTTTATTTTTGATTAATATTTGTAGGCTCCTCTTATTAAGGTGAAGAGAATGAAAGTGTTTTGAAAAAATTAACAGTGTTTTCATTGACAAGGATGACCACTTCGGACCATTTCAATCTTACAACAGCCCCATGACTCTGAAATACATACAAAACAAACTTTTAAAAAATCTTCTAATATAACCACTCCCACATTACCTCATCCACAACAAGTACTACAGTTTTCCTTTTTGATCCAGGTGTGCAAAACATCTTTTTCAGAAGTTCAGCCGCATGATTGGCAGTTGCCTTCTCGCCTGTCAGTAGCTAGATCAAATTAAATGGAGACTGGTGTTACGATCTTGTGCAGCAGTGATGAATTCTGCTATAGAGATAGTATAATTCTATGTATGTTTATATAAAGGTAAATCCTACTTTAAACAGTGTGGGACCCCTCCCTTAAGGATGTGTAAACCAAAGCCTGGAGCCAGCCTCGTGTCCCCTCTCTGCTAGCCAAAACCTGCTTTGCCAGACCCATTCTAGACTACTGCTCATCTGTCTGGAACCCATACCACATCTCAGACATCAACACCCTTGAAAATGTCCAAAGATATTTCACCAGAAGAGCCCTTCACTCCTTCACTTGAAACAGAATATCCTATGAAAACAGACTAACAATCCTGGGCCTAGAAAGCCTAGAACTACGGCACCTAAAACACGATTTGAGTATTGCCCACAAGATCATATGCTGCAATGTCCTACCGGTCAATGACTACTTCAGCTTCAACCGCAGCAACACAAGAGCACGCAACAGATTCAAACTTAATACGAACCGCTCCAAACTTGACTGTAAAAAATATGATTTCAACAATCGAGTTATCGAAGCGTGGAACTCATTACTGGACTCAATTGTGTCAACCCCTAACCCCCAACATTTCTCCCTTAGACTCTCCACGATTGACCTTTCCAGGTTCCTAAGAGGCCAGTAAGGGGCGTACATAAGTGCACTGGTGTGCCTTTTGTCCCCTGTCCAATTGTCTTTCCTTTCTTTCACCTATCTTATATATTCTCTTCCTTTCATATATCCTCTCCTCTAAGTTCACTTTCACCCTCTTTTATATTATCACATGTCTATTTTTCTTCCTATGTATTTGTGTATTGGACAAATGAATAAAATAAATAAAATAAATAAAATAAAACCAACCAGGAAGGGGCACAGGTCTAATAAACATGTCGAGAAACTCATCAATCCCATAGCCTTGTCCACATCTTCAGGAGTCACGGGCTCAAATTTATCTCATACAATAGGACTAACTCCTACCCCTGTCATTCTTGTATTGAGAAATACAGTGGTACTTCTACTTACGAATTTAATTCGTTCCGTGACCAGGTTCGTAAATAGAAAAGTTCGTAAGTAGAAACAATTTTCCCTATAGGAATCAATGTAAAAACAAATAATGCGTGCAAACCCATCCCAAAAGTCACCCCTTTTGCCTTGCGCTGCTGAGAATCCCCGACTCCGGGCTTCTGTTGCCACCCAAAGCACCCATTCTTGCGCTGCTGGGATTGCCCTGAGCCTCCCCTTGCTGGGAATCCCAGCAGCGCAAGAATAGGTGCTTCGAGTGGCAACGGAAGTCCGGAGGCGGGGATTCCCAGCGAGGGGAGGCTCAGGGGAATCCCAGCAGCGCAAGGACAGGCGCTTCAGATGGCAACGGAAGTCCAGAGGAGGGCCATCCCAGTGGCGGCGGCTCGGGTTCGTAAGTGGAAAACAGTTCGGAAGTAGAGGCAAAAAAATCTTAAACACTGGGTTCGTATCTTGAAAAGTTAATCAGTAGAGGCGTTCGTAAGTAGAGGTACCACTGCACCTGAAAAATATGGCTTGACCATAGCAGCCAAATCTTCACTTTTGTTTTAAATATTAAAGTGTATTGTACACATTTTAAAGTATGATGACAATGGAACTTATTGCATGGTCAGGATTTTAGATTTTTTAGAATTTTTGTTCATTTGCTTGTTTTCAGGAAAGTTTACTCTCTAGCTATTATTATTATTATTATTATTATTATTATTATTTACAATTGTATCACAGCAGATTTGGCATAGTTACGAGTTGAGCCTCATCCAGGGTCCTAGGACATCATAATATATTTTCGAAGTATATGTACTGAATCGAGCAGTGCGGCTTTGAGTGCATGCAGAGAGTAAAGAACCCAAATGGTGGCATCCGGGTGGGTAGGCGAAGCTCATGCTGCGATCGCTACTGGCTCTCTGATGACTGGCAAGCATGGCCAAACCGGGAGCATTTCACCCGTGATATGATGTCTCTGGGCCATTCATTTTTTTCTCAGCCAAGACTAAGAACATTTATCAACCAACTTCCATGGAAACAATGTGCTAGATTACACTCCATAACCAAATTATTCATCTTGAGGACGGGGGCTGAAAACATTGTCACACAACACTCTCTACATGGGGCTACCTTTGAAAAGTGTTCGGAAACTTCAGATCGTGCAGAACGCAGCCGCGAGAGCCATAATGGGGCTTCCAAGATTCGCCCACGTTTCTTCAACACTCCGTGGCTTGCATTGGCTGCTGATCAGTTTCCGGTCACAATTCAAAATGTTGGTCATGACCTTTAAAGCCCTACATGGCATTGGACCAGAGTACCTCCGGAACCGCCTGCTACCGCACAAATCCCAGCGACCGATAAGGTCCCACAGAGTTGGCCTTCTCCGGGTCCCGTTGACTAAACAATGTCATTTGGCGGGTCCCAGGGGAAGACCCTTCTCTGTGGCGGCCCCAGCCCTCTGGAATCAACTCTCCCCAGAGATTAGAACTGGCCCCACCCTCCCTGTCTTTCGTAAAATACTCAAGACTCACTTATACCGCCAGGCATGGGGGAGTTGAGACACCTTTCCCCCAGGCTTTTTTTAATACTTTGTTTTATGTTTGGTATGAATGTGCTGTTTGGTTTTTTAAATAATGATAGGGTTTTATATGTTTTTTAATATTAGATTTGTTCCACTACAATATTGTTTTTATTACTGTTGTGAGCCGCCCCGAGTCTTCGGAGAGGGGCGGCATAGAAAAATCAAATAAATAAATAAATAAACAAACAAACAAACATCAAGAAAAACAATTACACACACACACACAACTTACGGCTTTTGTATACAACACACTCTTAGTGACAGACAAGCTCACCCTCTGAATTTAAGAAACTATTGAAAAAGTTTCTTGCCCAATTCCATTTTTCTCAAGCATATTCACCTTTAAAATGTGCACATAGGCTTGGTTGGGATCAGTCAGTTTCATTCCATTAATCTCTATAAACTGGAAAGCTGGTATCTCCTCATTTTCTGCTGCCTGCTGAAGACAATGAATAGCTTCGTGGACTGTTGCTGTTTTACCTGTTCCAGGAACACCAGAAATGTACATACACCTGAAACACAAGAGAACCAATATTAATCAGGAAGATTTCTGTTTTCCTAATAAAAAGCTGCCTTATACAACTCTAGAACAATTGTCCCCTTAGTCTGATTAAATATGATTAATGATTCCGCTGCAGCTTCAGTTATGTTGATTGTTCCTGGAATTTTTATAATGAAACTCTGAAAATGTGTTTTCTTTAACCCCTACTTAAAGCCCCCCAAAGTTACTTAATTCTTCTTAAAATAAAAATAGCCACAGGCAAGTGGATAGATCTGAGAAGCTTCTATATGGCCACACCCAATAGTCTGGTTAATAACTGTGAAGATTTCAGAAATGGAATGTACTTGGCCAAAATATGTTATTAAGTGTTTACTAATAAACAAGACATTCCTTTTAATCTGTGCAATAAAAACGCATGACTTTCAAGAAATTTTAAAAAGCGTTGTAATCTTGTAGAAAAAGAACTTTTAAGCGAAAACTTGCCATCGTTGTTTTGGCCCATCAACATGACCTGGATTTCTCTTTTTCCTTCCTCTTTAATAAAACTAAAAATGGATAAATAGCATGCCAAGAAATACTCACCCTCCTGTACCATCAAGAAGCTTGCTTTCTATAAAGTTACAGATATCCTGGAATTCCTTTTCACGGCAGGGCAAGGCTTCTGGGACAGCAGACACATGCAGTCTGTCAATTAAAGCAAAAGAGGAGTGATTTCTAAATAAAGTGCTAGGCACAGAATATAATTTATTAAGAGTTGTTATGCAAATGTTCTAAGAATTCATTTCAAATAGTGCTGGGTTTAAAAAGGGGTGGGTTTTTAAAAAAAGTGACGTTATAACTTCATCGCTGATCCAAAGTAAAAATATTTTATATGCAAACACACAGAACAAGTAGAATAAGACATTCATAACAAAATGGATGTTTATTTAAAGGTACCATTATATTAGCTCTTACTGTAACAAAGAATATCATTTATATCACCCTCAAAGGGTAACTTCTCTTCCTTTAATAACATTATTATTTATTTCTTCCCTTAGGAAATATCAGGAATATTTTACTTTACCTCATTCTTGCCTCTTCTAGTACATTGATTGGTTTCTGTGGAGTCTGATTTCGGCTACGTATTTTTGGGGTGGCATTACGTGGAGTTTTTGGAGTACTTGGCTTAGACTGCAAGAAAAACCATTGTTATTTTCTCCTTTACAAACATCCCCTGATAATAAGCCCAATCGGGCTTTTGAATGCATGGCACTAAGGCCAAGTGCTTATTTCAGGGTTCAAAAAAATATAAGACAGGGTTTTATTTTTGGGAAACACGGTAATTGTTTGCATTTTGTTTTATTTGAAACTGTTGAAAATAATAATTGAAAAAATTAAGCCAAACATTTGTAATGCTTAATTCATTTTTTCTTTGGCACATAATTTAAATGAATATTAATGCAAAATTGGACTGAGAGAAGGAAAGGCGGAAACAGTTTTACATTACAGTGGAACCCCGACATAAGAGCTGCTCTACTTACGAGCAACTCGAGATAAGAGCTGGGAGGGGAGAGATATTTTTGTTCTACTTACAAGCCCAAATTCGAGATACAAGCGCCAAGGAGCTGTCTCCTGAAGCCGAACGCTAACTTCCGCGTTTGGCTTCAGGAGACAGCTGCGAAGCGGCGCACGTGTTTTAAAAGGTTGCAGCCGGCCTGGGGGGCTCGGGGGGTGCTTGCAGCCAGCCTGGGGGGCTTGCCAGCACCCCCCCGAGCCCCCCAGGCCGGCTGCAACCTTTTAAAACACGCGCGCGGCTTCGCAGCTGTCTCCTGAAGCTGAACGCGGAAGTTAGCTCTTTTTCTTTCTCTCTTTTACCTTCCCTTCCTCTATTTCTTCTTTTCTTTCTCCTTCCCACCTTCTTCCCTCCCTCCCTCCCTTCACTCATTCCTCTCTTACTCTCCCCTTTCATAAGTTTCCTTGCTTCCTTCCTCTGTTCCTGTCCCTTCCCTCTTTCCTTCCTTCCTTCCCACCCTCCGTCCATTCATTCACCCATTCCTCTCTTGATCGCTTAAAGCCGGTCCCTGGTGCAAAAAGGGTTGGGGACCTCTGTCCTACAGGATTGGGTGGCAGAGAAGTTGAACATATGTAAATTTAAAAGTTTAAGAAAGTTTACAAGTTAAGTGAAAGAAACTTCATTATTCATTTATATGTACATGTACATTTCTTCATTAAAAACTTGTCTTTCTGCATAATTTAGACTAACTTTGTGAGTTTTTTGAGGGCTGGAACCAATTAAAATTATTTACATTAATTCCTATGGGGAAAAGTCGTTCGAGATAAGAGCTGCTCGACTTAAGAGCCCAGGTCAGGAACGAATTAAACTCGTATCTCGAGGTACCACTGTATTTCTTCTTTAGAATTTTGTAGTCCACCTTGTAGTCAGTTTCATGTTGAAGGTACTGGAGTAGGGAGACCTGTATTTTCATTTTCGCTTGGGAATAAAAGCCAGCTAAGTGACTTAGACCAATCAACATTAGAACAAGACCAGAAATTTAAAAAAAAATAAAAATCCTGAAGGATTGGTAAACCATTTCCAAAAATATTGCCAAGAAAACTACATTGATCTGTTCATGTTGCCAGGAGTTGAAATTGATTTAAATGACCCTAACACACATACAAAGAGACAGCCTAGCTTGATCAGATAAAATGAAGATGGTATTATTTGACTACAAATATAACCACTCAGATCTCAGTTATCTCAATGTATAAATTGTAAGCTGAATTTTATAAATTCCTGAAATTGTAAAATCAAGAGCTCATTTTATGTTTATGTGATTGTTGAAAGTACTTTATTTGTTTTTAGAAAGAGGCCTGTAGCTCTTACACTATTCCTTGGATCCTTGGTAGGTGTCCCTGTGGATTGCTTTTTTAAGAACTCGAGAGGAGTGGATTTTATTTGCCTTTTAGGTGTAGGAGGTCTCTGGTTGTCTTCTTCTTCATCACTGCTATCTGAATCAGATGTTTCACAGGGACTGAGACACTTCTTACCCTTGCCTTTACCTCCAGTTGCATTCAAAATACTAAAGAAAGAAATTAGATACATCAAATTTTGAATTTTGGACAATAAGCAGAAAAAGGGACAACACTGGAACAACACTGAAGAGAATGATATGATCGGCCAGATTTGAGCCCATGTTCAGGTACAGACATGGTGAAAGAAAATCCTGCTTTACCTATGATTCTTTTGAGCCTGTGATGTGTAAAGAATCACAGGGGACCTCTGAAATTGAGCTCAGCCACCTTTAAATTCGATCCTTGTCCTTTGGGGTTTTAGTAGATTAAATAACGCCACAGGTTTTGAAAGATTATATTATATTATATTATATTAATTAATTAATTAATTAATTAATTTATTTATTAGATTTGTATGCCGCCCCTCTCCGTGGACTCGGGGTGGCTCACAATACAATAAAACAGTTCATGACAAATCTAATAATTTACAATTTAAAATATTTTTAAAAACCCATTATTAAAAAGACATACATACAAACACACCATACATAAATTGTATAGGCCCGGGGGAAATGTCTCAGTTCCCCCATGCCTGACGACAAAGGTGGGTTTTGAGAAGTTTACGAAAGGCAAGGAGGGTAGGGGCAGTTCTAATCTCTGGGGGGAGCTGGTTCCAGAGAGTCGGGGCCACCACAGAGAAGGCTCTTCTCCTGGGGCCCGCCAACCGACATTGTTTAGTTGACGGGACCCGGAGAAGGCCCACTCTGTGGGACCTAATCGGTCGCTGGGATTCGTGCAGCAGAAGGCGGTCTCGGAGATATTCTGGTCCGATGCCATGAAGGGCTTTATAGGTCATAACCAACACTTTGAATTGTGACCGGAAACTGATCGGCAACCAATGCAGACTGCGGAGTGTTGGTGTAACATGGGCATACTTAGGGAAGCCCATGATTGCTCTCGCAGCTGCATTCTGCACGATCTGAAGTTTCCGAACACTTTTCAAAGGTAGCCCCATGTAGAGAGCGTTACAGTAGTCGAACCTCGAGGTGATGAGGACATGAGTGACTGTGAGCAGTGAGTCCCGGTCCAGATAGGGCCGCAATTGGTGCACCAGGCGAACCTGGGCAAACGCCCCCCTCGCCACAGCTGAAAGATGGTTCTCTAATATGAGCTAATGTAAGATAAAGATATGCTTCCTCTTCAAAAAGCTATGCAAGGCCAAGCTATCCACAGAGCTATCATTCCAAGCTAGTATTCTGTGAAGGAACGTCTAACAGATTCTGGCAAAGCAGAGAGGGAACTAGGGCTGTTGCAAAAGACACTTCAGCCAAGGGAAGAGAAAGCATGAGAAACACTTTCAGTTATTTTTGCCTTATTCACATTAGGCATACACTGAGCTAGATAACTTTCTTGAAAATTTAGGAAACAAAATACTGTAACTTGGAATTCTGTAACTACGTTTTGTTTTGTTTTGCTAATAAGATATTGAAAAACAATCTTGAAAGCCTGTCAAGCACCTAACATTTGTTTTGTGAAGGAGGTTAGACAACAAACTATAACTTAAGAGTTTTGATGTCTCCATCAGATATTTGGGTACATCTCCAATAAACTTTAACATGGCCATGCTGGCAAACGGGTATGGCCATTTTAATTCAGATTGGGATATAAATAAATTCTCTACTCCTAAGTAGAAAGTGAAGGTGAGATTACACACATCAGATTTCTTATCATTCAAACTGCATTGTTTAAATGCAAGATTTAAAAAAGTAGGTAAGGATTTAAAAAATGTCCTTTGAATGAATCACAGTGAGGGTTATTGTTCCAGATTTGGCCCAGTTATTTTCATTTATACGAAGATCAATTTTGGACAGTCTTTTCTTTTAAAAACAGTATTTCTATCCAACAATATATTTGTAAACAGGCATATATAAGGCAATTATTTCCACCAATAATTTGTCAAGTGTTCTTAACACACTGCAAACACTGAACAGCTTAAAAAATTAAAATGTTGCATGAATAACAGTCTCACCGAACTTGTTCTGCAATTCGAGCAGCTGTCACTTGTACACATTTTCTGCGTGAACGTGGTGTCATCGCTAGATTCCTTGTTTCCAACTCACATTCTTCACCTAAACTATAGAAAAATGTGACTAATTTAATCTATGAAAAATACACAACAGCTTCATCAACTTTGCCGTTCTCAACTATTCAAGAAACATATACATATATAAGGCAATCATTTCCACCAATAATTTGTCAAGTGTTCTTAACACACTATAAACACTGAACAGCTTAAAAAGTTTAAATGTTGCATGAATAACAGTCTCACCGAAATTGTTTTGCAATTCGAGCAGCTATCATTCTGCGTGAACATGGAGTCATTGCTAGATTCCTTGTTTCCAACTCACATTCTTCATCTAAACTATAGAAAAATGTGACTAATTTAATCTATGAAAAATACACAACAGCTTCATCAACTTCACCGTTCTCAACTATTCAAGAAACATATACAAACAATCTAGGCAGACAAAATTTAAGCCATGAAATCGTATTCCTGCGTAGTTATTAATCTCTTAAATTTAACTCCAGTATTAAAAAAGCTAAAATTTCTGTCAATCAGCAAATTATTACAGAAAAGAAGAAAATTAATATTAAACACACAGAAAGACTTGTGTCTTACTTGAAAAAAAATAGTATGTTAATATAGAAACAAGAACACTAGGCTGTTCAGAACAGCACACTTCCAAATTTAGGACATAATGCTGGTCCCTACCCTTCGCCACTTTGTGTCCCAGAGGAAGTTAGTAAATTTGTTGTAGTTCTTTCGGGCTGCTCATCCAGTGGTTTTATATCTAAAAGCAAATCTTCCTCATCAGAAACACAAGATATTTTTTTAGGAGAACCTTTAATGCCAGTAAATGCTACTTTTCTTTTAAGGGGTGATTGTTGAGGAGTTCCAACCAAACCACAGTCTAGAAGTTCTATCGCATCTTGTTGCACGGCAAATGTATTTCTAGATTTTGTAGGTGCTAAAAAGAAAAAAAAAATCATAACATAGAACATAGATTTAATAGAAGTCATTAAAGAATAATTTCTGAATACAGAAGCCCCTCTGTATCTCTGAGGTCACATTTATTCTGGCCTGCAACCTAATTTCTAAAGGTTCTTCCAAGAAACAAATTTAGACCTTACTGATTTTTCATAAATTGTCAAAAACTTAGTTGGTCTTTCAGACCTTGACCTAGAATGGTTGAGTCCTTTAGTCCTTTGAGTCAATGTTTAATAACATAGAAGGACAATGTCTTTTATTTCCCCATTTTTTACACGTTTTCCCAAATTTCAAGGAAATGTTAAAAAGTTCTGATCATGATATTTATTTTATTTATTCATTAATCAGATTCCTATGCTGCCCTTCTCCTGGGACTCAGGGTGGCTCACAAAACAAATACAAAACATGAAGAAATCTAATATTAAAATACTCTATAAAAATCTCAATAGTAAAAACACATAGAAATCTAACAAGTTGTATTCTAAAACCCCTATACAATGATCCCTCGTTTTTGCTGGGGATGAGTTCCAAGACCATCTGTGGAAAATGAATTTCCGTGAAGTAGAGGAAAGATATTTTTTTAATGTATTTAATGAGTATTTGGACTTTTAAACCCCACTCTTTGCATTAAACAGTCATTCGGTAATGTTTCTCAGCTGGAACTACATGTGATATCCGACCAGTTTCTTTAATAGAGTACAGTAGTACTGTAGAAGAATTTTATGAATTTTTAATGGATTTAAAATTTTCAATGGATTTAATGGATTTAAGCCCCCTTTGAAAACCCGTGAAATAGCAAATCTGCAAAAGATGAACTGCGAAGTAGCGAGGGATTACTGTATATTTAAAAAACCAGCATCCACATTCATCCTATCATTCTTCACTCATAGGCCAGGGTAGATGTTAAAATTTCAGTGACCCCAGGCCTGTCAGCGGAAATGCATTTTCAAGGCCTTATGGAAGACAGGGAGGGTGGGGGGGCAGTATGAATTTGCAGGGGGAGTTTATTCCAGACAGCAGGGGCCGCCACAGAGAAGGCTCTTCCCTTAGGCCCCACCAGGTGGCATTGCCTGGCTGATGGGACCTGGGAAAGGCCAACTTTGTGGGACCTAACTGGTTGCTGGGATACATAAGGCAGAAGACGCTCCCATAGACAATCTAGTCCCATGGCATGTAGATACTGTATACCCATAAAGCTGCACAATTATTTAAGTAATCATGTGAGTTATACTCATGGGGCAGAATTTTGCTTTTTTTACAGGTATTTATGAATCAAATAAAGCAAAAGAAATGAACAAACCCAGCTTATGAAACCCCTCAGTTATATGAGTGCCAGATTAGAAGCCATCAATTGTTAATTGTGACTTTCATCTGAAAATAATTTGAAGGTCCTTGACTTGCAACCATTATAGTGATTGTTCAACGTTACAACGGCACTGAAAACCCCCCCACGTATGATCATTTTTCACTTATGACCATTGCAGCATACCCATAGTCACGTGATCAAACTTCCAATGCTTGGCAACTGGCTCATATTTATGACGGTTAGTGTCACAAGATCAAGTGATCACTTTCTGAGACCTTCTGACAAGCAAAGTCAATGGGGAAGACATATTCACTTAACAACTATGTTGTTAATTTAACAACTGCAGTGATTCACTTAACAACTGTTCTGGTTTCTGGTAGAAATTTAGCAATTACAAATAACTCTTATTAAATGCATTATTTCATGAATAAAGAAACAGCATTTATTTCTCTGCTCTTCTGGAATTCAAACACATTTCATACAGGCATTTATCTGTTGGTCCATTATCTCCCTTAACTGCATTTCTTACATTCCTTCTCCTTCTCTACTTAACAAGATTTATTTTCCTAACAGCATGATTTCTAAAACAGCAGCCCTGACTGTTAATCAACACAGAATACTTTTGCTTACTTGGGAGAGGCAAGAAAAAACGTTGAAACTCCACCCTTCTTCCCCACTGACCTGCCAAATATATCACAACAGTATTTAACCCATTCCTCTCCTTAATATCTTCTTCCAGACACCTGTTCTCTATGTTTTTGGGCCCTTCTAAATTTAGGGTTAACCCAGCGAGCGTCTGATTCTCCCTCGCTATATCCTGAACTCATAGCCCCATCCTGTGGCTGGCCTCCCACCTGTTCTACTACCTGTAACCCCAGGCCCCCCACTAATTCATAAACACTATCTGAATCCGAGTCCTCAATATCTTCATCATCCTCCAACTGACCAGGAGTATGTACAACAACTGTGGCAAGAATGGTTGTAAAATAAGGCAAAACTCATTTAACAATTGTTTTGCTTACCAATGGAAATTTTGGGCTTAATTGTGGTCGCAAGTCAAGGACTACCCATATATCCTAAAATTAATAAGGTGCTATTCGGTATATAAACCATGCGGCAGTTTACAGAGTTATATAGTGATACAACCATACTCAATTATTTGCAAACGTACTGTTTAACTGTAATCTTTTCTTTGCTCCAGCGATGCCTCCACTGGCCAAATTTGGGGAATTCCTCTGCTTAAACAAGGAAGACTTAGCAGCTGAATGCCTCAGTTTTACTTCTGCACTTTTATTGCTTTCTCTGGTACTCCAAGTGACATTTCCGGTTGCTTTTTCCAGAGAGCGAGAGGGAGTCCGGCTGCCCTCAGTTGCAAAAATTATATCATTTTTAAGTTTAACGGAATTTTTCAATTCTGCCAGTAAATCGGGTTTCAATGGCTTTATCTTTTTTCCATCCCAGGATTTCCTCACAAACATAACTTGATTATCTTTTACTTCAACAGGCAGTGCTTCAGATGGTGACATAGGATAAACCTGAAAACGGCACAAAGTTGTCCATTTACACAGTAGATTTAAGTCCCAAGAACAGTGAAATAATGTGATCAACGTATCAAAACTTAGTACAGTGGTACCTCATCATACGTACTTAATTGGTTCCAGGAGGAGGTTCGTAAGGTGAAAAGTTCGTAAGATGAAACAATGTTTCCCATAGGAATCAATGTAAAAGCAAATAATGAGTGCAAATCCTTCAGGAAAATCCCAAACTTTAGAAGGGAGGCGAACAGAGGGCAGGGAGGAGCAGCTAAAGGGGGCGGGTGGAAGAAGCAAGGCTAGGCTAAAGGGTGAGTGGGAAGGAAGAAAGGCAAGGGGGGCGCCCCTCCCTTTTCTTTCTTCAAAAGACACCATTTCAGTGCCTTTGCAAGCATGCAAAATCTTTACTCCTCCAAGCTGCCCCTCCTTTTTCTTTCTTCAAAAGACACCATTTCAGTGCCTTTGCAAGCATGCAAAATCTTTACTCCTCCAAGCTGCCCCTCCCGTTTCTTTCTTCAAAAGACACCATTTCAGTGCCTTTGCAAGCATGCAAAATCTTTACTCCTCCAAGCTGCCCCTCCCTTTTCTTTCTTCAAAAGACACCATTTCAGTGCCTTTGCAAGCATGCAAAATCTTTACTCCTCCAAGCTGCCCCTCCCTTTTCTTTCTTCAAGACACCATTTCAGTGCCTTTGCAAGCATGCAAAATCTTTACTCCTCCAAGCTGCCCCTCCCTTTTCTTTCTTAAAAAGACACCATTTCAGTGCCTTTGCAAGCATGCAAAATCTTTACTCCTCCAAGCTGCCCCTCCCTTTTCTTTCTTCAAAAAAGGGGAAAAAAAGAAACCCCTTCATCCCAGCAGCAGCTGCTTGGGTTCGTAAGGTGAAAATAGTTCGGAAGAAGAGGCAAAAAAATCTTAAACACCGGGTTCGTATCTTGAAAAGTTCGTTAGAAGAGGCGTTCGTAAGATGAGGTACCACTGTATAATTCAAAGAGTCCAAACATCAATTAGTTCTAAGCATAACAAAAGGTCAATTAAGGAATGTATTTCCTAAAAATGTAATGAAAAATGGCTTGTTCTTTGAAGAGAGGAATATTTAACAAAACAGTGGGAACTATAACTCATATTTTTAGAATTAACTCTCTGACTTGCAAAGATGCAGTTGAGCTCAATTACTAATGGCTGCATGTATGTAGTTTCCTTTGCAGAGTGGAAATTGTTTGCTGCTTTGCGATTTTTTAAAATAAATGCCTTGCTTAGATGAAAACACTGAAATAATTAATGGTGCCTAATCCAAGTAATAACCAGAGATAATCCACTTTAGTGACTAACTACTGCTATCTATTGAAATCATTATGTATATCTAGGGGTTGCTACCATTCATAAGTTACAGTACTAGTGAATCATATATAATATTAGCTTACAAATAATATTTTTCACTGTCTCTAAACAGTGTATGTGCCTAGAAATAATTTAAGAGATGCTGATTTGGTATTAGAATCAGGAATATCTGATGCCTAAAATCAGGGGCAACTTCAAAACTTGTGGACTTCAACTCCCAGAATTCTGGCTGGAGAAATCTAGGAGTTGAAGTCCACAAGTCTTAAAGTTGTCAAGTTTGAAGACCTCTGCCCGAGATGGTATTTGTAACATACAACTTATGTAAACATTTATAATTCAAATTACAAAAAAGTCGCTGCCCAATTAAATGTAATATAGGATTTCTCAAAAGTTTTGTTACTATAATGTTCAGGATGATTGGGGATCACCAGGACTATTGTCTTACTAGACTGGGGAAGGTAAGCTAAGTGATCAACTCTACAGTAATCAACAATATAAAACATTGTTTAGGATATGCAATGAACTATACATGCCCTTGAAGACCACTCAGAAGCCACAACTGTCTAGAATGCAAAAACTGCAATAGACTCCCCTAGATTCACCAAACTTACATTCCTTGTTGCAAAAACTGCACTGGTTCTCAGTTTTCTTCTGGATGCCATTCAAAGTGCTGGTTAACTTTAAATTCCTACCCAGCATATAACCAGGTTATTTGTCTTTTCCTGAGTTTCTGCCTAACAGGGTAGGTATGCTCTGGGTTCATTCCCTGAAATATTGCCATTTAATGGGACTTAGGAAGTGTATCCTTTTCATAGGTGTCTCTACCTTGTGATGTGATCCAGAAGACTTTTTAGCCTTCCAGAAAGCTATTAAGACTTTACTCATGAACAGGAACAGATTGAATGGGGGGCACCATTTTTTTGTGTTTTTCTTTTTTTATGATTTTTAGTTTTATTGTCATGAGTCACCTTGGTGTGCTCCAAGAAGAGTGGTCATGCACATCTTTTAGATAAAATAAATCAGATTGGTTGATGCTATTGAAGCAGATGTATGCAGCAGTGTTGTCAATGCAGTGCTCAAATTGTTCATCAACGGAAACAGCAGTAGCACTTATCTTAAATTTATACAGTGATCCCCCGAGTTTCGCGATCTCGGTCATTGCGAAACGCTATATCGCGATTTTTCCACCCGATGACGTCACTCCCTTCCTTTCTCATCTTTCTTTCTCTCTCTCTTTCTCTATCTTGCTTCTTCCTCTCTCACACTCTCTTCCTCCCTCTCTCATCTCTTTCTTTCCTTCTCTCTCTTTCTCTATCTCTCCCCCTCTTGCTCTCGAGCGGCAAGCGAGCAGCCGGGCGGGCGAACGGGCAAGCGATCTTGGGGTTTCCCCTTTGCCTGGGCGGCGGGAAGACCCAGGGAAGGTTCCTTCGGCCGCCCAACAGCTGATCTGCTCCGCAGCGCGGCAGCAGCGAGGAGCCGAAGATGGGGTTTCCCCGTTGCCTGGGCAACGGGGAAACCCCATCTTCGGCTCCTCGCTGCTGCCACGCTGCGGAGCAGATCAGCTGTTGGGCAGCCGAAGGAACCTTCCCTGGGTCTACCCCGCCGCCCACACGCAAACTCCACCATCTGCGCATGTGTGGCCATGGAAAAAGGGGCGCATGCGCAGATGGTGTTTTTACTTCCGCGCCGCTACATCGCGAGAAATCGATTATCGCAAGGGGTCTTGGAACGGAACCCTCGCGATAATCGGGGGATCACTGTATACCGCTTCATAGTGCTTGCAGTCCTCTCTAAGCGGTTTACAGAGTCAGCATATTTCCCCCCAAATTTCCTCCAATTTCCTCATTTTACCAATCTCGGAAGGATGGAAGACTAAATGAGCTGGTCAAAATCAAACTCCTGGCAATCAGCAGAATTGGACTATAATAATACTGCATTCTAACCACTGCACTACCTGAATTAATGTGTAAATTAATTAATGTATAAATGTTGTGGTTAGCTCTGGCCCAGCTCCTGCCCCAAGGACTGTGGATGTGGGGGAGACATCCACATGCTGCAGGCCTGTTTTGCCCCCGGTGGAATCTGCTGATGAAGGCTCCTCTGACCAAGAAGACTTGAGTGCCAGGGAGGAGGAAAGTGAGGCAGACAGCTCAGGAGATCAATTATCTAGCTCCTCCTTAGATTCAGAACAAGAGTTAATGATACAGCCACGCATGCGGAGAGCGATGCATAGGCAGCAACAACTGAGAGATTATTATCAAAGAAAATGAGGCCACCTGTGGTTGGGTGGGGCTGTGGTAATTAGTGAGGCTGCTATAAAGAGCAGCCTGTGCATTTGGCCACTGTGGAGGATTATCTGATCGTTGTGTTTCGTGACTGCTTTACTGACTTGGACCTTTTGTGTGCTGATTTTCCCCCGCTTTGAAACTAAACCAGGGCAAAATGTGTTTCACTTTTGTGAAAAAAGGACTGTGAATTGCCTCACAGCTGCAAGCTAAGTATCACAGAACTGATAAGGGACTTGTACAAATTACCAGTTTGTTTGGAGACAAGTGCTTTTTGCTATCCCAAAAGAGGGCTTTGTTTAAGTGAATTTTCATTATAAGGAACATTGTTTTGAATTTTCAAACGTGTGTGTGTCTGAAATTGTATCTGTGCATTTTTGGGAGGATTCTACCAGAGAGCTCGACAGAACAATAAATAAGTGAAGTGGCAAAATGAATGAAGTAGAGCTACCATGAGTAACACTATGATAGGCTATTTATCAGAGTATAATGTATAATAAAATATAATAAAAAATAGTTTATTATTATTTTTTAAGTGCTGCCTTTCATGTTTAGTCTTACATATCCAAGAAGAGATGTCAGCCCTGGAGCTGTCAGGAATGAGATATCTCAGGATTACAATTACTGTAAAGACATTGACCTTTTCTTGCCTTGACACTTTTGAATATACTACTACTCACCATAATTTTACAAACGATAGATGAAACAAATATATCAGTATTCCAATCGGTCTTCTCATTCAAGAATATCTCCAGTGAAGCTTTTTTTCCAAAACTTTTTCGGAGACCAAATGGTATTTCTTCCATTCGAGAAAACCACTCAACAACTGCATATTTTTCCTGAGTGCCTAGGGTAGAAAAAATATTATTTGCCAAGACCCCTTGAAGATTTTTGAAACATACATTTCTTTAGTTTCATTAATTTAAATGTCAGCTTAAGAAAAAGCATCAACCTTTTGCTATCAACTATTGCTAAAATGGTATATTTATTTCAAGCCAATAGTTGTAGACGGATACAGATAGTCCTCAATTTATGGCACAATTGGAAGCATTTCTTTTTAAATGCTTTAGCTTGTTATTATCATATATTACTTTTTAACAATGTCTTTTACAAATATTCAACAAAAAATTATCTTAATATTGGAAAACTGTTGTATAGGGAAGAAAGACGGAAAAACCTACCATCTTCATATAGATTTAAGAGTCTTGCCACAAAAAGTTGATTATATCCTTCTTCTTCTATGAAAATAAACTCTCCAGGGAAAATACAGATGTCACTGGTACCTTTTTCACATTGAATAGATACTCCCCTAAAAATGATAAATAATTTCTTTATAGGCATTGGATACTATTCCCCATCTTCTTTCTATCCGTTACCATCCCTTTGTCAAAATTATATATAGCATTATAAATTTATAATTTATAGCATTATAAATTGGATAGACAAGAAAAGAAAATGTTATTTAATCTAAAAAGAAATATGGATATATATGTATAGTTAATTGTAACAGAAAAGAGGGACAAGCGGGTTGGAAATGGGTATAAAAAGATAAATGTCAAATAAGTAGATTGTAAAAATCTTTTTTTTTTTTTAAAGTTTAAAATTTTTTTTTAAAAAGGATTGGAAATTGTGGGGAATTTGAAATACATTCCCAGGATTGTATAAAAATTGTCTTGCTAACAAACATTTGTGGCTCAATTGTGATCATTTATTTATTTATTTATTGGATTTGTATGCCGCCCCTCTCCGTGGACTCGGGCGGCTAACAACAGTGACAAAAGCAGAATGTAAAAATCCAATACTAAAACAGCTAAAAACCCTTGTTATAAAACCAATCATACATACAAACATACCATGCATAAATTGTAGAAGCCTAGGGGGAAAGATTATCTTAGCTCCCCCATGCCTGTCGGCAGAGGTGGGTTTTGAGGAGCTTACGAAAGGCAAGGAGGGTGGGGGCTATTCTAATCTCTGGGGGGAGTTGGTTCCAGAGGGCCGGGGCCGCCACAGAGAAGGCTCTTCCCTGGGCCCCACCAACCGACATCATAACTTGAGGACCACTTGTAGTAGATTTCTACATGACTCCGTATGGCAGTAATAATTTATACATACCATTGCCAGTATGCAATGCCTTTAGAGTAAAATCTGGTAGTTATTTCACTCAGTTTCAATGCTCTGTCCATTCACCACTCCAGCACAATTTTATGGTCCCAGATGTCCCAGCTTTGTGACTGCCAAAAATGGCTGTCGTGCCCATTGCCAATTGCATGAGCTTGCTTCGGACCTAACAAGGAAATTGTGGGTTCCTTGTAGTCAGTGAAGCGTTTCTCCTTTCTCTACCATCCTCTCAAGGCGGCTATGATCTAGAAGGGCCTCCTGGCAGCGGTTACCGGCTGGATTTCGCAAGGCTCAGTAGAGCCTATTTTGCAACCGTTCTTGCCGCAACATCAACCTTACTAAGACAATTGTTAAGCACGTTTTTCATTATTTTATGACATTTCTTGCCAAAGTTGTTAAGTGAATCATTGCACAGTTAAGTTAATAACATGGTTGTTAGGTAAATCTGGCTTCCCGTTGATGTTAGAAAGTGAAAAAAAACTGATCACATATCCTCAGGACACTGCAACTGACATGTAATTGTGATCATGTGAGCATAGGGATGGTGCAACAGACGTGTTAAAAAGTGACCATAAGTCACTTTTCCCAGTGTTGTCGCAACTTTGAACGTCACTAATGACTGTAAGTCAAGTACTTAGCTGTACTGCTCAGTTATCAGCATTATTGCATTATTATGCATTTCCCCCAAACTACGGTACACATTTTGCTCTCTAACAAGTATCTCTGAGACCGCCTTCCGCCGCACAAATCCCAGCGACCTGTTAGGTCCCACAGAGTTGGCCTTCTCCGGGTCCCGTTGACGAAACAATGTCGCCTGGCGAGATGCAGGGGAAGAGCCTTTTCTGTGGCGGCCCCGACCCTCTGGAACCAACTCCCCCCAGAGATTTATTTATTGGATTTGTATGCCGCCCCTCTCCAGAGACTCGGGGCGGCTAACAGCGACAATAAAACAGTGTACAATAGTAATTTGGTATTGATGATTAAAAATCAATTAATATAAAAACCAAACATACATACATACATACCATTAGGACTGCCTCCACCCTCCTTGCCTTTCGCAAACTTCTTAAAACCCACCTCTGTCGTCAGGCTTGGGGAAATTTATTCCCCTGGGCCCTCACCGCTTCATGTGTGGTTTGTATGAGATGTATGATTGTTTTTTTATATTAAGGGTTTTTAAATTGTCTTTTAAAACTATTGGATTTGTATTGTTTTGTTGTTGTAAACCGCTCCGAGTCTCCGGAGAGGGGCGGCATACAAATCTAATAAATAATAATAATAATAATAATAATAATAATAACTAAAACAGACTGACATACCTATAATGAGAGATCTGCAATTTTCTGTCAGTAGATATAGCCTTGCCAATCCACGAATAGATGCGTTTTCCTTGACTTCTTGTGTTTACAGCATCTGTTATACAACAACAACAAAAACCAACGAAGGATCAGACCGCATAATAAACACAGTTTAGTAAAAAAGGAAAAGTATTGCAACATTACGTTGTTAGGGCATTGCTCAATCCTCAGCTTCTGTATTATTCTCCTACATACACACACACCAGTAGTGGGTAGCTACTAGTATGGTAGAGGACAGCGCATCAATAGTGCAGCGTGCTGTGCATGCAGCTTCAGTTTTCTTGCGTGTGCGCATATGCATCCGTATTTTTGTTTCATGTGCATGCACAAGAAGCAAAATCTCTTGAGGGGACACCTGTGAGAGAATTTGGTGATTTTTGGCTTCTGTCTGTTCTGCTGGGCTCTCTGGTATGAGTCTCCCGAAAATTCAAGGGTACAAATTTCAGACACACACGCGTTTGAAAATTCAAAACAATGTTCTTTATCACAAAATTCAAAAGAAAACAAAGCACCCTTTTTGTATTGCAAAGAGCACTCATCCCAAAACAACCTTGTAAGCTGTACAATTCCCTTAATCAGTCCTTAAGTACTTAGCTAGCAGCTGTGAAGAAACGTCACAGCCCTTCTTCTTCCAATGAAGTGAGACACACACACTTTGCTCTGCTTTGGTTTCAAAAGCGTGAAAAATCAACAAAGTCCGGAAAACAGCAAGGCACGATCCTGAAGAACTGCGATCAGATAATCTTCCACAATGGCCAAGCCCACATGCTGCTATTTGTATCAGCAGCTCTAATTACTGGAGCCTCACCCAAACACAGGTGGCCTCTCTTATCTCCTGTAATATGTCCTCAATTGGTCTCTTCTATGCATAATTTTGTGCCTGCGTGGGTCCAAGACTTCCGCATCCGAATCGACCGAAGATAATGGAGATTGACTTCCTGGGTTGTGTGCCAAGCCCCCCTCTTCCAAGTCACTCCCACCTTCTTCTTTGTCCGAGGAAACTGCACTACTTGACTCTGTCGGCAATAAAACAGGCCTATGACATGTTGAAGTTTCCCCTGCATCCACCTCCACATTCCTTGGGGCAGGAGCTGGGCCAGAGCCAACCACAACACTGTGTATGCATGGAAGCAAAACAAATCGCTGAAATCTCATGCACATCCCCGTTCCCTTGCAAAATTTCAGCACGCTTTTGCTTCTTGCGTATGCGCAGAAGGAAAAACACACTGAGATGCATGCGCACACATGCAAGAAAACTGAAGCTGCACATGCAGCACATCGATAGGGCCAGTAATGGCAATCCACTCCTGCACACACCCTTTTCTAAACATAATAATAGAATAGAATAGAATTCTTTATTGGCCAAGTGTGATTGGACACAAAAGGAATTTGTCTTGGTGCATATGCTCTCAGCGTACATAAAAGAGAATACAGATTTGTCAAGAATCATGTGGTACAACACGTTAGTCATACACTCCTTATTTGGAGGAAATGTGTGATAGGAATGATGAGAAATAATAATAATAAAGATAATAAAGAATAAAGAAGTATTTAAGAGACTCTTGGATGAAAATGAATCATTATTTATTTTATTTGCTTGTTTTGTCAAGCATATATACGGTAATAGATATAAGTATAAACCAGATTATAAAATGGGTACGAAAAAATGGGATCGTTGGACAGTGGCAAAAGGCACGTAGGTGCGCTTATACAAGCCCTAGGAAGCCTTAGGAATCTGCCACTCAAACTTCATCACGACCCGGCTGTCCTTAGAAATCTAGTAATCCTGTCGTTCAACAACAACAAAACCTTACGTGGCAACAATACACTCCATGCGGGGCTGCAATTCATTTTTTCAAGTCCGACGAAACTCGGCAGGAAATACAACCAGAAGACTCAGTCAACCCGAGGCTCAGAGTGGCGACAGCTTCCCTCTTCCTCCTGCGAGAGATGAAACTTCGCGCCAAAGTCCTGGCGCTCCGCCCCGGAAGTGAAATTTGCGCGGCCCTAGAGACTCCATGTTTGTTTCTGGCTGCGGGGGGGAAAAAAACACCTCAATTCTTATTTCCGCCGGGGGGAGGTGGGGAGTCCGGCGGAAGTGTCGACCGACTGCCCTTCTCTCTCTCTGGAAGTGAATCCGGAGCGGAAGTGAAAATGGAGGGCTAGGGCAAGCGGTAGAGCTCCGTAGGCCGCAATCTCTCGTTCCCTTCTTTTGTCTCTTCTGGGAACGCTCCCATTCGTAGGGCTTTGTACCGTAGGGGGCCATGGCGAACCGGACGGTGAAAGACGCGCACAGCATCCACGGCACGAACCCGCAGTATCTGGTGGAGAAGATCATTCGCACTCGCATCTACGAGTCCAAGTACTGGAAGGAAGAATGCTTCGGCCTCACAGGTGCCGTTTAAGCGACGTGGGCTGTTGTATCCGAAGCAACGGGAACGGATCGGGAATCAGCGGATGGAGGAGGGGGGGACTGTTGGGGGTTTCGGGAGATCGGTGGCGACAGAGGAGATTTTGGGTGTAGTAGTAGTAGCAGTAATAATAACAATAACAATAGTAGTAACAACAACAATAACAACGATGATTATGATGATGATGATGATGATGATAATAATAATAATAACAACAACAACAACAATAATAATAATATTGTCATTGTACTTATATACATAGTACACCCATACAACCAAACGGAAACGGTTGGTGAAATGAAAGGGCACCTTAGTAATACTTACAGTTATTCCGTTTTAATCGAGAGCAGCGGTCTCATCTTTTAAGGATTGTGTAATCTTACTTTAACATGCTAACACCAAACCACCAGTCCTTGGAGAGAGGTGGCATATCAATCAATCTAAATAAATAAATTCTAAATAAATTCTAAATAAATAAAGAAGGGCCAGAAGGGACATGATAGCAATCTCCAGGTACTTGGGGGGTTGCCACAGAGAGGAGGGGATCACGCTGTTTTCCAGGGCACCAGGGAGCCAGACGAGGAACAAAGGTTGGAAGCTGACCAAGATTCAACCTAGAAATAAGAACTTCCTGATGATCAGAGCGATCAACCAGGGGAACAGACTGCCAGTGGAGATGGTGAAGTCCCCAACTTTGGATATTTTCAAGAGGAGATTGGACTGTCATTTGGCTGGGGTGCTGTAGGATTTCCTGCTTAAGCAGGGGGTTGGACTTGATGACCTGCAGGGTCTCTTTCAACTCTAATAAATAAATAAAATTAACTAACCAATTAACTAACTCACTAACTAGGAATTTAAACTACATGCAGATAATAGAATTCTTTATTGGCCAAGTGTGATTGGACACCCAAGGTATTTGTCTTGGGTGCATATGCTCTCAGTGCACATAAAAAGAAAAAGATGCATTTGTCAAGAATCATGTGGTACAACACTTAATGATTGTCATAGGAATCAAATAAGTAATCAGGAAAGTGTTAATAAAAATCTTAAGAATACAAGCAATAGGCTGCAGTCATACAGTCATATGTGGGAGGAGATGGGTGATAGGAATGATGAGAAAAAATTCGTAGTAATAGTAGTGTAGACCTAGTAAATAGTTTGACAGTGTTGGGGGAATTGTTTAGCAGAGTGATGGCATTTGGGAAAAGGTAAGTGATCTAAAGTCACTAAAAGAAGCTTGGGAAATGAGCCAGGGGCAGATTCCTATTACTGCTTCTACTGGTGTGCTGTGCACACAGCTTCGTTTAGCTTGCATGCGCCCGTCCCAGTGTGTTTTTGCTTCTGCATGTGGAGGAAGCAAAATCTCACGAGAGGATGCTCATGAGATTTCGGGGGGAGGGTTTTGCTTCCACGCATGTGCGGAAGCAAAAAAATGCCAAGATTTTGCTTCTTGCACATGTACAGAAGCTACCGATGCGCTGTCCTTTACTGTACGGATAACAACCCGCTACTGAAATGAGCAGATATTTTCATTTTGATAGATCTGGAAAGAACTACAGTATATAGGTTTTGGGGTCCACAACTTCCCTGCTTAGTGCAGGAATCCAAATCAAAACACCTTTTAATAGATATCCGGCCTCAGTCTGAGCATACTGCTTGCAGAGAAATCCATCTCTAGTGATGCACAAAACTCATGGCCATTTCAGGGAGAAAATCTTAAAGGTTCAAAATGGTATTAGTTTCTTGAATTTTTATGCTACCCAACTCTCATACAAGGAGCGAGAGTGATATGCAGCAGGCTCTTATTGCTCACGCGGGCCGGTAGAGTTGACTGCACAAAGCCCTGTCCACCTTTCCTGATGTCATGAAGTCCCTTTTTTGGGGACAGTTTTGGGACGTTCTTGCATACGCAGAACTCTTAGCTCATGCATATTTGCGAGGTGGTAGGGAAGGTAAGTGGATTTCACCCGATAAGGAGACCCTGATAAGAAGGCCTATCTTAGCATCTTTCTTCAGGACCCCAAGATGTAATTCATCTGGACCTGAAGAATTTAACTCAAAGACCTTATCCATGTGTTAATCTTAAATTTCATTTCTTTTCATTCCCTAATGGAACACATAACTTCTGAGCTGTCTGAAACAGAATATGAGTAATTTACTTTCATCATTGAATAGCTAGTGTATTTTCTGATTTTGAATAAGTATGAAAAATAAGTTTTTTCTTCATTATTTACAACTTGAACTCACTTTGATTTTCAGTCGCTTGGAACCATCTCTCAAATTTTGGCAACATGTGTTTCCTCTTCCTTGGGTACTTTCTCAAGTTTTTAATTGTTTGCGATTTGGTTTTTAATAACCTTTTTTAGGAAGTATTACCCATATTCAGCTTTTTTTCTTATTAGTTTCTTTTTACCATTAATCCCATTTGTAATTTTTACAAAGTTTAGTAAAATCTACTTTTTTGAAGTGTAAAATACGTATACTGTACAATATATTCCGTTTCTGATCCTTTAATAATACAAACATATTACATTGTCATTTTACTCCTGTGGTCCTGAGATGTTTCCTGTTCTCTAATACCAAGATAGCTGATCCTGTTTTATCTGTTTTCATCCTTTGAAGAAAAAAATATTAACGGAGCATCCCAACAAATAGTGATTAATCATAACTGGAAGGTCTGTTTTATAGGGAAATGTCCTTTTTGCACTGTAATTAAAAGAAGCTGTGAAACTATTTTTCCTTCTCCTTACATCTTTTGTAAGGCACAGGAAGGTTATAAATGAAAAATAACATCTGATTCTTAAAAATGTACATGGAAGCTGCAGTGTGATTATATACAGGTCAGTCTTGAATAGTGCAATTAATAAATCCCGTGAAATGGTTGTAGTATTTGAATTTGCACTATTCAAAGTGATTTTGCTATGGAAAATATGGTAATTCATTCCAATGCAATGGAAATAGGCCATTAAATTTTTTAAACTCCAGCCACAACTGCGCACACACTAGTCTCAATTGCATACATGCTAGCATTGTATTAACTGAATTTTGGGCTGCACTTATAGCAATCATATCAATTTACAATTCACCCTAAATTGAATATTACATTATTCAATCTCTTACTAATTCTGACCTACCTGTAATACACTCCATAATTCTTGTGTCTTCTGATAATTTTTACTGGTTACTGCCACTATCTCATTAAAAATGAAATAACCAGACACACGATTTTAATGAAATTGTCTGATGGAATTGTCATGATTTTTTTTTTGTAGCTGAATTGGTTGTAGATAAAGCTATGGAACTGAGATACACTGGTGGAGTTTATGGTGGGAACATAAAGCCTACACCATTCTTGTGCTTGACTCTGAAGATGCTGCAGATTCAGCCTGAAAAAGACATCATTGTTGAATTTATAAAGAATGAAGACTTCAAGTAAGGGGGAAAAATAATGTGGAGGTGTAATTTAAAACAAACTTATTGGTGTTCTTGTCCATGATTTATCTTATCTTTGTTTGGTAAATGTAAAGCATATTTATTCTCCATGGTTTAAGGTTTTGGGCATCACTCATGTTTATCACCTACTTCTTACCCATCCATCACTTTTTGCAAGTGAAAATGTACATATTAGATCATCGCCCAACCATTTGTTTAGCAACTGCTACTAATCCCATTCGATCCTTAAAATTTCCCCTCCTATAGCTTTTCAGTTTTGCACTTCTTAAATAACAAGGACCACTGATTCACATTAAGGATTCTTTTGTTCTGCCTAAATATATATTTTTGTGGCTACATTGTTAATATGGTATATATTTTTGTAAAAACAACCCTTAATCTTCAGCTTTTTTGTAAATTTTGTAATAGTTTTCAAAAATATTGAAATTGAAAATTTGTTGTTTTCCAGAAAAGCCAAATATTGCAAGTATTTCTCTATGGTTCAAAATACTTGTACAGTATTTTTACAGAGAGGGAGGAGAAGGATAAAGGGAGAGAAGCGGAAAGGAAGAAATAATACAGGAAGAGGCATGGACTACCCATAAGCATAAATCAAGTGATTTGGTGCAACGTGGACGTTTTTGAATTAATATCTGTAATGAAATAACTTAGTAGTGAATTTAAATTCTATTATAGGATATCTGTGTCTTCAGCTAATTGTATAGGAAAAATTAATGTTTTGCTTTTGCCAATTTTTAGATATGTGAGATTACTAGGCGCATTATATATGAGACTGACTGGGACTGCCATAGACTGCTACAAATACCTTGAACCTTTATACAATGATTATAGAAAAATAAAAAACCAAAATAGAAATGGGGGTAAGTGGTGTAACTTTATACATACATTTTTAAAGCCCATTTAACATTTGAATGTGTAAATAGCTAATACAGACTAAATTATATATCCACCCGGTTGTCTTAAATGGTGCTATATTCTTGCCTCTGGACCATTTTGTATAGTATTAATCTTACCAGACAGGAAGACGCAACAAATGCATATCATCCAATGTACATCTTGCTTTTTATGTAGAAAAAAATTATATAACATATTTTGTGTTTTCTGCAATTTCATTTTAGCTTATTAAAATGTTACTCTTTTTAAGTACAATCTTTTTCTTCCCCAGAGTTTGAGCTCATGCATGTCGATGAGTTTATTGATCAATTGCTTCATGACGAGCGTGTCTGTGATATCATTTTACCTAGACTACAGGTATATAATCAGTTAAAAAGACATTATAAATCAAACTTTCAGTAGTGAATAGATTGTCTTTCTATATATACAGTGCTTGATTAAATCTTTCCCGTTTGAAGTATTGTCTGCATTTAGAAACGTGTTCATTCTTTGTAGAAAAGGTACGTTCTAGAAGAAGCTGAACAACTGGAAACACGGATCAGTGCTTTGGAAGAGGATATGGATGATGTAGAGTCTAGTGAAGATGAGGAAGAGGAGGATGAAAAGGTTTGGATTTCAAGTTTTTATTTTGACATGGAAGTCCTCTTATATAGCATGTGCTGATTTCATAGTACAAAAATATCACATCCTTATTTTTGGAGGGAATATTGGGATATGGTGCTTATTAGCTTAAGAACTGGGGTAGCAGGTTACAGGAGGATCTCATTTTTCCTCCTCTTACATCCTCGTCAGATATTTGGGGTGAAGAAATGGCTCATTTCCTATTCCATGCGCTAAAGCTATTTCTCCTCATTTCAATTGTCACCGGATTCTTCCCAGTATTTCTGCCTGTCTTCTCTTTTCATACATGGGTTATTGGATTTTTAGTGTCCCCCCTCCAAGGCAAGATTCATATCTAGCCATTGGGCCTTCTGAAAGGGCCTAAAGACCTGATTCTACCAAGTGACATGGGGCAGTTGTCATTCTGGAGATGATGATGATGATGATGATGATGATTATTATTATTATTATTATTATTATTATTATTATTATTATTATTATTATTATTATTATTTAGATTTGTATGCCGCCCCTCTCCGTAGACTCGGGGCGGCTCACAGCACAATAAAAACAGTTCATGACAAATCTAATAATTTACCATTTAAAAATATTTTTAAAAACCCCATTATTAAGCAGACATACATACAAACATACCATACATAAATTGTATAGGCCCGGGGGAGATATCTCAGTTCCCCCATGCCTGACGACAAAGGTGGGTTTTTTTCTTGTGTGCCCCTCTCCATCTGTTAATTTAATTCAAATATAATGTTACTATTTATTCTTTTTAGAAAGAATAATTTATACTATTCTTTTAATGTTTTATATTGGCATTTTTGCTTGCAAGTCATCTAAGAATCACCTTTAGCAAGATGGGTGGCATATATGTTTAATAAATAAAATAAATAACATTGGGTCCATTGAGCCTGCGTATGTATACAATTTGAACAAATGTTTCATAGCTTTTGAAATGTCAAATTACATAGGAGGTTTTGTTTATATGTTTTCAGCTGGATAGAGCCCCTTCCCCCGATCACAGAAGAAGAGGATATAGGGATTTAGACAAACCTCGTAGATCTCCAACACTGCGCTACAGAAGAAGTCGAAGTAGATCTCCTAGAAGGTAGCATTTTGGGATCTTTCAACTATTGCTAACCAGCGTAACATGTTAAAATTATTGTAGTAAATAACAGTTTATTCTCTCTTCTTCCTATTTAGGCGAAGCCGATCTCCAAAGAGGAGAAGGTAACCATGCAAGATATTTGAATTGATCTTTTAAAAAATATTATAAGTTTATCATTGACAGATTATTTCTTAACAGTCCTTCACCACGGCGCGAGAGACATCGCAGTAAGAGTCCAAGGAGGCACCGAAGTAGATCTAGAGAAAGACGCCACAGATCAAGATCTAAATCTCCAGGTATTTACACTTTTAAAAATAGCAGTTGTGGATGGTTCCTTTGACTTTTATAAACTTTTTTTTGTATTTTCTATAATAAATGTTTTTATGTCTCTGTATCAATAATTAAAGCTTTATCCCCTCTTCACCATGCTGTATTATGGTATGGAGCATCAAAGGACTATGTTAAGTACAGGACCACAATCGAGCCCAAATTTCTGTTGCTAAGTGATACATTGGTTAAATGAGTTTTGTCCCATTTTACTACCTTTCTTGCCACAGTTCTTAAGCAAATCACTGCAGTTAACATGTTAAGTAAATTTGGCTTCACCATTGACTTTGCTTGTCGGAAGATTGCAAAAGGTGATCACATGACCCTGGGACACTGTCATGAGTCAGTTGCCAAGTATCTGAATTTTGATCTCATGGAAATGGGGACGCAGCAATGGTCCCAAGTGTGAAAAACAGTCATAACTCACTTTTTCAGTGCTGTTATAATTTTGAATGGTCACTAAATGAACTGTTATAAGTCAAAGACTAACTGTATGAGCAGAATCAAAGTCAAAATTTTGTATCTTATCTCAACAGGGCACCATCGTAGCCACAGACATCGTAGTCATTCCAAGTCTCCAGAAAGGTATGTATTTTGTATTTTGCTATTTTAAAATGGTAACACAGGAGTTTGTAGAAGTTGTGTACTAGATTTGTCCCACAGCAATAATCAATCTTTATAATTGAGCTATATGTTCATGTAGGTAGACAGGTGAATTTGGACCAATGATTAGATACTATCTTATTGTGCAAACCCGAATTTCAACTTCTTGATTGTATAATGTTCACTGAATTCAAGATAACTGAATACTGAAAAGCCTTTTTTTCCCCTCTTTCAGATCTAAAAAGAGCCATAAGAAAAGCCGTCGGGGAAATGAATAACCTTAACCTGTTTCATGAATTGGAAGCTTTTTTTTTTTTTGGTAGAGGAGTTCATTTGATAGATGCTCCTGTGGCAGCTCAATGTTTTTCGCATTCAGTTTCTTGGGCAATATAAGCTCTACTAAAGTTCAAAGTGAGGACAACATACATAGTGGGTTTATCCCCATAGCTCTGCGGGCACCAGCCTTAAGTCTCCTTATATTTCTGAACTAATTTGGTTTAATTACAGATTTTAAAAAACAATTCACTATATATCATAATCAAGACACTTCTTCTCACACTCAAAATTCATAGCTCTTCCCTTCAGGTGTTCCAGTCAACATTAAGATTGTGTTATGTAGTCACAGGGTCATTGAGGATAAACTACTCCGGGGGGTCCAACTTGGACAACTTGAAGACTCAATTCCCAGAATTCCCCATCCAGCATGTCCACAGGTCTTAAAGTTGCGAGGTTTGAACACCCCTAGTCTACTCCATCTTTTCCCATTTCGAATCCTTGCACATTTAAATAAATGACTGAACCAGGCTGCATTTTTATTCATTGCCCTGTTTGATATCTTTAACTAAAAATGAACATCCTTTCAATGTATTTTCTGATCACCTGTTTTTTACAATTATTATTGTAAATGTGAAGCAGAAAGAAAGTTTGTCTTGTAATTTCTTTATTAAAAAAAAGTTGGTACAGAAGTATGTCTCTTTTTTAAAAAAATCTTTTTTTCTTGGACTGATTTATTCAGAACCAATTTAAATTACAAATGTAAAATGAAAGTAATTTTTCTGAACATATTCACTATTAATACATAACAGGAGAGTGCAAATATTTGATTCAGTTCAAAAGTAATCCAATTGAGTTACAGGTCTGGGAAAGTTTAAACTTTTGTGTATGTACAATTTTTTCCAAGTTGATTTAGATTTAATTTTAATCTGAATTGCAAATCTGATCCAAACCAATTTGAACTGTGATTCATATGTCTATTCCTAGAATAGTAAAACCTATGGCACAGATACACATTTATTAAGATAGGAATACCACTCTGTTGGGATTGTTTTGCAATGAGTGGGAATAAGATTGCAGGCTTGAAAATGTGGACATGTTTAATGTTATATTTTTCACTAAGTTAGTAGAAGGATTTGAACCATAATTTCAATTCCATGAGTTTTCTTTAGACACCATGTCTAAATTCATTAGAGCACCAAGATTTTCATGTTGGTAAATTTAGATATACTTCCACAAGTCAGAAAGCACTTTTCATGTATCAATCCTAGAGTCAAGGTGGTATTACCATTCCAGAAATGGTTGCACTTAATGAAAACAGCAGTTTTGTTCTTCACTTGATTCCCTTAATAGGCAATGGACATATCAGGCATGTGGAACTATGTACCAGACGTTACACATAAATTCAGCAGGCTAAATGGCAACACTTTACAGGTATAAGTGAGGTTTCTTTTTAAATGTTTATGCTGCAAATACCCTTATAGGTAGAACTCCAATCCCAAACATTTCCATATCCAAAATGCTAAAATTGATAGTGTTAACCCTTTTCATATTGTTTTTTTTTAAGTATTGCCATTTAGTATTCAATCCCTAATATGAAAAAAATATGGCTATGATTTAGGATTTTTCCAAATTTATTTTTCCTTTTTAAAAAGTTTTTTGGCACTACATTGTTCAGTAAAGAAATGACAGGCTTTAACACATGAATTTCTTCTAATTTCTTTTTAGAATAGATATAAAGTCTGAACCAAAGTATGAATAAAGCTAATAGAAAATAAACAACTTAATTTTAAAAACTCTCTTTACAGTTTATCAAGATAAAATAAAACGCAGATCCCTTAAAAATAGGGTAATAAAATAGATGACATTTGTATCACTAATTCTTGTGATACTGGTAAAAACTATATTTTGTATCTATGTACAAATTATACACTTAAAAAGTTTTAAATAATCTTTTTATCTAAACATGTTGCAATAACATTTTATTCCAACCTGATTTCTTCCCATCCCCTTAATTAAACTTCATTTCTTCTGCTGAATAAAATTCATGTTCAAGTGTGGATGTCCTTGAGACAGAAGTGAAAACCGCTGGTTCTGCATCAGTAAGCCAGCTAAAAGAAAATTATTGCAGTATATATTAATTTCATTGTATATCTCACGTACATTAAAAATAGAGTCTAAAAATGCTTAGAAGTGCTGCTGCAGAAAGGCAATGGTTCAAAGGGAAAAAGACACCAAAACACAATTTGTGGATTAGATTTATAAAAATCAGCTTCAATCTCATTCTCTAAATATTTACTTTGAAAGATCAATGCCTTAATATATAAACCAATAAAAGAGAATATATACTGCTCAAAAAAATAAATAAAGGGAACACTCAAATAACACACCCTAGATCTGAATGAATGAAATATTCTCATTGAATATTTTGTTCTGTACAAAGTTGAATATGCTGACAACATGCGAAATTGATTGTCAATCTATTGCTTCCTAAGTGATTTCACAGGAGTTTGATTTACTTGGAGTCATATTGTGTTATTTAAGTGTTCTCTTTATTGTTTTGTGCAGTGTATGTAGTTTGGGGTTGAATTGTGAAATTCCTAATGCCTCTGAGCTTGTTTATTTCAAACGAACACCTAGTTAGGTAATGAAATGTCTCCAAGCAAATACATAAACCAGACGCCGTGTGTTTCTGATGTATGGAATAATTGCTGCAGTAAAATAGGTTAAATCCATATAAAAACATAGATTTTATTTAAATATCAGTAAAAACTAATGTAGCAAGTTAACGAAGAGATGTGTCATATTTATTCATACAAATTAAGTATGAAAAGTTTTGTATGTCACAAATTTCTTATGTGTGAATACAAACCCAAAAAGCCATGCTTTTCAGCCTATTTGAAAATATATTATTAAGGGCTGCAACCAGAAAGAAACGGAAGATATCAAAGCTGTATCACAACTTAAAATCTTATCTTACCTTGAGGATAGAAAGGTTTGTTCAATGGGTAACTGGCATTTCCCTGCTGCATGTAGTTTGGAGATATACTGTAAGGCCACGTCCCTCGAAGAAGAGGAAAATGGGTAGTAGCTCCATGGTCCCAAGGAATAGGTGGAGGTGGATTTCCTTTACCAAATTGCCCTTGGAAGCCCTGATCTAATTTTCATTACAAAAAAAGAGAGTAAAGAATGTAGATAAAATTGATAGCTTTGCAATACATCAGTAAACAATAACATTTATTCTTTTAAATCTAATATTTAGTATAAGAATTGATGTGAATAAGATTGGATATACTACGTACTTATCAATAATTGTTTTAAATTAATTGTTTTAAATTAAAAGCATAACTTCAGCTAAAATCCCAAATTAGAAGCCTAATGAAAGAATGAACACATCGTTTTGGGAATCTTTGAATTATCAGAGGTTTTTGTAATATTTGATTGGTTTGGTTTGACAACTTCTAAGAAACCCCCCCCCCCTAAAGTTAAATCATGAATCCTTCTAAAACTTCTATGAAATATGGATCAGAGTTATTGACAGAGGAAAACAACTATAGAATACACCAGCAGTAAACACTGGTGGAGCCAATGGGGAGAAACACATTTTTGACCAGCCATATTTTTTAAAAAAATATAAAATGCATGCTGGTTCATAAATTAATTTATCAAAGTTTTGATCTAAGTACATCAATCTTTAAATATCTTTAAATAAATTCGGTGGAGTCAAAGAGCTAGATACAAAACTGTGCTCCTAGTAAGCCACCCTTCTATCACATATATTACTCCCATCCCATCTTAAGCTACTTTTGATGCTATTTTTAAGGGTAGCAATTAAGGGCAACATGAGAAAATACAAATGAAAAACAAAATGGGACGAAGTGCTTTCAGCTTATGCCTAGATTCTGATGCGTTGATTCTCTAATTCAGTTCACATTTACCAGCAGTTTTTCATTAGATCAGCCTTCTCTTTCAATATCATCTCTCTCTATCTATATATACAAAGCAAATGCTCAAGCATTTTTTTTACTTTTCAGCTAAGTTAATGTTAATTGGCCTAAGTATTAAGGAAATTAATCTTCCTTAAAGTGTTCTCTTATAAGTAGCTGATTAGTAGAATAAAATGAGCTGAGAAATGATTAACAAACAAAACATCAGTATTTGTACAGAGCAAGTGACAATAGAGGAAAATTACCTGAATTCCCCACTGTGCCATTGTTCACCAGTGAGCTTAGAGTCACGGGATTGTGCCAGGGTCCCTCATGAGAAGTGCTGGGGATTCCCACAGGCCTGACAGCAGGCTGTGCAAAGATGATACTAGGATCATTCAAGCTTATGGTGCTCGGATTATTGGGTGGGTTGCTGCTGCCAGCTCTCACCGAAAATGGAACATTTGTTGCGTGAGGAGGATTACCCGGTGCAGCGTGAATAACAGGCCAGGGTGTGTTAGGAAATGGAATTGGGTGATGGGGGGGCATCTGAAATACCCCCAAATTAGGCAAGGTGGAATACTGACCTGGGGGAGATTGGGCAAAGTTAAACAAAGGCAGCTGGACCTGGTGAGGTGACTGCGCCCCTTGTTGGGGTGGCAGAGTATGCTTAGACTGGGATATTGATTGAGGCGGAGTCTGGTTAATGGAGGCTGGTGGAGAGGAATTCTGGGTAAATTGTTGAGGCTGTGGAGAGTAAGATGGCTGATGCGAATCAGACTGGAGAAGGGGGGGAAAAAGAATTGGATTTGGATTAGTTTACCAGTTAAGTGATTCACTGTGCTCCTGACAGATAAAAAGTTACCAAAAGGAACTTTTACAACCCCGTTTTTAGTGTTCCAGCTCAAAAACATGAACAAAAGAGAGTCCTTGACTTACAATTGGGATCAGAATTTGGATTGACCAAAGAAGAGCATTAAGCAAGATGCCATGTGATTGCTTCATTCAATAACCACAATCCTGGCTCTCCAGGTTGTTGTCATTAAGCAATCTTTTAACGGACAAAGTCTCAGCTAACAAGTTCAAGGAAAACCCTTTGAGACTCTCATGCAAACAGGATTTTCAGTGCCAGAGCAAAGGTTGCTACATCAGGTCACCCGGGTCTCTCCCTCATTACCTGAGATAGCTTGAACTCCTTATATTACTACTGCCTCTTCACCCCTGCACCTGCTGAAATCCAAGCATGCAGGAGCGACAGGCATTCACTGAAGTAAGTTTGTAAAGGAGTGTTTCCAAACAAAGAAAAGTTACAAGGATTCCTATGTAGGAATCTATTAGATGGTGCGCAGAAGGAGAGGGAGGGAAGGGGGGAAAAGGTGAAGAGTGAAAGACAGGAAAGGAAAAAGGAGAAGAAGTGTGTTTTGTCAAACTTTTCCTCTCCATATCCCTCCTGTTCTACCAAGTCTTTCCTGTCATCCAGGCTAAAGGCACATATGCTATTCCCGAGGGAAAACAAACTTATTTTAACAAATTTCCACAGCTCTTAAGCAGTCCTGTGCAAAGCACATTTAGTATGCTTTGATTTGGGCAGATGCCAGAAAGGGGAGATAGCAGTAGTATAAGGAGCATGGGCTGCCTCAAACAGGTGAGGGAAGCCCTGGGAGATACTCAAGTATCTCTATGCTCAGTGAAGGGCTACCAATTTTTTATTACCACACTGTGGGTGTGGCTTATGCAGAAAAATGCCCTGCATTTTCTTTCAACATCTTTCAGTGCAAATTGGGTGCTCTGGGGTGGAGCTCCATTTTTGCTACCCCACTGCGCCCCTCCCCCTGCTCTCCCCGGGCAGCAGCCCACCCCTGTCTATGCTCTGGCACTGAAAATCTTTCTTGTTAAAATGCAAGTGGAAAGCATTGTGTTGCTCAGAAAACCAGCAGGAAATATTGCTGATGGAGATCACAGGAGTGTCAGGTGTTTGGAAATAGGTCCCAAGTGTGAACAGATTGTCATCTACCCAGAATGCAATGACATGATGGTAGCAAGGAAAGTGCATGTGACAATTTATGATGATCAGAAGTGCTTTATGCCTCTTCTTAGGCCATCATAATAGCGACTTCAAAATAGTTGTGAATCAACTGGTTGTAAGTCAAGGACTATCTGTAAATTGTTTCACTGGTTCGGGTTTTGTACTTAAGGTTTCTACTAATAGATTTATCTTGCGTACTCTTCTGATTAAGTCCTCTTTTAGATAAACAGCCAGCTACCACTAAAGTAAAATATGTAACTATAAACATGATCTTTCCTTTTCATACTGTAGTAGCATATTCATTAATTCAATTCTTTCAATTACTGAAAAAAGTCTTAATCTGTGATTTTTGAATATGTGTTTGTATGTGTGTATATAATAGTTTAAATAAGAGAGCTATAAATTGGAAAACTACTGACCTGTCCACCAGGTGTTTCATTGTAAGAATCATTGTAAGTACTCATAACTACAGTTGCTATAGTACTTTTTTACTGTCAATGCTTGCTACTTATACAAAACACATTAATAAAAACACTGAAAATACAACTTACACATTCTGATGGTGGTCTAGGGCGCAAGGGTCTTTCCACCTGTTGTTGAATTGATCCAGTGAGTTGCTGTGAATTTACCAAAGTTCTGACTAATTGAGTAGCTAAATGATAAAATATAAAGAATGTATAGTGTAATTTAAATTAAGTGACCAAAGTTCAAATACATAAGATAAGTGCAAAGAAAGGCACATTTAAAACAACTAGAATTTTATTCATGGCTCTTTGGCAGCAATGCTTTATGCTAAGGATAAATCATAACAAATAGGTTTTTTCCTACCTTTAGGAAAAATTACTACTGCACTATACAATATTTATAATTACTACTTGTTTGGAGCCTTCATTATTAAATTACCAGTTATAAACCTTCATTTATTGACTTTTTATACAGCATGATTTTAGTAAATTCTTTAGTAAATTCTTAGTAAATGCTTAAGTTAATTTCCTTTTGAAATTATTTTTGAAAAATATAGGGAAGAAAAGCTGCTAAATCAGCATTATGAGGGGCTCTGAAGAATGACAAACACTTCAAGACATTGTGAAGGTTAAAACCAGAATAGAGCTAAAAATTAATATTGCAGGTCATGAGAAAAAGGCAGCATGAAAAACAGGCTAAATATAGACCTACATTTCAACAGCGATGACTGATAATCATGCATTTAGTTTGTAAAAGATGTTTAGGGGGAAAAACACCATCTACAATAATTCTTATCAAATGCAATGTGGAAAAATAATTTAAACTAGATGGAAAAATAGTTTTTCTACTTAATCCAAATAATTAACTTTGTATTAACTACCATATTTTTCAGACTATAGGATGCACCGGAGTGTAAGATGCACTTTAGTTTTTGGGGAGGGAAATAAGAAAAATGCTGATTGGCAGGTGGATCAGCCTCCCAGAATACCCCCAATCAGCTGTTACCAGAGATTAATTTTAGGAACAGATTTATTGGTTGTGAACTCTGCGCCTTGCTTTTTTTTTTGCCTCTGAAACCACCCTTTCATACATTTTTTTTCTGAAGCTTCATATCAGAGACTTGTCGCTCCATTTCAGACACTTTTTTCAGCGTCTGAAACCTCCACTTATATTTGAAATATAAGATTCATAGAGATTTTCACCCTCTTTTTTGGGGGGGGTGCATCTTATACTCTGAAAAATATGGTAACTGCATTACAATTATTTACTATATTACAAATAAGATGAATAGAATACTTTGCTTTGGTACTACCCTTCCTGGAACTCACTCTTAGATTTAAGTAACTACAGATTAGTTGAAAAATAATTATCCATTTCGAAGAAGTTAGTTACTTTAGATGCACAACTGCTTTTGCCATCATTACAGGGCAATCCAGCATCACACTTGGTAATATTGAACTTATTTTACCAATCATATCTATGGATAGCAAACTCTCCTGAAATTCCTTAAAGCCAAGTAAAATTATGCACAAGCCTTGATGAACTACTACAGTGGTACCTAAGAACGCCTCTACTTATGAACCTTTCTAGATAAGAACCAAGTGTTCAAGATTTTTTTGCCTCTTCTCAAGAACCATTTTCTACTTACAAATAATAATAATAATAATAATAATTATTATTATTATTAATAATAATGTATATAGACTCGGAGCGGCTCACAACAAATAATACATGAGATACAAACCCGAGCCTCCAAAACTGTAACCAGAAAAGGCAGGGAGAAGCCTCTGTGGGGCCTCTCTAGGAATCTCCTGGGAGGAAACGGGGCCGGAAAAGGCGGGGAGAAGCCTCTGTGGAGCCTCTCTAGGAATCTCCTGGGAGGAAACAGGGCTTCCACCCTCCCTGTGGTTTCCCCAATCGCACATGTTATTTCCTTTTACATTGATTCCTATGGGAAAAATTGCTTCTTCTTACAAACTTTTCTACTTAAGAACCTGGTCACGGAACGAATTAAATTCGTAAGTAGAGGTATCTTAACAAAAATCACATTTTGGAATAAATCAGGACAAAAGCTGCAAAAACAGAACTGGAAATACAGGATATCAGACAAAAGAAATTGGAGAATCTATTGTACCTGCTACACCATTACTTCTTTGTCTTGTTTGTTTGAATTCAGGACAATCTCTTCTAACATGTCCCATGTCACCACACATAAAACATCTCTTTTCTCTGGTATCTCTTTCTTCCTCCTTTACTTCTTTTTCATCATCTCTTTCATTCTCTTTTTTCTTTACCCTTAAGGGAAAAAAACAAAAGGTATGCCTTATAATATCCCTAAAGATATAACAAAATGTAAAAAAAGGAAAGAGGGCGCAGATGCAAAGAAAAAGAGGGAAAGAAGATTTTGAAGTTTTTGAAGATCACACTTAGACTATTGCATCCAGTGTTATAAAAAATATTGAGATTGTAAAAAGAAAACAGAGAAGAGCAACAAAGATTATTAGGGGACTGGAGACTAAAGGATATACAGGTGAAACTCCAAAAATTATGAAATATGTGTGAGACTCATTACATGTAAGGCAGGATAGTTCAAGAAGTGATTTGTCATAATTGTGATGATTATGGGATACAGCTCATGAAAACCCCAAATCCCCCGTCTTAGAAAACGTGGAAACTTTTGCATCTCATTTGGAAACCAAGGACCCAGAGTATGGAGGAAGAATGGAGAGGCATACACAGCAAGATGCTTGAAATCTATTGTGACGTTTCCACAGTCTGTGTTGATTTGGGGAGCCGTGTCATCTGTGATGTTGGTCCACTGTGCTTCATTAAGTCCAGGGTCAACGCAGCCATCTATTGGGAGACTTTGGAGGACTTCATGCTTCCTCCGCAGATGAGCTTTATGAGAATGCTGACTTCAATTTTTCAGCAAGAGTTGGCACCTGCCCACACTGTCAAAAGGACCAAAACCTGGTTCAATGACCATAGGATTACTGTGCTTGATTGGCCAGCAAACTCTCTGACCTGAACCCTGTAGAGAATCTATGGGGCATTGCCAAGAAAGAGACATGAGACCAAACAATGCAGAAGAACTGAAGGCCGCTACTGAAGCATTGTGGTCTTCCATAACATCTCAGTAGTGCCATAGGCTGATAGCTTCCATGCCACACTGCACTTAGGCAATAATTGCTGCAAAATGGGCCCAAATCAAGTACTGAATACATATGCATGCTTATACTTTTCAGAGATCCGATATTGTTCAATGTACAATCCTTGTTTTATTGATTGCATGTAATATTCTAATTTTCTGAGATGGTGGATTTGGGATTTTCATGAGCTGTACCCTATAATCATCACAATTATGACAAATCGCAGCTTAAACTATCACGTCTTGCATGTAATGAGTCTCTATCATATATTGTTTCACCATTTAAATTGCATTACTGAAATAAATGAACTTTTGCACTATGTTCTAATTTTTTGAGTTTCACCTGTAAAGAACGGTTGCTGGAATTTAATGAAAAGAAGGACTAAGGGTGATATGATAGCAGTGTTTCAATATCTCAGAAGTTGCCACAAAGAAGAGGGAGTCAACCTATCCTCCAAAGCACCTGTCGGCAAGGCAAGAAGCAATTGATGGCAACTAATCAAGGAGAGAAGCAACCTACAGCTAAGGAGAAATTTCGTGACAGTCAGAACAATTAATCACTGGAACGACTAGTCTTTAAAGGTTGTGGATGTTCCAACATTTGAAGTTTTTAAGTAGAGACTAGACAACCATTTGTCCGAAATGGTATAGGGTTTCCTGCCTGAGCAAAGAATTGGACTAGAACAATGGTCACCAACCAATGGTGCGCCATGAGAAAAATTTGGTGGTCTGCAGAAAAATTATTTGCATTTTTTATATTGTACTGACTATTTATCTTTTTTAAAAATTCATATTAGTGGTCCATGGGATTTAAAATTATGAATTTAGTGGTCCCTGAGGTCTGAAAGGTTGGTGACCCCTGGACTAGAAGACCTCCAAATGTGAAAGAGAGAGGCAAGTGTTTTTACTAACCTTCTTCTTTTAGGGCAGTCCTTCATATAGTGACCAATTTTGCCACAGACACGACAACACCTGTCATTTGGGGCCAGTTCTCCATCAGTTAAAACTTTGGAATTAAAAAAATATTCCTGAAAAAGTTGGAAACATATATTTACCTAAGGCATTCTCTTTTTATTTTTCAGAAAGAGAGCACAAGTAATAATACTTGAATGTCTTACTAATGAAGTCATTTATTAATGTTTCAAACAGATATTCAAAACTTCAGCAAACAGTGAATGTGTTCATATTATTTGGGGTGAGTGGGTGTCCATGTGTGTGTCTGTCTGTATGTATCTACATATAACTATATCAAACTTTTATAGATATAGATAGATAGATATAGATAGATAGATAGATAGATAGATAGATAGACAGACATGCAGTCAATAGCTTAAAAGCAAATATTCATTTTTAAAAATAGGATTTGCAGAACAACTATTTTAATAATTTCATGAATGAGGAAAGAAAACACAGGAAAACTAAGTGCTGAGAAATTTGTATTTCTGTAGGTTCAACCTGCTCTACCAGAATAACACATATATCTTCAAATCAATTCAATGGAATATCTAGTGCAAAATAATACTTAATGTATTTGAAATATCCTACAGCACAACAATAATACTTGCTCATTTGTTAATAAGGTAGAAGAAAGGAGAACTTACAGCTTCTCTTCCTGAGATTGAATAGTAAGGGGTACCAAATAACTTTCTCCCGTTGATTAATGCTTTCATTATGAAATTTGTCACTTTGGATTAAAAAGAGAGACATTTTTTTTTAAAAAAAGCTATATTCATTTTGAGATTAATTCTGTTGAATAGTACTTTTTATATACTTACTTTTTCTAGAAACTCCTGCACCAAGATTATGATTCAGGTCAAAGGGATCTGAGCAATAATAACAAACATTAAAAGAGGATTTTTTAAAAAAGTCAGTAATGTACATATTTCTTTACAAAAATTACAAATGCAGAATAAATTGCTTTGAAATATGTTAGTATAAAGTAGTATAAATGAGGAAGAGTCTTCAGAAGAACACATTTATTAAACAAGAAATATTCAATAACTACCTTCAATAGCAATGCATTTGGATGTCCACTGTTTCTCAAATGTGGTTAACAGCTTCTTCTGCCGAATGCTAATGACATATTCTTTGAAGTCAAACTCCTCAGTGTAAAATCTCAGTAACCCTAACCAGAGTTCTCCCAAAGACTCTGTGTTTTTCCCAAGAGAAGGTAAACGTTTTTTCTGTACAAAGGTTATAGCATAAACATGTTAAGATAATAACTTTTTCAAAAATAAATATAACAATTTTACTTCTAAAACTTCTAAAGTAACACTGTGCAAAATATCTATTGCTCTCTTTTATGATTATATATTACAGGGCAAGAAGAAAAGTGGTTAAGGCATCAGGATAGAAAGTTGGTGCCTATGAGTTCTAACCCCACCTTAGCCACGAAAGCCAGGTGAGTGACCTTGGGCCTGTCAGACTCTCTCAGCCCAACCTACTTCACAAGCAAGAAGAGGCAGTCTGTTGGATATGTTCACCACTCTTGAGTTATTTGTAAAAATAACAATGGGGGGTGGGGGATAGGACACATAAATAAAATTCTCTACTTATTCTACAAAATTCTCTACTTATGCAAGCTCAACGTAACCAATTTCTTTTCTAATTATATTATGGTATAGGCAAAACATTTATTGGATGAAATGAGAATTTGTTTTGAAAAGGAAATATCTGCCTAAAATATGCTAGAGATGCTATTAGAATATCTCTTCTGTAGTAGCCCCAGGTTACTATATCTACATTCAAAAAACAAAATACACTTTTTCCATTAAAAAATGAACCCAGAAACACAAAAACATGTATAGTGTATGTCATACTAATCTTCACTACAAAACTAGCAGACTCTTGGCCCAATTTTAATATTTCCCCATATTATCTCAGTTACTTTGTCCATCAATAAAAGACTGGGGGGGAAAGTTCCTTTTTTAGTTTCTCAAATGGCGAACATATTGCTGGCAGCCTATACATAGTATAATAAAGCAGACCTAAGAATTAATTGCTTATTCCAAAATGAGGACTTTACCAGTTCTTCAGTATCATCAAAGAAGAAAGCATTCCAACCATCAACCATCCTTTGAGGGATCTGTTGCCCATCAAATATCTGTATCACCATGAAAAATAAAAGCAGAAAATTACAAAAAACTAAAAAAAAATCCAAATACTAAAATGTTTTTTTAAAGTGTTACTTATCTGATACTTTCTAAAATTATGAATAATAAAAGAACCTCTTCTCAAACTTTTAAGGAAACCATAAACCATATTCTGACCCAGAATATCAGACATATGCACCAGAATGGTGGGGAAAAGGTAATTTACTCAGAGGTAAGGGTAACAGAGCATACTTTTGCTAATAAACACACTTGGAGTAAAAAAGGATTATCAACCAGACTTCATTTGATTTCAGAAATCAAGTTAAAATCAAATGCTAATCACTTTATCAATAATAGAAGCATAACATATTTGCCTTTCCTTATAGATAACCAAGTCACTTCCGGACATTTTAAATTATAATTCCACAGTACCTAATTATTAGCCATGTTGACCAAGGATTATGCAAAGTAGTTCAAAATATCCATATGACCGTATATACTCGAGTATAAGCCGAGTTTTTCAGCCCCAAAAATGGGCTGAAAAACACAACCTCGGCTTATACTCGGGTCATTGACAAAGTCACCACAAGAGGGCGCCATTGCTTGAGCCAGAGCAGGAGGCACCAGCTTTTGTCCCCTCTCGCATGCCGTAGGAGCTGTGGGAGGGGTGGGGCTGGTGCTTCCTCTCCCTGGCTCAAGCAAAGGAGCCAGCCATGTGCTCCAACCGAGAGGGGAAAAAAGCAATGGAAAGCCGGTGAGGTCGTGTGTGTGTATGCCCCCTCTCCCCCCCCCCACCGTGAAAAAAGCCAGCTACTTCTTGCTGAAACCCAGAGGGTTTTTTTTTTTACTCCCTGTGTGTATTTGTCAACAGGTTTACAGTAACTATTCCTTGCTCTCTCTGCATTGCCCTTAGTTGGATTAAAAAGGCCCCCTGCTGTCAGATTCTCCTCCCCCTCCTTTGAAAGGATTTAAACTGTTTAAAAAATGGTATTTTGTGGTAGTTGCTGTCCTTGCTTGGATAGGCAAGAGCAAGACAGGAATTCCCAAAGTGTGTTTGTGGATCTTTAAAAGTTGCCTTTTATAAAGTGGGTTTGAGAGCAAGTTTCAATTAACAAGTATGAGGGGAAGCATTTTACATATTTTAAAAATGAGTTTGATTCTTAATAGGACCTGCATATTTAGGATACAAAACCACAAGAGCTGTCTGTGTTTTGCAAGTTTTGCTTGTCTCACTAGTCTGTCTGTCTGTCTGTCTGTCTATCATCTACCTACCTACCTACCTGGTTTTATATGCTGATAACCTCACAGCAGCTAATGCTGAAGCTCTGTTTGGATATACAGATTTATTTATTTATTTATTTAATTAATTAACTAACTGGATCTGTATGCCGCCCCTCTCCAAGGACTCAGGGTAGCTCACAGCATATATAAAAACAGAACAATAATGTAAATCCAATTAATGATGAGATGATGAGAAGGAATCCTGTTTTAAATTTAGAGAGCTAGTTTACTGGTTTTCTTTAAAATAAATATTCTAAAACATGTGATCTTCTGATGTTTCAATTAATGTAATTTTATTGGTTTCCATTTTTATAAGTTACCAGTAGCCACTGCATTTTCTAACCTCGGCTTATACTCGGGTCAATAAGTTTTCCCATTTATTTTTTTGTGGCAAAACTGGTGCCTCGGCTTATACTCGGGTCGGCTTATACTCGAGTATATATGGTACCTACTCCTATTATAGACATTGTTCAGACTCTTGTTGGTAAAGAAACTCTACATCTTATGGGGGGAAACTACTGTACATACAACCCATATGAAATGGCTAGGAACAGATCCAAATATGATTCAGTAATTCTTCAAAAAAGAACCCTAGCCAGCACTAACCTCATAAGAAAATTATAACAAGAAGAGACAGAAATCTCAAAACTGTTTTCCATCATAGTTCCCCCCCCCCTTCAAAATTTACCTCTTGCAATACTGGGATTACTGGTGGCTCTCTCTGTTGTAAGAAGTATAATACCATGAGAATATAAGCATATGAAGACAGACTTCCTCTGGATGCATCTCCAATATCACAACGCTGTTCAAACATTTTCAATGCAAAAAACATATAGCAAGTTATTTTGGGTAACAAATATACTACCATCAGAACAAAAACTAGGAAAAAACATTTTATGCCAACCTAAAGTATTACTGATATTTATTATTGATATTTCATACTTTGGTTTAGGATTTTCTTCTAGGAACAGCTAACTTGGTATCTTGAGAACTACAGGAGCATGAATGTCTCAAAAGAGTGTAGCAGAGCATGAGCTATTCTGTTTATGTATTTTATCCAATGATAAAAAGTCCAGTCATTCACTTTAAATGAGCAGAACTCAATTTGATCACTCACTTCAATTTGCTCAGGAACTGCTGACAAGCATGTTCTAAATAATGTTTTCAAGGTACTTAAAAAACACCCTCCAACCTTCAGCAAACTTCCTACTCAGAATATTAAGCTAATATTATAGAAAATTTTGTCAAACATACATGCAGACACAGAGGTAGAGAGATACGTACATACCACTTCCCCACAATTTAAGTAAAAAACAAAGTAATTTTTACAGGGCTTGTTCCTAATAAATCCATGTTGGATCCTGGTATACAGTGATCCCCCGTTTATTGCGTCCCCAACCATTGCGAACAGGGTACTTCGCGATTTTTCAACCCGGAAGTCAAAATACCATCTACGCATGCGTGCGTTTTTTCTATGGGCACGCATGCGTAGATGGCAACCGGGAGATCAGCTGCTGGGTGGCTTTCCTGGGTCTTCCCCCTCTTGCTGGCGTCAGCGAGGAGTTTCCCCACCGCCCACGCAAACTCCTCGCTGCCGCCCGCCCTTCACCCGCCCACGCCGTTCATTCTCGCCGCTTTCGAGCTGAGTCCTGAAGCGAATTCGCTCCCGGACTCGGCTCGAAAGCGCCGAGAGACAGCGCCAAGGAACGGGCCTGTCCACGCTGTCTCTCGGCGCTTTCGAGCCGAGTCCGGGAGCGAGTTCGCTCCCGGACTCGGCTCGAAAGCGCCGAGAGACAGCGCCAAGGAACGGGCCTGTCCACGCTGTCTCTCGGCGCTTTCGAGCCGAGTCCACTCAGCTCGAAAGCGCCGAGAGCCAGCGCCCCCCGGACCACCGCCTGTCTCCTGCTGCCCGGTTTAGCCAGGACACGAGCGGCGAAATGACTTGGAGGAATGTGAAGCTGAAACCGGCCGGTTTCAGCTTCACATTCCTCCAAGTCATTTCGCCGCTCGTGTCCTGGCTAAACCGGGCGACAGACGGTGGGCTGGGAGCCGCAGGCGAAAGGAGCTCGGGCATTGTTCTCCGGACCCCGCCCGCAGCCTGGAGAGGGAAAGGGCCGCCGCGGGGCTGAGCGGGCGGGGTCCGGAGAACAATGCCTGAGCTCCTTTCGCCTGCGGCTCCCAGCCCACCGCCTGTCGCCCTAAAGCGGGGTGCGAAATGACTTGGAGGAATGGGAAGCTGAAACCGGCCGGTTTCAGCTTCACATTCCTCCAAGTCATTTCGCCGCTCGTGTCCTGGCTAAACCGGGCGACAGGCGGTGGGCTGGGAGCCGCAGGCGAAAGGAGCTCGGGCATTGTTCTCCGGACCCCGCCCGCAGCCTGGAGAGGGAAAGGGCCGCCGCGGGGCTGAGCGGGCGGGGTCCGGAGAACAATGCCCGAGCTCCTTTCGCCTGCGGCTCCCAGCCCACCGCCTGTCGCCCTAAAGCGGGGTGCGAAATGACTTGGAGGAATGGGAAGCTGAAACCGGCCGGTTTCAGCTTCACATTCCTCCAAGTCATTTCGCCGCTCGTGTCCTGGCTAAACCGGGCAGCAGGAGACAGGCTTTGAGTTTTTGGCTGCGGGGGGAGAAGTAGGACTTTCCTAACTCCCTCGCCCCGCAGCCAAAACTCAAAGCCTGTCTCCTGCTGCCCGGTTTAGCCAGGACACGAGCGGCGAAGTGACTTGGAGGAATGGGAAGTCCAAATCGGCCGGTTTCAGCTTCCCATTCCTCCAAGTCATTTCGCACCCCGCTTTAGGAGTCAGCGGAGAACGGCGCAACTGTTTTAAAACGATTGGAGCTTTCCAATGAGTCCCGAAGACGTGTCTTCGGGACTCATTGGAAAGCCGCGCGGGTGTTTTAAAAGGTCCCCGCCGACATGGGGGGCTCGCTAGCACCCCCCGAAACCTGGGTTGGGGGTTCGGGGGGGTGCTAGCGAGCCCCCCATGTCGGCGGCGACGTTTTAAAACAGCCCCGCCGCCCCCAATCTTCGGCTCCTCGCTAGCGCTGCGGAAGTTAAAAACATCATCTGCACATGCGCAGATGGTGTTTTTACTTCCGCAGCGCTACTTCGCGAAAACCCGCTCGTTGCGGGGGGTCCTGGAACGGAACCCTCGCAACGAGCGGGGGATCACTGTATACCGTTTCCAAGAATAATTTTATAATCTTCCCAGATAAAGTCAAAAACCATGATTACAGTTTACAAACATGTTGGAAACTTGTTTTGTTTTCTTGAAAACAAAAGAAAAATGCTTTTATTCCGTTCTTCAACATAATGTCAACAATGCTGCCATGTTCATTACCATGAATGTGTAGATGTGAATAGCTGTCCATCGACCACAAATTTTCTTCTTTTTTAGTCACAGAATTCTGTCGAGTTTTCTGAACTCTTTGGACAAAACTATATGGTGGCCTTTGTGTATGATGATTATTATTTTTTACTTAGGGATAATGGAATTAGTAATATAGCACTCACTAGTAAATCTAAATCCAGGTGAGATACAACTATACTAACTTTCAACAGTTCAACACAGCAGTCACCATATCTTTCAGTGCAATTAAAAAATAAATAGTATTTGAATTACCCTCAGTTATTTGGTGGAGGAATATTGAAGACAACTTGTGTTTTAAAATTGCATCAATACTGCATTTACCTTTGCAAAAACTTTCATTGTGTATCCCAAATACTGCACTCTTGGATCAATGGCTGCGTAAGTTGCAAGCATTCTTGTGTTATGCTGTGCCTAGAAAACAAGTATATCAGATTATATTCAATAGAGTAACATTAAGGTATAATCCATTATATGGATCATATAATAGCCAAGACCAGAGAGGTAGGAACTAGTAGTTGCTAGGATAGAGAACTGTACTGTACTGTAATGTAAATGTATCTTTACTGACTGTCAGGGCCATCAAGAGGCTAGCCTCTTGAATCGAAATGGGAGGAAGAAAAATTTCAGAATTTAGGAGCATAAATAAAAAGAGAAAGAGAGGGGTGGGATGAGGGTTGACTTTTTTTGTTCTATAGCAGACAATCAGTTTTATGTTTAAGGTTTCATTCTTGTCTGCAAGAAAGATTCTAATCATAAACATTTATGTTTGACCATACAGATATCAAAATGATGGAATATGCATTGTGAAACAATTTCATTTATTTTTCAAATTTATGCAATGCCCATTATATTGTCTCAGTGACTCTGAGCAGCAATCATAATACATTGAAAGCTGAATCTTAGTCTCATATGCAGAAGAATTTGCATGACATTGTAACACACTACCTTGCTTGCTCCTACTTCTCTCTTGAAGATACATGATTCTAGCTTAGCTGATTCAAGAATGAGGAGTCTTATATTAAGTGAAGCTAAATGCTGAATGGGTCAAATATCTGGAAAGCTGTGAATTTGCATAAATAACAATAGTGATATGCTAAACATCATTGGTGCATAGGTTTTGAAGCATTTGGGAAATCAATTATCCTTATAATGTATAATCAAATGAATATTATGTGTAAAATTTTAATTGCATGTACATGAAAATCCAGAAAAATATTGTATCTATAATCCTTATTTCACTATACTGAGTGAGTGTGTGTGTGTGTGTCCAGGCACCTGGACTTCATCAAAAACTCTCTGTGCATGCGCTCCTGTGCCAAGGTAGCAAAGGTAATATATAAAATATTTTTAAAGTAACTTCCAAGAACATTCTGAAATAGTAGGTAAAATTGAATTGCTAGAGTGTATGCATGTGAACCCCTTATCAATAATAATATTCCCTATTGAGGTTTCTCATCCTACAGCAGAGCTACAGATATTCTCCACTATTGCAAATAATCCCTAATATTCTCTTTTTCATTTCAATTTTCAATTTAGATATTAAATATCACTTGTAATTTTTTGTTTAGAATTACAATAGAATTAGAATTAGAATATTCAGACAAAATTTCACTGAAAGATACTTGCCAGTGTGTTATATAAGCTGATATCACCTTCTAAACCACTTTGCCTGTGTTCAAATTTTACTATAGGCACTTTGGCTGTTGTTATAGGCAGAATGTTTCTTAAACCTGCAAAAGTAAGTAATACTTCTTAAAACTAAGAAGGTTAAATACTATGTAAAACTAAACAAAACATTTAAAATATTATTCAATATGCAATATCCTAATCTTACCTGGATGTTTCTTAAGAACTTTTGCCAAACTTTCAATAATTTCCTTACAATTTAATTTCTGGAGAAAATGAATAAAAACACTGTATTATTATTTACAACATGCTGCAAATACTTCCAAGAACAAAAGTATGATAACCTATTTCAAAAGAACTACCTCGGCATTTTCATAGCCTTCCAGAGTCATGCAGATATCCAGGTCACTATCACGGAATCCAAATCCATTCTTTGAAGAGCCAAATAGGCACAACCTGGCTTTGTCTAAGCAAAGTAAAGAGACAGAGATCCTCATAAGGGAGAAAACATTTTCATAGTCAAAATAATTCATACTCTTATGAATTCTAATGTAACCTTCAATGGTTGGTTATAAGCTGCCCAATGATCCAATGCATGCTTTAACCAATGCTGATGGCGGCAGCGGTAAAAAGGGGATGGTTTTGTGCAGGCATATACTGCTTGCGCAAATGAAGCTTTGCACACGCACATGTGCTTGCCCACTCTTGCATGGCCCAGTTCCCAAAAGCACGGAGCGGCACCAGGTCGTGGACCAGAGCTTGGGGATCCCTGATCTAACATCTATGAAGATTTGATTATGAACTGAAACAGGTTTCCTTAATTAAAGGAAAATAGTACTGTGAATCATCTCAAAATAATCTTAGTCTACAACACAGATGTCAAACTTGGGATGTCAAATTGTTGTCAAGTGATGTAGCGTGACTTTTTGCCCTTTGCTAAACTGAGGGTGGACGTGGCCAGTGTGTAACACATCCAGCCTGTGGTTTGATATCTCTCATCTACAATATTTAAGGATCAAAAAATGTATTTAAAATGCAAAATACACACACAATTGAGAAACACACACATTTTGGTCCAGTTATGTTCAATTTTAGGGGGGGGGGGTTCATCTCTGTTTCTTAGCTGAGGGAGCCAGCATTGTCAGAAGACATTTCCGTAGTCATCTGGCCAGCATGACCATATATGGAGTTGTACAGAACGCTGTTACCGTCCCATCAAAGTGGTAGCCATTTATCTACTCACATTAGCATACTTTCTAAGTGCTAAGTGGGTAGCTTTCCAGCTGATAAGCTCAACATCAACCACTCTAGTGCTAATCAGAATGTTTTTCCATTTTTAAAATCTAATTAATTACTACTGATTGTTATCAACTTCTTTAGTTTGAATGCACAGAACCTTTAGAAAATTTTCAAAGGATGTGCAATGACCTGACCATGGTCTTGACAACTCTTATCTAAAATATTACGTCATTAATGTTAAAGAGAAATGCTAAAGTATAGGGCATTAAGATGCTATTATATAGGTAGAGACAGACAGCTTAATGCTTTAGAATTATGTAATTTTAATACTCTGTTGTCGAGGAAACATGTAATTCTAAGATAATGTTGGAATGCATCCAACATGGTGCAAATATATTTTCTTCACATGTCACAGAAATATCCTTTCCTTCTGCTAGAATAGAAAAATAGTAAATGAAATATTTCAAATTTTCAAAACAGTGCTATAACATATGCTTTTGTTGACATATATACCATTATATTCTTTCCGAATGAATCTTTCCAAACTGGCCAGAATCTGCTCTCGATTTTGTTGTTCTGAGAAGGCAGGTGACAATTCATCTAGACAAATAAAAAACATTTGAGGCATTTGGCAGTATCTAAAGCCAAACATAAATTACCTTTCAATTACCAAATTGAATTGCCAAACACAAGTTATCTCAATTCTTCTATGAACTTCTACAACAATTTGTATTATTTACAATATTATACAAGAGTTTCATTTGCAACCTCTTGTTTTTCTCATTGTTTTCTTAAATCTTTCTCTGTCTCAAAAAAAAATCCATTTTGTAATTATAAAATCTGGTGATTTAAAATGTATCCTTTGTGTTTTTATAAACCTTATTGTCAAATACATGGCAAAGTCTAAACTGTCATGTTTAACTTGTGAACTGAAACACAGGAGCCTGTGTTATTGATGGCAGTACATCAATATATTTCCACTGAGTTAAGTTAAAATCTCATAGTAATGTGAGCCTCTACAAAAATTTGAACCTATTAAAAAAAACAAAAATGTTACTTACCAAAGCACCTTTTACATACAAGATCAAGTATTTCTCTAAATCTATTTGTCATTGGTGGTAGTGGGTTTAAATCAATTTTCTTAAAATCTTCTGGGCAATCACTTTTGGAATGGCCATCCCTTTTGCAGATACTGCATACTATAGTTGGAGGCTATGAAAAAATAATAATAATAGTATTTTACAATTTAACCCTGCTGTTCTGTTCAAAAAAACTCCCTAATCTTATGTTCCCGGGTCTATTTGACCCGGACTGCAAATTGATCATTTTAGGTACTTATATTTGGTCTTTTTGAAAGTTTTTTTCACCTGGAAACAAGTTTGAACATTTCTGCACACAATGGAATGAAAATTGAACTGAAAAAATTAATCCTTATTGGTTTATTTTGCACATAAATGTGCCCCCCCCCCGTTTTTGTGAATTTTTTTTAGGTTTATTGATAATGTTGCCTGCAAAATGCATTCTATTTTACTAAAGTTGGTGTGGGATTGGTAGCTTGAACCTTTCTGAACATAATGACCCGAACAGAACAGCAGGGTTAAACTGGGTTATTTCTCTAAATGGTATGTGTACGTGTCAATTCCTCTTTTTGGATTACTGATGAAGGGGCTTGCATAGCTCAATGAAGCTATGTGCTATGGCAGTGATGGCAAATATTTTTTGGTTTGTATGCAAAAAGAGAGTTAGTGCAGGGGGATTATGTGAGCGCGTGCCCAGACCCATAATTCCATGCAGGCTCCCCCGGCACATAAGTGGGTGAACCCCACAGCACACGATGACATACCTGTTTTTCTCTCTCCTCAGGCTTCAGAGCTTTTCTGGGAGCCTGGGGAGGGTGAAAACAGCCTCCCCCTCCGCCCCAAGGTTCTCCGGAGGCCAGAAATGTTCTGTTTGCCAACTTCCAGTTGGACCAGAAAGCCCGTTTTTTTGCTCTCCCCAAGGCTCCAGAGCCTTTCTGGGAGCCTGAGGTGGGCGAAAATACCTTTCCCGCCCCCCGAGGCTCTCCAGAGGCCAGAAATGGACCAAAGAGGTAGAGGAACTAGAAATCAAATTGCCAACACATGCTGGATTATGGAGAGTAGCCTAATGCTGAGAAAGATTGGGGGCAAAAGAAGAAGGGAACAGAGAATAAGGTGGCTGGATGGAGTCACTAAAGCTGTCAGTGAGCTTAAATGGCTTGAGCTTAAATGGACTCTGGGAGATAGTAGAGGAGAGAAAGGACAGGAAGAATGTTGTCTATGGGGACACGACTTTGAAGCTAACAAGAAAAGCAACGTGTCAACACATGTGTATTTGATAGTGAAAATATACTGTTGCATAGTTCAGTAAGAAAATTACAATTAAATAAATGAAATAATGTAATAAAATATAAAAGGACTTTTGATTTTATTTTACCTTTCCAGATGTCAAAATAAATTTATCGAACACATAATGCATGTCTTCTGTGGTGACTTCATCTTTAATGTCTTGAGTTTCCTCTACTGCTTTGCAATTATGCGAGGTAGCTGATATGCTAGTGCCTGAGCACATGCTATCTGTTGGATATTCCATTACTGAATCCAGTCTTTCAGTGTCAGATAATCCACTAACAGAATCTGTATCAAGGGATTTATGTTCATTAAAAACACAACAGTGGCTTAGTTCTTCTTCAGCTGAACGCTCTTGATCATCCTTTCTTTTAAGTGATTTGTGTTCTAATTCACAGCATTCATTAGTAATAAATGATACAGTTTTTTCTCTATCTCCAGAGTCTGTGTTTATAATTTCTGAGTTTACTAAACAGCTTTTAAGTTTCTCAGTACATCTCCTCGTCATAGATTCCATTTCATTACATTCATTAAATTTACTCTCCTGTAAATTACATCCATGACCTGGTTTATGTTTTCCTGTAACATTGGCCTGCTGAGGAAGGCAAGAGTTGATTACAGGTTCTCCAGTTCTTTTGCTACCTATTTTTCCCTTTTCCTTTTTCTTGGTATCTGTTTTGGGCTTTGTCTCATCTTTACTCTGGGGACATGCAAAGTATTTATATGCTGTCCTGAACCTCTCCAGGATGTATTCAAACACCATCTGGCTGTTCAGACTTCGTGCAACATTTCTTTTTAGTGCAAAGGGATCTAAGAAAAAGGAAACAAATAAATTAGATACGGCTTTTCAATTAGGGTTTTCAAAGACCAGGTCAAAATACTGAATTTTAAATACTTATACATTTTGATTGACTCCTGAAAACATTTACCCTATTATGAAACCGTGTTCAAGTAATTACAAAGGTCGCCCAGAAAGTAATGCACGACTTTTTTTTCCCCTCAGCCTACAGTAATGGTACGAATGCGAAACTTTAGATATACATTATTTGAATTGTCAGGAGTGCGTGTGTAAATTTTACGTTTCTTCAGACAGATAGCGTAGCTGCAGCAGTGTTTCTAAATGGCGTCTGTAAGTGATGTACATTACAAGCAGCTTGCCGTAATTGAATTTTTCACTGCGGAGAAAAAAACTGTTGGGAACATTCACAAATGCTTGTGTACAGTTTATGGAGAATCTGTAGTCAACAGAAGTATGGTTAGTTGCTGGACACAGAGGGTGAAGAGGTGATTTGCACAGTGCATAAATGACTTTGTGACCAGAACAAGGAGTGGTACTGACAGGGCATACACCACGCTGGAGGAAGGCCATTTGTACTGCCCCCACCCTCCTTGCCTTCCGCAAGAGTCTTAAGGCTCACCTATGTCACCAGACCTGGGACAATTAGATCTAGACACCCCCCCTGACCAATAAATGTAGATACCAGAATATCTCCGGGACCACCTTCTGCCGCATGAATCCCAGCAACCAGTTAGGTCCCACAGAGTTGGCCTTCTCCGGGTCCCGTCGACTAAACAATGTCGTCTGGTGGGACCCAGCGGAAGAGCCTTCTCTGTGGTGGCCCCCGACCCTCTGGAACCCCCCCCCCGGAGATTAGGATTGCCCCCACCCTCCTTGCCTTTCATAAAATTCTTAAAACCCACCTCTGCCGTCAGGAATGGGGGAACTGAGATAGCTTCCCCAGGCCTATATTGTTTATGTATAGTATGTTGTGTGTATGTTTTTTAAATTATGGGTTTTTAGTTTTTAAATATTAGATTTGTATTGTACTGTATATTGTTTTCTATTACTGCTGTGAGCTGCCCAGAGTCTATGGAGAGGGACGGCATACAAATTTAATAAATAATAATAATAATAATAAATAAATGTGACGCATGGTGTGATTGAATTGGTTGATTAATAGATTCGGTTTTTAGCTGTAGTTTTTTAATGTATTAGATTTGTTTTATACGCTTTGTTTCTTACAGTGTATCCTGTGAGCTGCCCCGGGTTTTCGGAGAAGGGCAGCATACAAATCTAAATAATAATAATAATAATAATAATAATAATAATAATAATAATAATAATAATAGAACGGGTGGAGATTACGTGGAAAAATAGGGAGTGTAAAAGAAACATCATTCTTTCTTGTGTGTAAGTTTCATTGTGCTCAATAATTGTTGAAGGAAAAATGTGGTGCATTACTGGACAACCCTTGTAGATTTTTTCTTTTTACAAAAAGAAAATTATTTTAAGTAAACATTTATAAAATCATCAGATGTCAACTGTGATCTAAAAAGAATAGGAATAAGTAAAGAAATATTTTTTAAAAAATATTTAAAAATAAAGCAAATATTCTTGTCATTTTCAGAATTGTTTTTATATCTACTTTTATCAGTTTAACTAATAAACTCTATAAAATACCCAATTTTAAAAAATTAAGTGACAACATAATACAAAAAAAATTATTTATAGATCATATGCAAAAAAGTTTTCTTCTCGAATCACCTTTATTACAATGTTAATATATGAAAAACAAAGAGCAAAACAATAAAGAAAACCTGCCATTTTCCTTAGCATGGGTACTCAACAATTTTCTTTTCTGTGTTATTTCTATCTACAGTAACTAAGTAACTAGGTTTGTGGAAAAGGCAATGGAGTAGTTCTTTCCAACAATTAAGTACAACCTAACTTCATTCTCTATAAATATGACCTCTATAAATATTAGGCAATTAAATAATAAATGCAATTCACTGTAAGGTTTTAAATCAAACCTTTTACTTATGAGGCCAGGCCATGTCAATAATTAAAATACCACAGATATATTTAAAAACTGTAGTTTTTACAGCATACATCAGTGTTATATGTACAAAATCAGGTATGTAAGGCACCTGGTAAACCATTTATAAGAAATTTTACAAAATGCTGTACCTTCAATGGCTATTCGCCTTTTGGGCCAGTTTTTGTTTTCTCTGGTTAACAGTTCTTGTACCCGTATGCTGATAACATATTCTTCCAAAGCAAATTCCAGTGTATAAAACTTCAACAATTCTAACCAGAGTTGTCCCAGCGATATCTGGTGTGGTATTTCCAATGATAATGGAGACTGAAAGAAGCAGGGGGGAGGGGGAAAAAGCTTAACCTGTTTTATTCTCATAGTTTAAATGTTTTATTCTCAGGTCATTAAATTAAGATAGTACTTATAAAAAGAGTACTTTGCAATTAAAGGGAATCACTTACATGGCCTTTTTTCTCCTTTGGATTATTCTGAATATCTGCCTCCAAGGCTGCTGCACTCTTGTTGCCATTTCTGTGCTGTTCTCCTTTAGATTTGCCTTCTACATTATTTACATTTTTCCCTCCATTATTTGATAATTTGTATTCCCACACTACAAACTTATCTTTTATTCCTTTCAGTTGGTAATCATCAACCTTCTTGGAATCAAAGCCCTCAATCTGAAAAACAAAGTGTTTTTTATATGTAATTGTATAAATTTTATAAGATGAACACTGGTATTATAAACTGTTATATTATAAAAGATAACTATATCTAGTTCTGATTATAAATGCAAAGGCTTCTTTAGGAACTTTCCCAACAATTCTTGAGTAATTCCTCTTGAAGGAAAAGAATGAATACTTTTTTTATAAACTAACCCAGGATATATTCAGTAAAACAAATGAGAATGACTTGAGATAATTCCTCCTGGAACACACCCAAAGCCAGACCATTGAAATACCCATGGTCAGGTTATAATGAATCAAGATAAGTAAGAGGCCCAAGGGAAGAAACTACCAGAGGACAAGATAAGATAGTTATGACTATGGGGAGAATTGTCATGCTGACCCTTTAGAAAAACAGAATAACATAGAAAATGACTTAGCAGAATAAAGGGGGGATGGGGCAGGATTTTTAGGCATGGTGTGTATTGTAGAATGTGCTTTGCTCTCCTTGTACTCAATGGGAAGAGACTTGGAGCCTGCCTTTCCAAATGTTTTTTCCTCTTTCAATAAACCTTTGACTTGTGAATCAGATCTGTCTCTGAATTGTGAGTATTAAACTAATTGGCTATCTTATCTCACACTCTGTAACATTGAATAAATCATATGGTTGAGGCTTACCCAGTTGCCTAAATATGATGGCAAGATACGTGGTTCTCTTTGTTGAAGGAAAAATATTACCATTAAGGCAAAGGAATATGAAGGGATTCCACCTTCTGCCTGGCAGTCAATATGACAGAGCTATCAAAAAGAAAAAAATATGTAGTTATGTTATTTTTTTAAAAAAAAAATTGTACAGTTTGAATTGTTCAAGCACTTTTTATTTTTACACTATGTAGGCTAAGGACCAATAATAGCAATAAAGAGCCGATTTCCCCAACCTTTCCAGCTTTGCAAACCTTTTTGCAAAGACGAGTGGAGTCTACGGAGGCAATTTCTCATCCCTGCAAGCATTAGCAAGAGAAGCTAGCAAGGAGCAGAGAAAGGTCATGTTCAAATTATGTGATTCACTCCTAATAATCCTTGGGTTATGAATGTAATTGGCAGGCTCCATTATATTCATAACTTGAGGATTACCTATATATTTCCTGTCTGCTTTACCCAAGAAGGTTGACATCTTATCTATAGTTGCGGATGAGGCTATGCTATCAAATTCACAACTTGTGTGCAATCCTGGGCTGTCTTAGACTCAACAGTTCCTTCTCAAAGAGCAGCTGGCAGTTGTGGCCATGAGGGCCTTAGAACATTGGCACTGATTCTGGATTACAAGGCCTTTCAGATTTGGATTCTCATGTCCACAAAACTTTCAGTTTTACTGCAATACACCCTACATGAAGCTGTCCTTGGAGATCATTTGAAAGCTACAACTGGTCCAAAATACAAAGGCACAAGGATGGGCATGTCTCAGTAAAATCCTTCATAACATAAGCTTTGGTTATTTGAATGAGTGGTTCCCGATTCTTAAAACCTGGATCTTCTCCAAGGTTCTAGAGAAGGTTGGTCATACATTTGCCATAATATTTTGGCCATACAGCCAAACTCTGCAGCTGACCACAGAGCTCCAGATCATTCAATAACTGGATTTCTTTTTAAGCTTGGCTTGAGGCTCATGATTTAATTAGGACAACCATTGGAAACCTGACACAGGGTAGTTACATATTAAGTACATTCAAGGAACACGCACACGCACATATATTTATATATATATTAAACTTACTCTAGCCCAGTAGCGAAAAGCCAATACCAAAGGAACAAGGACTGGCTCTAGTTTGCCGAGTGCAGCAAGGAGATCAGTTGTAAGGCAGGCCACATCATTTCCAGCACTTACTTTACAAGTTAAACCACTGACAATGAAACAAATTTTGAGAGAAAGTGTAAGCTTTACTACTTCTTGTGAATGAAATTTGAAAAAAACACAACACCAAATCATCCAATATTCTTGTTTTACATATGCAATTTTCATTTTCTTTTCACAATATACCATATTTTTTTGAGTATAAGATGCTCCAAAGTATAAGATGCACCCACCTCTGCCTCTACCTCTGCCTCCAAGCAATTTGCCTCCTTGCAGCCACAGCCTGTTTCAGGTTTGCTTTCAGTTTCAGCACAGCTTGATTAGCATGAAGGGGGGGAAATCTGCCTCTGCCTGCCTGCAGTCTGAAACAGCTGATGATCTGGAGGTCCATCCAACCAACAATCACCTGCTTGTGCTAATCAGCATGTGCTGAAGCTGAAACTGGGTGTCTGCTGTTTGCTTCAATGAGGTAAATTGTTGGGAAGCAGAGATCAAAGGGTGAGGGACAGTATGCCAGTGTATAAGACGCACCCAAATTTTCATCCTCTTTTGGGGGGGGGGGGTTTGTGAGTCCTATACTCTGAAAAATACAGTAGGTTCCCCTGAAAGACACTGAAATCTATTTAATTATTTTAAAGTACCGTATATACTCGAGTATAAGCCGACCCGAGTATAAGCCGAGGCACCAATTTTTGCCACAAAAACTGGGAAAACGTATTGACCCGAGTATAAGCCGAGGTTAGAAAATGCAGTGGCTACTGGTAACTTATAAAAATGGAAAACAATAAAATTATATTAATTGAGACATGTTTTAGAATATTTATTTTAAAGAAAACCAGTAAACTAGCTCTGTAAATTTAAAAGAGGGTAAACAAATTAACAATATTAACAATAAATTAAAAAGTAAAAAAAGTAGCTCGATCAGGAACAAAGCTAAAACCTAAGAGTTAAAATCCTTCAAAACTGGATTCCTTCTCATCATTAATTGGATTTACATTATTGTTCTGTTTTTATATATGCTGTGAGCCACCCTGAGTCCTTAGAGAGGGATTGCATACAAATCCAATTAAATAAATAAACAAACAAACAAACAAATAAATAAATAAGTGTATCCAAAGAAGAGCTTCAGCATTAGCTACTGTGAGGTTATCAGCATAGAAAACCAAATAGATAGATAGATAGATAGATAGATAGATAGATAGATAGATAGATAGATATAGATAGAAAGATAGATAGACAGACAGACAGACAGAAAAATAGATAGATAGATAGATAGATAGATAGATAGAAATAGATACAGATAGATAGATAGAAAGAAAGAAAAATAGATAGATAGAAAAATAGATAGAAAGATAGAAAAATAGATAGATAGAAATAGATACAGATAGATAGATAGATAGATAGATAGATAGATAGATAGATAGATAGATAGATAGAAAAATAGTTAGATAGAAAAATAGATAGAAAGATAGACAGATAGAAAAAGAATTCCTGTCTAGCTCTGCCTCATAACACATTATTAGATCCTATCCAAGCAAGGACAGCAACTACCACAAAATACCAATGCAGAGAGAGCAAGGAATAGTTACTCACCATTGCTTTTTTCCCCTCTCGGTTGGAGCAAATGGCTGCCTCTGCTTGAGCTAGGGAGAGGAACTACGGCGTGCGAGAGGGGACAAAAGCTGGTGCCTCCTCGCTCTGGCTCAAGCAATGGCGCCCTCGTGTGGTGACTTTGTCAATGACCCAAATATAAGCCGGGGCTGTGTTTTTCAGCCCATTTTTTGGGCTGAAAAACTCGGCTTATACTCGAGTACATACGGTAACTTTAATGGAAAGATAATGAATGTATGCAAAGCTCATATTTTACAGTCAGTTTGTCATGTGCTTAATATTTTGTCTGAACTGTCATTGATTCTGAGACAGTTATAAATATCCTCCTTAACAAATTGAAAAAACAACACCTTAATTTTAAATTAAGTCCTTTGCAGTGCAAAATGTCCTATAATGTTCAAATTTAAGGTGGTTTCTTAGCCATTATCTTATGAAGATGAACATATACAAAACACTAACCTTTTAACATCTTCACAAAAAACAACAGGAACTTTGGCATGGAAATCTGATTCCACATCAGAGTAAGATCCTGAAGGAGGAAATAGAACATATTAAATAAAAATCATTTTCATAGTACCTTCGTGCTGATTAAAAGTCATCTGGTCATATGTATATCTCTGTAAAATCCCCTTATTTTCTCCACAACAGATTATGAAGAAATTAAGAAAGAAATAATGACACAAACTTACCAGTATTTTTTAAAATATCGAGCACTTGTATCAGAACATCTGGATGAGTCATCTAAAATAATGAATGAAGATTATTTATTCTCACATTGATTCTATTTATTCTTGTACATCAGATACATGTACAATTAACACAGCCCCCTCCCCCCAAGGCTGTGTATTCTCACCACTTCTCTCTATACACCAATGACTGCATCTCAAAAGATCCATCTGTTAAAATTCTGACGTTTGCAGACAATACAACAGTGATTGGACTCATTCGAGACAATGATGAATCCGCATATACTGTAGATGGGAGGTTGAATAACTAACCTTGTAGTGTGACCGGAACAATCTAGAACTGAACACACTCAAAACCATGGAAATTGTGGTAGACTTTAGGAGAAACCCTTCCATCCTTCTACCTCTCACAATACTATACAACACAGTATCAACAATAGAGACCTTCAAATTTCTAGGTTCTATCGTGTCTCAAGGCCTAAAATGGTCACGTAACATCAAAAACATCATCAAAAAAGCACAACAAACAATGTTCTTTCTGCACCAACTCAAGAAACTCAAACTGCCCAAGGAGCTGTTGACACAGTTCTACAGAGGAATCATTGAGTCTGTCATCTGCACCTCTATAACGGTCTGATTTGGTTCTGCAACCCAACAAGACTGACACAGAATTCAGAGGATAATCAGAACTGCAGAAAAAACAATTGCTGCCAACCTGCCTTTCATTGAGAACCTGTATACTGCACGAGTCAAAAAGGGGGCAGTGAAAATATTTACTGACCCATCACATCCTGGACACAAATTGTTTCAACTCCTACCCTCAAAACGTCGCTACAGAGCACTGCACACCAAGACAACTAGACACAAGAACAGTTTTTTCCCAAATGCCATCACTCTACTAAACAAATAATTCCCTCAACACTGTCAACCTCTTACTAAGTCTGCACTTCTATTTCTAATAGTTTTTTCTCATCATTCCTATCATCCTTTTCCTCCCACTTTGGACTGTATGACTGTAACCTGTTGCTTGTATCCTAAGATTTTTATTAATATTGATTGTTTCTTCATTGCTTATTTGACTCCTATGACAATCATTAAGTGTTGTACCACATGATTCTTGACAAATGTATCTTTTATATACACTGTACATTATATACAAATGTATTCTTTTATATACACTGAGAGTATATGCACCAAGACAAAGTCCAATCACACTTGGCCAATAAAGAATTCTATTCTATTCTATTCTAATAATACAAACATTTGTTCCCCAATCCTGCTCCCTGGCACACAAAGAATATAGTATATTTTGTATGTACAAACATGAAAATATGTCTACATTTAGAAATGTAAAGTTGTACACATTAACAATTTTAACAATCTTAACTCATATGTCAGCCTTTTTCCAGCTCAGCACACTACACAGAAAAATTGCTACACAGTTAAACTGGCATATAAAAAGCAGTATCTAGACCTGCTAACCTTAAAGGCCAGGGGACAAAGTTTTCAGATAAATTAATTTACTAAAGCTGGAAGAATGAAGGCACCCCGCTCACACTGTCCTGCCAGGAAATAAAATAGATTACAGTACTGCATATATACATCTCTATATAACCATGCTGGCGAACCTATGGCACAGAGGTGGCACGCAGAGTCCTCTTTGTGGGCACATACACCATCACCCCAGCTCAGCCAACTGGTCATTGGGTTTCTGAGGTGCAAATGCATGCTGGCCATCTGTTCATTGGATTTCCAGTGCTTTGGGTTTGGGCACTCAGTGCCTAAAAGATTCACCATCATTGCTATATAACATGGGAGAAATACTGATTTTTGCATTTAGAAGCAGATGTTTTCCAGTTGTTCTGGGGAAACATATTTTAGAATTCCCAGCTAAAATCCTCACTCTTAGCATGAGTGATTTCCTCAATCTATGGTCAGAATGTTTACTAGCTTCCTTGTCTGAACACTTCTAAAGCTAAGGTGTTGAGACCTGTAAAACTAAATGGTAACATTCCCTGGGAACCCTAAGTTTTTGCATATGTGATTTCTTGAGACTAAGGTGAAAGGATCTCAATATTCAGTAAGAATTATCTAAGAATAGGGTTTGCTGATTAAGATTAGAGCTACCACATCTGAGCTGCAAAATTCCTGATAAACAGACAACAGTGAACACTTAAAGAGTTTTTTGTATCTAATGCTGATTAAAAAAAATAATCATTAGATGTTATTGGGAAGTTAATAAATTGAACTCAAATCCAAACCCAAAATAATTTTCCTATTAGGCTCCGTAAAGTTTCAAAGAGATCCAAGACTGGAATGTATAAAACATCCTTCTAAAGTACTGTAACTTGTTTCCACTGTTTCCAATTTAAGCAAAATGAGCATATGGCTTTGGCTTGTCTTATCTCCAGCCTCATTCAAAAGTTATAGAGGTTTACAAGGCTTCTCATATACATAGAATCTCTTCTAGCCTGCCCACTACCTACTGGAAGCACTAGACATAGCCTCAAATTGACATAAAGTGTTTAATTTGTCCAACAAGAAGAATGAACTAGCTCAAGAATGAAAACTACCTCTGAGGCATAAAACAAACCAATTTCCGTGAACAGTTTCCTTTTCTATATCTTGGTATAGAAAAACATTTGAGCTTCAATTTCAATATATTAAACTACAGTTTCTTAAATAATGTAACAAATATTTGACTTACCGTTGAAGGAAATTTTATATCAATATTAACATCACTGGTTTTAAAAGCAAATCTAGTTAGACAGGATCCATACATCCTCAAAGAACACTCTAGAAATTTTTAAAAAAATGGTTTTGTAAGTAATCATGTAATTGTGATCACTCTTTCCCTAAACTTTTTTAATATTACAGCTGTTCCCTAAATATTTTAAATCTCTATTCCTTGTTAAATTCACAAATAAGATGAAGGTTCAGATACTCCCCTTCTCGTTTGGTTTTTTTACATAGACAGGATATATGAATGAATTATAATTCAGTTTTGGTTTATCAGATTCCAGATTTTTAATGTTCTATGCAAACTAATAATTGTGGTTTGACATAAAATCTGGAATTTTTCCACTAGAAAATGTGTTTCATATAGTCTATATATTCATTACTTTTATATATGTATTATATATGTATCCATGTATGTACGTATTAATCTGTATTAGCATTAAGGTATAAAAGAATGGGGTCAGGACACAAAAAAGTACATGAACACAAACTAAAATTAATGGCCTGAGTCCTTCGGGATTGGGCAGCACAGAAGTCGATTAAATAAATAAATAAGGCACCTCATTTATAAAATTATTTATTTCAATTTATACGGCCAGCCATGTCAACATTTTGATTCTGTGCAGCTACAATAGATATATGTAACTGGCAGCCAAGGTTTTTTAAAAAAAATTAGAACAATTAGTGGAACCATCAATGGGTTCCACCAAACCTTTGTCACGTGCATAATATTTTGTCTGAACTGAACTGTCATTGATTCTGAGACAGTTACAGGACTCATAGCATGTCTCTTCTCCCAAATCTATGTGATAGGTAGACACAATTAGAGAAATGCATTGCCTAAGATATATTAGTCCCATGCTATGCTAACTGCCAACATCTTGAATTGAACTCAGAAACACACTGGCAATGAATGCAATTTATATTCAAGAGCACTGCTGTACTTCACTTGGGGGGAAGTGACTAAGGCATGAGCGACTATGAACAGAACTTCTCAGTACAAGAATGGGCACACCTGGCACACAACACAAATCTATGCAAAAGATGTCATTTGTAGGCAGAGATTCTGTCCTGGAAGCAACAACTGTTCCTCCTTGTGTTTCACCCACTTACCTTCATATTTGCACCACTTCAACATATTCTATTACTATATTTTTAGCAAATGAACAAAGATGTTCTCCCATACTCTATTTTCTTTTCATGTAAATAGAGTAAAATACAATTAGAATGAAAAAGATTTGTCTTTTGCTTCTTTAGGAAAGACTGTGCTTTATTTAGAAGCAGAAACTCACTACATATAACAAAGAAACTGTCATTTTATGAAATGACTGTTATTAAGCATAAACAACAGAATTTATAACTGTTTATTTTTTTAGCCGTCATGTAATAATCAATGCCTTGTTAATATTGTTTTCTGTTACAGGTAGTCCTCGACTTACAACAGTCCATTTAGTGACTGTTCAAAGTTATAATAGCAATAGCACTTAAGACTTATATATATTACTTCACAGACCTCTCTAAGTGGTTTACAGTATATAATTTTACCCACCTTGGTAGAATAGAAGGCTGAGTTAGCCTTGAGCCTGGTGACATCTGAACTGCCAAACTGCAGACAGCTGGCAGTCAGCAGAAGTAGCCTGCAGTACTGCACTCTAACCTCTATGCCACTGTGGCTGGTAATGATACTGAAGAACTGATTTATAACCCGTTTTTACCTTTATGACCATTGCAACAACTCCATGGTTACATGATCAATATTCAAGTGCTTTGCAACTGACTCATATTTATAACAACTGCAGTGTCCCAGTGTTCTGTGATCATCTTTTGAACCTTCTGAGAAGCAAAGTCAATGGGAAAGCCAGATTCACTGACAACCATGTTGCTAACTTAATAACTGAAGTAATTCACTGAACAATTGTGGCAAGAAAGGTTGTAAAATCTTAACGTAAAACATTAACAAATTTTGGGTTAATTGTGGACATAAGTTGAGGACTACCTGTATAAGCAATTACAGTGGTACCTCTACTTAAGAACTTAATTTGTTTCGTGACCAGGTTCTTAAGTAGAAACGTTCTTAAGTAGAAGCAATTTTTCCCATAGGAATCAATGTAAAAGCAAATAATGCATGAAAACCCATTAGGAAAAAAATAAAAGCTCGGAATTTGGGTGGGAGGAGGAAGAAGAGGAGGAGGGCAGTCGCTGCTGAAGGAAGAAGGTGAGGTGAGGGGAATAAAAAAACCCCAAAAGTTTAAGGCTTAAAAAAAAAAAAGAGGGACTCTGAGACAGCAAGGAAGAGTATGCGCCTCCCATACACTGGCTGCTGCTGCTGCTACCTGCTGTCTCTTCCTTCCCATGCTGAAGGGCTCCCCTCTCCTCTCGCTCGCTCGCTTTGTAGCCAGTGCCTTTCCCTCACTGTGGTGACTCCTCAGCTGCCCAGAGCAAAGGGAGCATTTTTCTCTGGGCACTGGCAGAGGTTTATTCCCTGTCCAAGCGCCCAGAGAAAGGAAAATGCTTCGTTCGCTCTGGACTGCCAAAGCCTCCTAAAGTGCCACCGAAAGGCTCATCTGCCAGCCCGAGATGGCCAGGACTAAAGGGGGAATGGCAGGAAACTGGCTGGGCCTTCGTGCTGCTCTCAAATTTCCTGGGAAATTTTTCTTAAGTAGAGGCAAAAAAATCTTGAGCACTTGGTTCTTATCTAGAAAATTCTTAAGTAGAGGCGTTCTTAAGTAGAGGTACCACTTTAGCTTAATTTTGCTATTCTAATTCTAAAATATCCTGCTAGGGAGCAGTACATAGCTGACCAACCTCATCTGAAAAAATACAACCCCTATTTTGCATCCAGATGAGAGATACCAGGAAGTTACCTGGTAAGGATTGCTGAATAATCTTTTCCATATCATATACAATTTCTTGGCGGACTTTGAAATCATCATCAGATATTCCTTTTTCTTTTGCTGCCTCCATCAGCATAAAATTCAAAGCAGCAACTTGTACAGGTGAAGGGGGAGGGAGGGCACGGAGCTCATTTTCTTCTTGCTTTTCCTAATGAAAAACATAAAGATAAAAAGTAATGCTTTGAACTTTAACAGGAGAATCCTGCAAATATCAGTTTAATTATTCAAAAACCAATTGAAGCAATTAGCAAACAGAGCAAGAAAAGCAAGGGGGGCAGGTTAGTATTCATGTCCTTATGGCCACTGAATGAAAAATGAACAAGACATGGGAAAAACACAAGCCAACCACAGAAGTCTCAAGGCTGTAGCCAATCCTGAAGCCAATTTGAAATGTTCAGATAACCTGCTCTCTCAGTTGCCTGTAGTTGAGAAAACACCACTTACTAAATTATTAATTCATAATCATGGAAAGTTAAGAGACTGCATTATGCTGCCCATCTTAATATCCCAGTTCCTAAGATAATATCTAACCATTGTTATCTTTAGCCAAGGAAACATTTTTGTCTCCCTTCTCTCTGAGGGATGAACATTTATGAAAATAACTCAGGTGTCTCTCAAAAGCTCTCGACCAGAAATTGTAAACAAAATTGGGCAAGGATCCAAAAGAATAAGTGATGAAATATATTGTTCAAAGCAGCCTGTCCATTTCCTCAGGTATTATGAAAATGATCCACTCTAATGATACAACTGTAAAATGTAATCTCAGCATTGATTGTGATGTATGAGAGATTTTATCTGCAAAATAATAATAATAATAATAATAATAATAATAATAATAATAATAATAATAATAACTACTACTGGAAGTGTTGCTACAAGCTTAGACAGTTCTGATTAGAACTAGGAGAGGAGGCAAGGCTGTCAGTTGCTTCAAAATCTAAAGCAACCCAGAGGATGTAAGCTTCTCAATGCAGTATATACAGAAAAATTGTGTCTTTGTGCATGAATCACCTAAAAATAAACTTTCAAATGGACTTTATGCTCTGTCTTATGAGATTTAAGTCAGTTCCTCTCCTCCACCTGTGCTCCACCCATCTACATTGTTGTTGCAAACCCCACTGAGTTTACTCACCTGGGTTTACTACAAGATCAAAGCAAGTAACAAATTACTTTTAAGAAATTGTGTCAACCTCTCCAATAGGTTCCTATCCTAAGACCAACAGGGGCATTAATAGAAGCACAGGTAAAAAAGCTTCAAGGCCTTTTTGGAATCTAATTAAACCGAATTGGATTAAAAAAAACTAGGGATATACCATAATAACAGGTCCACTACTTGTATAGATGGGATATAGCTACATATTCAACCTTAACAGCATGATTAAGGTTAAATAAATCTGACTTATTCTCACCCATAAAACAAACTTCTAATCACAATAAAATACTAAACTGAGTCCGTGCCTTGTAACCAACAAGAATAGGCCCATGGGTGCCAGGGTTGCTATGAAACCACTCTAGATAAAACAACAGAAAGAAACACTGAAATCTCCACACACAATAATTCTAGGAATCTCCAACATCAATTCTAAGACCAGCACAGCTTAGGCAGAGATTCCATTAAGCAGCAGGTTATGTATAATAACAAAATTTCTAACCTATTCCTCTTCAAATAACTATGAGCCATTTTTTTCATAAATACCATGGTGACCTTAGGGACCATACCTGCACCTCTACTCTTTGGCTTATAATTACAAAATGTCTAGACTGAAAACCAGGGCCCATACTAGCTTACATGACTTTCTATGCCATTTTTGTTACACACCATGTAGCTCAATAGCAGTTGGATCTTTTTTTCACCATCAACAAAGTTCTTATGAGTCTAACTCAGTATCTATTCATCTTGGTTGCTTTTAACCAATATTTTAAAATTTGAAACCAAGATTGAACTTCAGAACAAAATATCAAAACTTATTCTAGTACTTACCATGATATTCTTTTTATGGCGTTTTTCTTTAATATGTTTATGAGCTCCCTGGATATTTTCAATATGAACTAAACACAGCTTACATAGGTACTGGCAATTAGAGTATTCTGGAGAACGCTGTGGGAAAAATACACATATTTGAGATTCAGCAGCCACTTCATTATCCTGTTTTCCCCACCACATCATAACAATAAAATGTTTTTAAATACATTTACAACAGAAGAGTACAGTACACAAAGACTGTCCCAACTCACCATATAGGAATAGCCATTTATGTAAGTAAATTTTAAAAATTTTTAGACATACCGTACATCTTTCAGTTTTCGGTAAAGCTATTCAAAGGGTTAACTTAAATACTGAGAAAGTATAAAACATTAAAAACTTGTATTGACTGCTACCTATCATGTTCATAAATATTCCAGAACTGTTTATGGAAAAAATAAATTCAAGAGTTTAGCATCATTAAAACCTAAACCAAGTAGCAACTGCAAAATTAAGACTGTGTTGGATTACCATATTTTTCGGAGTATAAGATGCACTCTTTTCCTCCCTAAGAGGCTCATAATTTGGATGCGTCTTATACTCTAAATGTAGCCTCCCCGCCCCCAGCCCTAAATAGCTGCTAACAGTCTTCCCAGCTCTTACCTTGCAGGGCTCTTTCATTGTTTCTCTCTGCAAAGAATGTTTTCCATGCCCTAAATCTTTGCACGGTTTTTTCATTGCTATAATTTGCTCCAAATAAGTTTCTTTCCAGCCTAACCAGGTGATAACGATGCTCCCAGCTCTTAACAGCTTGCAAGCTCTTTCATTGTTACTCTCTTCAAAGAATGTTTTCCAAGCCCTAAGTCTTTGCAAGTTTTTTTTCCATTGCTCTATTTGTTCTGAATGTTTCTTTCCAGCTGCTAAGGATGTTCTCAGCTCTTACTGGCTTGCAAACTCTTTCATTGTTACTCTCTCCGAATAAAGTTTTTTTTAAAGCCCTAAGCAGGGGATAAAATAATGTGCTGAAGTTGACCAGACTAAGGATGCTAGCCAGATGGTAAGCATATTGTTTTCTCTATTTTCCTTCCCCAAAACTAAGGTGCGTTTTATACTGCGGTGCATCTTATACTCTGAAAAATACGGTAAATGAAATATTTATTTTTGTTAATATAATATATGGAAAGTATTTTTTCTCTTTATACAATCCCAACTTTCAGATACCATATTTTTTGAAGTATAAGACACATCTTTTAACTCCCTAAAAGAGGCTGAAAATTTGGGTGCATCTTATACTCCGAATGTAGTATTTTTTAAGCTTTTTTCCCAGCCCTAACTAGGTGCTAACAATCTTCCGACTCCCTCCGAAGGTTTTTTCCCCTGTCCTAAATCTTTGCAGGCTTGTTTTCATTTATACTCCCTCTGATCAAGTTTTTTCAGCTCTAACCAGGGGATAAAATAATGTGCTGAAGCTAAACAAACTAGGGACGCTAGCCAGGTGAACACCTGATAGGTAGATTCCCCCCCCTCTATTTTCCTCCCCCAAAACTAAGGTGCGTCTTATACTCTAATATGGCATATTGGTTATCCTGGCTTCTACAATTACCAAAGGAGCTTCTTCCTACACATATATTCTTCATAGCAGAAGAGCACCAAAGCTGAAATTTTTCCCCTTGGAAACGGTCTTCCCCCTATTTCATGATGACTGCCCTTAATGTTCCTTTTCTATATTCATAATCATTTTGAAAGATTTTGTGATTAGAATGGCATGCAATATCGAAGTATGGTTATACAATCAATCTGATTAAAAACATTACAAAAACCTTAAGTTTTACTTTTAATTGCCTTCATAGAGCACTCCAATAAGGAATTGTTTAATACAAATTAATACAATACAAATAGTCCTCTGCTTACTATGGCAATTGAGATGAAAATTCCCATGGCTAAGTGATGTGATTGTAAAATACAACTTCACTGCCAGTGACGGCAACTCCTGCATTCCTTGCCGCTGTTAAGTGAATCTCATGATTGTTATGCAAGTCAACTTCCTGCAGGGTTCCTCAACCAAAGTCAGTAGGGAAACCAGGAGGAAAACTGGTTGACTTTGGTTGGGGAAGCAAAATGCAGGATGGTAGCAAAATGGAGATAAGTGGCTGGTACTGGTGAGGGAGAGAGCAAGAGGGTATAATATTTTATTATTTATTAATTATTTTTATTTCTAGGCCGCTCTTCTCCGAAGACTTAGGGCGGCTTACAACATAAAAATTAAATACATAAACATAACAAAGTAGAAATTGAAGTTAAAATTAAGTCAACTTAAAACTAAAATCCATTAAACATACTAAAATCCAATTTAACAAGCCTAAACATCAATTAAGGGCATGTGCAAGAGGTATGTGACATGTGTTGAAAACAATGTATGTGGGTGCAAAAGGTTGTGCAAGAGGTACAGCATATATCAAGTGCATGAGTAAGCAGTGCAGCACAAAGAACTGGAGCAGGCGTGGATAAAGTGGGGGACACTCACTTCAGCAATTTGGGACTGCAGCAATTTCCTGCTAGCTTCCCCCATTGCCTCTCTGGGAAAGCTGGTAGAAAAGGCTATAAATGACTATCACATAATAGCTGAGCAGTGCACCTGATCATAAATGTGAATTGGTTGCCAAGCACCCAGATCGCAATCACTTGACTGCAGAAGTGCTTGGACAGCTGAAACTCCGAGGATGGCTTGAAACATTCATTGGTTCAGTGCCATTATAATTCTGAAATTTTGAATAAATGATTGTAGGTACAGACCTACCTGTAATATATTCCATCCTAAAGTAGAATAATTGTTTCAGTTTATAAACAACAGAATATTTATGCTTATGGACATGGAACACCAAGATCAAATGTACATATAAAACAAGGAAACCTTTTTCTATAGTCAACACTGCTAATCAGGATTTGTTTCTGGAACATATGATAGTCGTGGGAAAACATTAAAAAATATCTGTGCATGTTGATTTTTAATACATTTCAAGCCTGAGATACAAAAGTCAGCCTAAATACTATAAATACTAGAATAAATACTAGAATACTAAAACAAAACTGTACATAAAGTGTAATTAAGCACCTACATTAATGGTTTATCATCAACTTTGAATAGGCTTCTTCGGTGTTTACTACAAACCAAGAAATGTATATAATTCCTTCAAATTAACTGTAAAATTATCTCTTCTTATCTATTATAATAATGTGAAAGGCTATTCAGAAGTATGTTTCCTGCCGTGCTAAAATTCTTCTAATCCAAAATTACAAGATGTTTTAAAATTTAGATAAACTTCTTCATACTGTAAAATTTAAAGATAAATCCTGTAATTAAACTCTTCTTTTAAGTTAGATATACAATCTAGCATGCACACATATACACAAATTAAATTCTTGTACTTACTTTTTCCAAACGGATAATATAATCTCTTTCCAGTCGCTCTTCAGCTTGTTTCAAGCCCAACTGCTCTTCTTCCATCAGTGTTGATTCATCCATGACAGCAACATTTTCTAAATAATCAGTTTCTGACTTACTTTCTTTAGCAGAGTCAGAATTTTTCATTTTACCTTGTAGAAAAAGGGTGAAGAGAATGTTTAATACATTTTTCATAACTACCATAAATCTAAATTAAGAAATCATGGAATGTAAATACAGTGATCCCCCGTTTATTGCGTCCCCAACCATTGCGAACAGGGTACTTCGCTATTTTTCAACCCGGAAGTCAAAAATACCATCTACGCATGCGTGCCCTGCACGCATGCGTAGATGGCAGCGGCTTCCCTGGGTCTTCCCCCTCTTGCTGGCGTCAGCGAGGAGTTTCCCCACCGCCCACGCAAACTCCTCGCTGCCGCTCGCCCGCCCTTCGCCTGCCCACGCCGTTCGCTCCCCCCTCTTGCTGTCGGGAGGGCGAGAAGCCCTCCCCAGCACCCGCTCGCCCGCCCTTCGCCCTGGCGGAGAAATTCCAGCCCCCACCTGGTCCCGCCCGATCCTCCTCCCTGAGGCAGCTCGCCCTCCCATGGCCGCTTCCTCCACCCTCTATTGCAAGCCCTCGCCACCGCAGCCAACGCGCGCTGCGATCTTCAAGCCCGGCTCCTTTCGGCCCAGCATCCCGGGCCAAGCAGCTGCCTTCCGTGACTGAGCCTGGCTGGCCCGGAAGATCGTAGCGCGCGTTGGCTGCACCGGCGGCGACATTGCTGCCGGCTTGGCTTCGCTCGCCGCTGCCTCAGGGAGGAGGATCGGGCGGGACCAGGTGGGGGCCAGATCGTAGCGCGCCGGACGGGGGTCTCCCGGGCACGCACCGGGGGCAGCCCAGCCGGAGCTCCACTTCAGGTGCCGGCGGAAAAGCCCGGCAGCCAAGCCGGCGTCTTGCGATCGCCGCCTGCCCGCTTCGCCCGGCTCCTGCGGGTCACTTCGGGGGCTCTTCCTCCCTCGGGGCGCAAATAAAAAACCCCCAGCCCTGGAAGTTCGCCGCGTCTGTCAACGCTTCTCTTCCCCTTCCAAGCGCCCGATCGCAGCCTGGCAAAGCCGGTGCAGACGGGGATAAAAAACACCCCCCCTAAAAAAGCCCGGGGCGCCACGCGCAACCACCTGCCTGCGTTCGCGGGGGGAAGATCCCCGCTCGCCGCCAAGGATGCCGAGGCCGCCCGGGAGAGGTCAAAGCAAGCCAGGCCCGGCGGGCGCCCTGGAGCCGCCGGCAAACAAAGGAATAAAAAAGGAGGAAGCCGAGCGCGGGGAAGAAGCGAAAGCGCCAATTTGCACAACTCGCAAAAGCGCGTGGAAAGATCACAAACACACACACACAAAAGCCGCGCGGGATCTGCACGCGGGGCTGGGAGGGAAAAAAGCGCCTCTTTGCAAAGCAGCAGCCGCCCGATCCGGGGCGCGGGACCCCAGGCTCAGTGACGGAAGGCAGCCGCTTGGGCCGAGAGGAGCCGGCCTTGATCCGCCAACGCGCGCTACGATCTTCCGGGCCAGCCAGGCTCAGCGGATCAAGGCCGGCTCCTCTCGGCCCAAGCGGCTGCCTTGATCCGCTGAGCCTGGCTCGCCCGGAAGATCGTAGCGCGCGTTGGAGACAGGCTTTGAGTTTTGGCTGCGGGGCGAGGGAGTTAGGAAAGTCCTACTTCTCCCCCCGCAGCCAAAACTCAAAGCCTGTCTCCTGCTGCCCGGTTTAGCCAGGACACGAGCGGCGAAATGACTTGGAGGAATGTGAAGCTGAAACCGGCCGGTTTCATCTTCACATTCCTCCAAGTCATTTCGCCGCTCGTGTCCTGGCTAAACCGGGCAGCAGGAGACAGGCGGTGGGCTGGGAGCCGCAGGCGAAAGGAGCTCGGGCATTGTTCTCCGGACCCCGCCCGCAGCCTGGAGAGGGAAAGGGCCGCCGCGGGGCTGAGCGGGCGGGGTCCGGAGAACAATGCCTGGCGCCGCGCTCCGATGCCCGAGCTCCTTTCGCCTGCGGCTCCCAGCAGCACTTTGAATCCAGCAGCTTCTGCTGGATACGGGCGGTGGGTGGGACGAGCAACGCGGAAGCCAGGGGCTGTGGCAGCTCGCCCCCCCATCGCCCGTATCCAGCAGAAGCGGCGGGATTCAAAGGGATTCAAGGCTAACTTCTGCGCTTGGCTTGAGGACTCAGCTCGGAAGCTGCACGGGTGTTTTAAAAGGTCTCCGCCGGCATGGGGGGCTTCCTACCACCTCCCGAACCCCCAACTCGGGTTTGGGGGGGTGCTAAGAAGCCCCCCATGCCGGCGGAGACCTTTTAAAACACCCGTGCAGCTTCCGAGCTGAGTCCTCAATCTTCGGCTCCTCGCTAGCGCTGTGGGAGTAAAAACACCGTCTGCACATGCGCAGACGGTGTTTTTACTTCCGCATCGCTACTTCGCGAAAACCCGCTCGTTGCGGGGGCTCCTGGAACGGAACCCTCGCAACGAGCGGGGGATCACTGTATATCCTTTTTTGAAAATTGTGGCCACTAAGTTTGGAAATGCTCATAATAAAAATTAAAATTTAGATAACAAGTTTTATTGATAATTCTCAGTATTATCATATGGATCAAATATAAGAATATAAAATTACTGAGAATCTCTTTATGACTTGAGAAATTAGGGGAAACATACATACATATACACACACATACACGTAGACACACGGTCCCCTTAGAAACTGCTCTGCTTAGCAATTGTTTGCTATTATGATGCTTATGAAAAAATAACCCTATAAAGGAAAGTTTTTCTAGAAAGGAAAATTGAAGATAGATCATAAACACAATAATAATTTCATTTACTAACCACTTCTCAAAATGACTGAGTTGCTGGCCCCAGTTGGGATCCCTAAACAAGTTGATTTCTATATACTGGTAGCAACACAGAAATACAGTGGTACATCTACTTAAGAACTTAATTCATTCCATGACCAGGTTCTTAAGTAGAAAAGTTTGTAAGTAGAAACAATTTTTCCCATAGGAATCAATGTAAAAGCAAAGAATGTGTGCAAACCCATTAGGAAAGAAATAAAAGCTCGGAATTTGGGTGGGAGGAGGAAGAAGAGGACAAGGACAGTTGCTGCCGAAGGAAGAAGGTGAGGTGAGGAGAATCAAAAAAAATCCCAAACTTTAAGACTTTTTAAAAAAAGAGGGACTCTGAGGCAGCGAGGACCACGCACCTCCCATACACCCAGTGCAAGGCTACCTCCCATACACTGCGCCAGAGAGAGAAAAACCCAGGGGGAATGACAGGAAACTGGCCCGGCCTTAGTGCCGCTCTCAAATTTCCTGGGAAATTTTTCCGCGGGTTCTTAAGAAGAGGCGAAATAATCTTGAACACCTGGTTCTTATCTAGAAAAGTTCTTAAGTAGAGGCGTTCTTAGGTAGAGGTACCACTGTACTTATTTATACTGCTGCATATTGATTTACAGCACTGAGCAGTTTACAAATGTCAGCACAATGTCCTCAACAATATGGGTCTTCATTTTGCCAACTCCAGAAGGATGGAAGGCCAAGTCAACTTTGAGCCGGTCAGAATTGAACTCTTGGCTGTGGACAGAGTTAACCTGCGATATTGAATTCTAACCACTGCATCACCATGGCTCTTTTTGTATATACCAAATCCATGGCTGCTAAATTGTTAAAGCAATGCCCAGATCACTAAATGGAGAATAGGGTGCCCCCAGGGTAGGAGAGGCCCTTGGAGGCATAACACAGACCGAGGCCCACCTGTTCTGGCCCTTTCCCCCACTCCCCAGATGCCCTGTGCTTCACTTTGTGTCACAGGTGTCCACAGGCCTTTTCCCACTTCCAGGTCTCCCCAGATCTTAGGTATGATTTCCATCCCACCACACCAAACAACTTCCTCCCTGTCTTTAAAGAGCTGTAAGACTTTCCAGAGCACTGGAACCAATTGCTTTTTTGTGCAGCCAAATGGCAGTGTTCCGGAAGAGACCACCATTTTGTCCTAACTACTGCCATGTGCCCAGAGATAATGCTTCTTTTGTTGCCTTAAGGAGATCTTCACAATCTTGCAGCATTCAGAAGCTTCTGCAGTGCTATACAGATTTTATTAAATAAAGAAGTCCTGCCTACTTTTGCATGACAGCATGCAAAAAACCTCTGTAGCACTATGCAGACCCTTCATGAAGAAGAGATTTTATTACCAGAGGTTCCACCAAAATAAAACCCTGTTATATTATTTTGAACCCTAAAATAAACGCTTGGCTTTATTTTGGGGGAGATCTTATTATTTTGGGGCACAGGGAGCAAGACAAGGATCCCCTTCCTATCTTTCCTGATTTCCAGCTCTATCTCTCTTACCCAGAGCAAATAGTGGAGACTGGATGTGCATGCTTTTAAATATTTTCGGGGAGGGCTTATTTTTGTTGAACGGTTTATTTTCTGAAGGGCTATTTTGGGGGAATGTCTTATTTTCAGGGAAACACAATACAGTAATACCTCATGATACGAACTTAATTGGTGCAAGGAGGAGGTCCGTAAGACGAAAGGTTCGTAAGACGAAACATTGTTTCCCATAGGAAACAATGTAAAGTCAATTAATCCGTGCAACAACAAAAAAAAACCGGCAAAAAAACGCTGCCGCCCGGCTGTCACCTTTTAAAACAGCCTGGGGGCTTCGGCGTTGGGAGGCTGCTGAGAAGCCCCCCGGCTGTTTTAAAAGGTGACAGCCGGGCGGCGGGGCTTCTCAGCGAAAGTTCGGGTTTGGGAGGCTGCTTTGAGGAGGCGGGGAAGCCTCTTGCAGCAGCTGCCACAGCCGCCGGCTTCCCCGCCGCTCGCCCGCCGAGGATGCTGACCTGCTGCCTCGCGGGGAAGCCGGGCAAGAGCGATCTTCTGCTGGCCATGGGCGAGCGGCGGGGAGTCGCCCATGGCCGGCAGAAGATCGCTCTTGCCCGGCTTCCCCACGAGGCAGCAGGTCAGCAAGAGCGATCTTCTGCCGGCCATGGGCGACTCCCCGCCGCTCGCCTATGGCCGGCAGAAGATCGCTCTTGCCCAGCTTCCCCGCGAGGCTTCCCCCATCCTCGCCCGCTGCCCGCCCGTCCAGAATGCTGACCTGATGCCTCGCGGGGAAGCCGGGCAAGAGCGATCTTCTGCTGGCCATGGGCGAGCGGCGGGGAGTCGCCCATGGCCGGCAGAAGATCGCTCTTGCCCGGCTTCACCCGGGTTCGGGGGGGTGCTGGCAAGCCCCCCAGGCCGGCTGCGACCTTTTAAAACAGCCGTGCCGCTTCCCAGCTGTCTCCTGAAGCCGAACGCCAAAGCCGAACTTCCGCGTTCGGCTTCAGGAGACAGCTAGGAAGCTGCGCGGCTGTTTTAAAAGGTCGCAGCCAGCCTGGGGGGCTTCCCAGCACCCCCCTGAACCCCGAACTTGTGCCGAACTTCCAGGCTCGGGTTTCGGGGGGGTGCTGGGAAGCCCCGCCGCCCGGCTGTCACCTTCTAAAACAGCCGCGCGGCTTCCCAGCAATCTCCGAACACCGGTTCGTAACTCGAAAAAAGTTCGTAAGAAGAGGCAAAAATTTTCTGAACCCCGGGTTCGTATCACGAGTTGTTCGTAAGACGAGGGGTTCGTAACTTGAGGTATCACTGTATATGAATGAACTTTCACTCTTACAATGTTTGATTCCATTCTAAAAGGATAATTCTTCACTTAACTTGTAGAAGATAACTGCATTTAATTTATGCCCTTATAGCTTTCTAAAAATTCCTTTCAAGCAGAAAAGCAATATAGCATGAAGAAAAAGCTCAATTAAAAACAGCAAAATTAGTTGTGCTTAAATTAAGAAATTATGATAGCACGTTTTATGTAGCAAAATGCTGGAGTATTTTCAAGTATAATTACAAAGATTTCTATAAAGTCCTACAAAAAATACGTTTTTAAATTTACATAAAAAGAAGAAATCAATCTGTCCCATTTAATAACATATATATAAGTATTAAAACAATGAAGTTTTAATTTCTTATAGGATTTTTAAAAAGCACTTGAATGCATACTTACAGTAATCTTCTGATGTTTGTTCTACTGATTTTAAATCCAAATCACTTTTTTCTGAATCATTACACAAATTAACATTAATTTTGGAAGTATCCTCTCTTAGTGGATTTTCCAATTCAGGAGCCCCTTTCTGGGCAGTTGGTAAGATTTCTGTACTGGCACCATTTTCTAAAATATGAGAAGTTGGAAGGTTTTCATGTGCATGCTGAACTTTCAATGCTTTCTGATTTTCCAATGCTGTTGATACATTTGGTAATCTTTTTCCTTTGCTATGATTCTGATCCTGAAGACCTGATCCCATGTCTTTATATCCAGGAATGCAACTATTTGTCTTACGTGATTTATTTTCTCCTGATTTTTCAGGACAAACATCATTTTGCTTAATCTTTTTGAAGTTGTTACCATTTGTAGAACTTTTCCCAACTTCTTTTATAGACTTGTCATTTCTGTTAGTTTTATAATTTTGATTGGTTACAGCTCTGGCAGTCTTGCTTTCTTCACACACAATACGGGTGGATTTTCTTATGTCATGATTTCCACTTTTTGGAATCTTGCCTTCTTCCATTATTAAGAAGACTTGCTTTTTCTATCAGTGGAGAAGATCTGAAATGAAATTTTGCAACAATTTGGATGGAGCAAAATCCTCTCTTCAAGCAAGGTAACTGGATGATTGTCTGGAAAAAACAAACATGTAAAAATATTACTACAAAACATAAATTCCTCAATCTGGTATCCTGAACTATTACAGACATATGAAGCAGATGGGAGTAGCCTTTAAAGCAGCCATACAAGCCTAGAAAAAAATGACACTGCTTTATCAATTTTATGAAATGCTTCAAAGGCCCTTCTATGTGCAGCAAAGCATGTGTAATTGAAAGACTCGTGTAGGTCTATGTTATATTTCATTCAACATCAGATTTATAACCTATGTTAGATATAAATTAGTGCAAGATGCTAAAGAAAGAGGTTTGGGTTTGCTGCATTTGAAATTGTATTTTGATGCTAGTTGTTTGGTCTGGCTTAAAAAGTAGGTCACTCTCCAAAACAAGGAAGTATGTGATCTGGACGACCATAAATTAGATTTGGATACCTACTTATGGTATGATAAGGTTAACTTAAATGTTGATTCCAACGAGCACTTTGTTAGACCTGTCATCCTGAGGGTTTGAAATAAATCTCCACAAAGATGACTCTTTAGGTCAGTGTCCCCAACCTTTTGGGCACTGGCAACTAGTTCTGTTTAGAGAGATTTTTCTGGGGACTGGAAGGAGCATGTTTTTCATGCTATTTGCATCCAGCAGATGGGGCTTTGCTTGTTTGCAGGGCCCGGTTGCTGGCATGTCGTGCAAGTCCATGGACTGGGGCTTGGGGATCCTTGCTCTAGGTATTATTGCTGGAAGCTTTATTTAGAAAAGAAATGGTGGCAAGGCCAGACTGGTGGACTTGTCAAATAACAGTTTTTAATTATGCCTTCACCTAAATTCAAAGATGAGTTGTTATTTGAAGGACATGTCTATCACTGGCTTACATATTTACCATTGAAAGAAAGGTTTAAATTAGATAGAAAAACTTATGGATTTGACTTTGGAAAAAAATGAACTGGAAAAACACTATTGTGGAGTAATGATGAACACATTATTCCTAAGTTTTATTCATTATAATTTAAAATAAACATTTTATGAAATTATGTACTGTCGATATCTAACACTGGATAAATTGTCAAAGTGTATAAAGGTACTTCAAACCTATGTGGAAATGTAAATGTAAAGAAGGAATTATTTTACCATTTATGGTGGGCCTGTGACAAAGCAAACAAATATTTGGTGTAGGAAAAGTATATACGGTAATTGTAACAAAAGTAACAACTCTCATTTTGCCTAGAGAAGGATGATAACATTTTTCAAAAAAGTCATGCTTCTCTCAAGCCACCTACCAGCCCCAGGGTTTCATATCACTCTTGAATCCTCAAAATTACAAAAAAAGGGAGAAAAAAAATCCAATATCTTGTTGCGGGGTCTCAGAAAGCTTGGATCATTTACCTGTACGCAGGCCCAATGAACCACACCAGACAAGTTAAATTAACAAGCAGAAAGGAAAAGGTTTATTTGCAAGTAAAGAGGTTATCCAGAAGCAAGTTTCAAATGGGCTTAGAGTGGACCCCTATACTGTAATACAAGTTTGAAAGGCATATATTACCATGAACCAATCATTAAGAGAAACATTATGCATAGATAGATCTTCAAGAGGTCTTAGTAATACAGATCAGTTAAAGGTTACAAGACAGACTTTTATCTTATCAATAACACTCCTCCTTAGTAAGCAACTTGGTATCAGGTCTTGCTCATTTACCTTTATGGTCAGGCATTCCTGAGCAGGAGACAGTTGGTCTGCTCAAATTGGTGTCATTTTTGCTTAACAAAGTAGTTTGCCAATGGCTAACCAAACCAAGCAATGCAAACAACATTCCCCAAAGCTATTACTATATACTAAATAATAATGTGTGAAATCCTAAATAATACCTTAATACATGACTAACAAATAGTTTATGAATACTATATATAATTGGGTTAAGGCTAAATGAATTATTTACAATTGCTACTGGAATAAGTTGCAAGTGACTGTCCAATTGATAATTATTTGTTCAAAACAAGGTGCAAAATGATTCAAATTCAAAGAGTGAAAAATAACAAAGAGGCCAAGCTAGAAATGAAAATAACTATTCTAGATCTTTCCTTCATAAAGAAAGAACTGGGGAAGATTGCATTTAGAAAGAAAGATATAGGAAATGAATTCTTCTGCCTTTGGTACCACTAAATCAGTCCTCAGTTCGAACAGAGGTAGTAGTAGAGGTGACCTATCATAGAAAGGTAAGTTATGAAGGAGGCTGATGGTGACGCATGCAGTGCTGGAAAATCCGCTTCTGTGCATACGGGGAAGCAAAACCAGGAAAAAAATAGGGAAAAAACTAAAATAAAAAATAGATTGCAGTGTCCACAGACCGACACCAACAGACCCAGTTCCGTGACATCACCGACAGTTAGTTAGTTAGTTAGTTAATTAGTTAATTTATTCGACTTCTATGCCGCCCAATCCCAAAGGACTCAGGGCAGCTTACAATAATTACTACTGGTTCTATAGAGCCTGTGCGAACTGGGAGGAACCCACCTCTGGTCTACTTCCCCAGCTTGATATTTAAATGCACAGTTTTGCTGGATTGTTATTGTTTGGCCATATGTTTTGCTCATAATCAGAGACATTTTTTGAAATACTGTACTTTAATAATGCTTCCTACTTAAAGATGTTAATAGTAAATGCCCTTGTTTTATACTGATGGGATTTAAATTGACTTTCCAGTGTAGTTTTAAGAATATATTTATGTATTTTTTTTCCTGGAAATCAATAATAAAATTAACAGCAACAATAAAAACTGCTTTATTTTGTTTAATATAAAAAGATATAGTATATTATAAAAGACATATTTTACTAATCCAATACTACTTAATCAACTAGTAAATTCAGCTAAAGAGATAGATCTTAGCATATTTTTGAACATGGGCGCAAGTATTTTCTGAAAATGAAAACCATTTAAGGTGCAGTGGTAGAAACATATGCAAATAAATTGTCTTAGAATAACCTATACCAGAGATTTGGAGAAGGTATATTAAACTTAGCACTTAAAAACACAGTTTGTTAAGGGGTTCAAATGACTTCTCCATTTTCTTTAGAAAAAAAGCATTTGTAAGAAAAAAGCAACTCAAAATGGGCATACTAAGATTTCTTGCTGTACTGTAAATGGACAATCATAGATATTATCATTGCTGCATACTTAACTTGATTTTGCTTCTTAAATTCCTTTAGTCTTTGGAATTATAACAATGCCATGGACTTATTGTATATAAATATTAACATGCTGAAATTGGGAAATAGTTTTAACCATGTTTAGAAAAAACACTTTTCATACAAGGAATACTGTAGTATCAATATTTGTTACAAGATGTGATATCTACTAATTTATCGGTAAGTTTAGTTTTAAAATAGAAGAAATATAGGACTACCAATAACTGGATTTGATGTCTGACTCACAGGCAATATATTTAAAATAATGGCAGCTAAGAAAACTGAGTTGGGAGGCTACTACCTTTCCATATATGCCTGGGGATTTCTTGAATATATTTGGTTAACTATGATATGACACACACAATGCTGTATTTTAGCCTGGTCCAATAGATTTTTAAAAATTCTTATGATCAGAGTTGTACATCTAGAAACTAATAACTTGCTCTCTAACAAACAATTTGGATTCAGAAAAAAACTATCCTGCAACCTGCAGCTCCTCCACTGCAAAAAATATATGGACAACTCATCTAGATCAAGGGAAATCTATAGATGCAATTTATATCGACTTCTGCAAAGCCTTTGATTCAGTGGTCCACAACAAACTACTCCTAAACTCCTAAATACAGACATGTTACCACTTACTGCATGCCTTAGTATAGCCAAATAATATCACACAAAGCGGATAACATCATTGATTCTATATTTATTCCTATCTGTATATTTTAGTAAAAAAAATCTACACATATTGCAAGATACCAATTTATTTGCTGTCAAGAATGCAGTTATAAATTTCAAAGAGCTTTCTTCCCTTACAATAATATCCTTATTTTAGCAAATGATCAACCCTTAAATTATTACTTTATTTTTTCTATCACAGAAATGCTCATGTATGCTTCTATAAACTATATACATTAGAGGGATATTGCCAGAAATATGTCAGATCCGGTAAGACTAGGCATTTTTTTCCCTTAGTTCTATCTTGGGCTATTACTTAAGAAAAATAACTAACCAACTCATGAAAACACTCAGAAAGTGTTGATACAAACTGTGCCATTTTAAAAATGTTCTACACATCTTCTTATGATGTAAGAGAATATTATAGCGAATTAATATTAAGTAGGAGGACAAAGTAAAAGAACGTCCATAAAACTGTGATGGCAAACCTATGGCACGCATGCGACAGGTGACACATAGAGCCCTCTCTGAGGGCACACCAGCAGTCATCCCAATCCAGCGTCACCATGCATGCGCATGTACCTCCCGGCAGCAAGCTGGTCTTTTGAGTTTCTGTCACCCATGTGCAGCGTGCATGCATGGGAGGTGGGGCACACGTACAGGGGTGTTCACACTGCATTTTGAGGCCTGGCACAGCATCCCCATGCCCTTTTTGCTTCCAGGTTGGTTCAGGAGGCCTTCCAGGCCCAATGGGGAACATGGGTACCATGCATTCCCCTCCCTAACAGAGCATTTTGGGCCGGAAAAGCCTCCTGCATCAATCTGGAAGCTAAAACAGGGTGAGGAGGGACACACAGGGGTTACTGGCACTTTCAGCACACGGCAACAAGAAGGTTAGCCATTACTGTCATATGTTTTGGTTTTGTTTTTTTAAAGGGCTTGGCTTTGAAATTGGCCACTGTCATTTCACCTGATCCAGTGAAAACAAGTACATGCACAAACTGTATACTACATATACAGTCAGGACTCCTTACCTAATGTTTTTGTGGTATACAAAGCAGGCAGGAGGTAAATTTGTAACATTTGGTGAAGTGGGAGACCTCAGTTTTCCTGTTTGCAAAATGCAGATAATTAGCCCTTTAACTAGTTCAAGACAGGAAAACATTCAAGGGGGGGGGAACCCTAAGGCTAAGGCAGAGAGCCCAAAACTTTAAACATTTCCATTTCAACAACTCTTAAACATAACTTAAGATCCCTATGCTACACAACAGTCTCCTGGAAGGGGGGGGGGGGGTTATCCCATTTAGTTTCTATTCTGCTCTGCTAAGGGCCATCTAGGGACCGAAATTTACAATTTAAAAAAACCCCTTATGAATAGACCAAAAAATAAAAAAGTCCTTGAATGTGTCCCAAGGGCTGTTTCCCTAGCAAAACCTACAAGTTAGCGTTCTCAAATTAGCTTTCTGTCGCAACTCTTCACAAGACGCCACACCAGACAAAATTCGCCCCCCAACCGAACTATAAGGGTGTCTTCCCATGGTATGAATGCCCCCCATCCCCGCGAACCCTCAAAAAATATACGTGCAGGTGGGGGGGGGAGCCGCTCTTTTCAATTTTCTGCCGTCTCCCGATTAACAGACGCCCCACACACACCCGTCGAGCCCCCCCCCCCAAAAAACAACAACAAACACAACTCTCTGCTAGAGGCATGCACGGGGCGGCTTCGCTCAGGCCTTAGTTTCGAAACCTTCCCTTCCCCGCCCCTAGAAAACAAAAGCAAGGAAACGAAAGTCAGGTTCCCGAAGACGTTATAGTTTGAGGAAGACCTGTGAGGCAATAAGGGAGCGGGTCTCGGGATACGGGCCCCTCCTAAACAGAGACCCCCCCCTCCGAGGTAACTTTAAAGGAGGTGGGGGAGGGCGAAAAAAGCGCTGCCCCCCCTCCCTCCCTCCTCCGAAAATTACTTCAGCCCCCAAGAAGGAAAAGAGCCCAGCCGGAGGTGGGGGGGGAGGCAACCCGTGCAGGAGCGTTGGGCAAAAGCGGGGATGATCGTCTGGACCCACTTTTCTTCCCCCACCCGCCCTCCCCCCCACACACGGGACGCAAATACCTGGCTGTCACCCCAGGGATGTCCCGGCCGCGTCCCCTTCCATGTCTTGCTCCGGCAGTTGGAGGACCACCAGACGCGAGCGCCTCAGTCTGGGCCGGCCGCCATGTCAGCCGCGGCGCGCATTGCATTGTGGGGGAGGGGAAAGGACGGGAACGCCGGGCTGAGGGAGAGGAGAGGAAGCGGCGGCCTTCCTGCCGGGCTGCCTCAGAGCCCAGACAGTCAGGCGGTTCCTCTTTCACTGCGAAAGGGGAGACTCCTCCTCCCTCAAAGGAGTGAAATTGTCTTTCCGATCCGAAAACAAGAAGAGCCCTCCCCACCCCACCCGCGCCGAGCCGGGAGCTCCTGCTCTTGCCGGAGCGTCCGCTTCTGCTTCGCCCCTCTGCGCGAGGGCATCCGCGGCTCTGCCGTCGGCCAGGAGTTTTAATTCCATCTCCTGGTTCGTCGTTTGCCTTCGTGGCCGCTTTTCCTTCGCGCACGGAAAGTGCGAGGGGAAATTAGACAATGTAATAAAAGCTGGATTCAGTGCCTGATGTGGCTTTTTTTTCTTTGTAAAGGGAAAGCACTATTATCTACCTACTGTTTTTAGAGAAACTCAGCCAAGAAACGATCTTATCTATTTTATATGCCCCCCAAATCCCTAGGGGCTCTGGGCAGCTTGTTTTGTCAAGAGTATATATGACTGAATACATAAATGCATGTTCAAGCTAGGAGGTATTGGTATAAACACAACATTAGCAAAGTAGGTACAGATAAATTAGGCAGCAGGACAGGGACAGTAGGCACGCTGGTGCTTATTTTTTCAAGCATATATATGAGTGAATGCATAAAATGTATAAACAAAAACATTAGCAAAGTAAGTGCAGGTAAATTAGGCAGTAGGACAAGGACAGTAGGCACGCTGGTACACTTATGCATGACCCTTACAGATTTCTTAGGAATGGGGTGAGGTGGACAGTAGACAGTTGTAAGGTTAAAAGTTTTGGGGGATTTTGGGGTTTGGAGAAGAAACCATAGAGTCAAGTAGTTCATTTCAGGCATTGATCACTCTGTTGCTGACGTATTTTCTGCAGTTGAGTTTGGAGCAGTTTATATTAAAACATAGTTATTTGCATTAGAACATGGTTATGAATACACGGGGACATTAGGACAGGGACGGTAGGCATGCTTGGTATGCTTATGCATGCCCCTTAAGAAACCTCAGGGGTGGGTTGAGGTCAACGGTAGAGTCTAAAGTTAAAGTTTTTTGAGGTTGGGAAAGAAACTACAGTTAGGTAATACTGTATATTCCAGGCATTTACCACTGTTGCTGAAGTCCTGTTTTTTGCAATCAAATTTGGAACGGTTTATGCTAAGTTTGTATATGTTTTGTGCTTGTGTGTTGTGGTTGAAAATGAAGTAGTAATTGACAGGTAGGACAATGTAACATATTATTTTATGTGCTACACTTAGGTCAGATCAAAGGCAGCATAGTTCTAAATTGTCAAAGTCCAAGATTTCAAGTCTGGTGGCATAAGATATTCTGTTATGAACAGAGAAGTGAAGGACTCTTCTCTTGAAATATCTCTGGACATTCTCAATTGTATTAATGTCCGATATGTAGTGCAGATGAGCCAGACAGATGTGCTGTATTCTAGAATTGATCTAGCAAATGTTTTATATGCTCTGATTAAAAATACAATATTATCAGACAAGAATTTAACCACTCTTAATGCCTTTTTGGCAATGCTGTTGGGATACATTTCCATAATTGTTCATACCCTGTTTCCCCGATAGTAAGACACTCCTGATTGTAAGACGTATCGGGGGTTTCAGGGGGGTCGGCTAATATAAGCCGTACCCCGAAAGTAAGACATATGTCTTACTTTCGGGGAAACACGGGGACATTGCCGCCTCCCTCTCATCTAGCTGCGCGCCGCCTCCTGCCCACGTCCGCACCGTCCCCCTCTCCATATGTCACCACGTCTGCCACCTCCCTCTGATCTTAATGAGCGCCGCCTCCTGCCCACTTCCGCGCCGCCCCCTCTCCATACGTCACCGCGCCGTCCCCCTCTCTATACGTCACCGCGCCGTCCCCTGCACTTGTCACTGCCGCCTCCTGCTTAAAATACGGTAATGCACACAGTATTAATCATACATCAGTAAAACATACACACTGGCATACTGGGGTATCATCTGCTGTTTTGTGGTGAATACAATACTGTTCAGGTTGTTAATGTTAATTTTATGGTTAAAACAAAAAATTTGACAATTTTTTCCCCAATATAAGACATACCCCGAAAGTAAGACATAGTGGGGCTTTTGGGGATAAAAAGAAAGTAAGACACTGTCTTACTTTCGGGGAAACACGGTATAAACAAATATCCCTTGAAGATTATTCTTCCTTTATTCATTCCAATATTGGTTATATATATAATATATATAAAAAACTGAAGATAAAAAGGCACTATTAGGTTTTAAGAATTGTTTTTAAATGTACTGCAGATGCTGTTTGCTGGAACAAGTACGGTGCAACAACTCATACAGCACATCCTAGATTTTTCTTATTTATACAGTATATTGCTTCATGTATTAAAGCAACTTAAGGAGTTTAAAATAAAAATACACCTCTGAAGTACATAATAAAATTCCTGAAATAATTCAAAACAACAGTACAAAACAGTCATATAAACAAATTCATTAAATATGCATGAAAGGGAAGAGTTATTTTTTTCCAACATTCGTACATGTAAGACTGGATGAAGAGAAACTTTTTTTTAAATAGGCTGATGTGAAATTCACAGTAGATTTGTGTAGAGTGCATGTCAGAATAATGACATTACAGTATAGTACTGCACTAGAAATGGAACATCAGTGGAAGTTCAGGCTGATCTTGGTCTGAGGTTAGAATATGACCCATGAGAAGAGGCAACATGATGATTCTGTCAGGTGTGAATGAACCATTAGATACTTTAACCATCAATGTGGATGATATTGAAGCTACAGCATATCCAAATATCAGCATGTTTCAAGTAATTGAAATGGATTGACTCTATGTATTTTGATTATAGTAAATTCCAAAGAATTTAACCTACAAGCAACAACACAGAAATGTTGATGTTGGCTTGACTGTATGCATCAGCAATCAACATGATCATTAAAGAGACCTTCAGTATGATATCCTTCATATCATTTATTACTTCAAATTCAGCACTACAGTCTTTAGAGCCGTCTAGACTAACATTATTGTCATAATATTTGTATTCTTACTCATTATCCACCAAGACTGCTGCATGCAGGGTTTTACTGTCTCCTAAAGTTAGTCAATGTGAACAGCAATGTGCCTTGGGATTGTCAGGAGGAGGAAGTAAGTCTATTCATCAGCATCTGCCTCATCATTACCACTTTATTTCCACTGTATTTTTCATTATATCCTCTTTACTATCTTTTTTGGATTCCAACAAGGTAGATGAGAAGGCAGCTGTCTTTCTCTTTTCATTTATAGCACTAGTAATAACACGTATACTTATTTATATATCAGTTTATTGTCCCCAATTATCTGGATCTAATTTTACCAAACTCAGAAGAATGAAGGGTGGGTGAACCTTAAGATGGTCAGGATCAAACTCCTAGCTGTGGCCAGAATTAGCCTGCAATATTGCATTCTAACAACTAAGGCTTTATATGGAAGAAGGAATAGTGTTTGTACACTGCTCAAAAAAATAAAGGGAACACATAAACAACACAGTATAACTCCTAGTAAATCAAACTTCCGTGAAATCAAACTGTCCATTTAGGAAGCAACACTGATTGACAATCAATTCCACATGTTGTTGTGCACGTTCAACTTTATACAGAACAAAGTACTCAATGAGAATATTTCATTCATTCAGATCTAAGATGTGTTCTTTGAGTGTACCCTTTATTTTTTTGAGGACTATATTTGCCAGATTCCCTGGATTTGCCATTGTCAATCTTTTCCATTGATTCTGATTATTTTTAGTTGTTTGATATTGTCTCTCAGTGCAATCTGTTTTATTATATTTTAGTGTCTTTTTATCATTGTTTGCTATTTTTAATCCTATACAAGGCCCTGAGTTGCACATTAATTTGGCAGCTATATAAATTACATAATAAAAAATCCATATTGAAATCATCACTGGGTATTGTAGTCAATTACACTTCCAGCCCCATCTACTCTGCAGTATTGTCATATAGAAAAAGATGCAAATAAGAGTATTTACAGTGTACTTCCATCCATTTCTTGAAATAAATATAGGTAAAACCATATTAAATAAATTGGAGATCATTTAACATAATACTTTAGAGATCTTTAGCGTAGGTTGCTAGATTTTAAGGACTTATCTTTTTTGTTGTTTAAAATACAAACATGATGTGAAAGAAACAGAAAAACAGTAAGAAAATATGCAAGAGACAAAGGGAAAGGAAACCAGGTAAGCATCTGCCCATCCACTATTTCATTTAATTAAGGAATGTTGTCACAGTAACTGAATTTGAAAAACTTTATTACTGCTGCACTTCATTCCACTGGCTACTATTCATCCTAAAGATAAATGATAGCTTGTCTTCCAAATGATTTTTTAAATTACTGTAATCTCATATAGAACAGATGATATGATATTAATAATGCAATCAATGGTATATCCAGGACATTTAATGCAGATGTCTGCTTTCTTATAATTACAGTCTTAGTTAGAAACATAGAAGACTGATGGCAGAAAAAGACCTCATGGTCCATCTAGTCTGCCCTTATACTATTTCCTGTATTTTATCTTAGGATAGATATATGTTTATCCCACACATGTTTAAATTCGGTTACTGTGGATTTACCAACCACATCTGCTGGAGGTTTGTTCCAAGGATCTACTACTCTTTCAGTAAAATAATATTTTCTCATGTTGCTTTTGATCTTTCCCCCAACTAACTTCAGATTGTGTCCCCTTGTTCTTGTGTTCACTTTCCTATTAAAGACACTTCCCTCCTGAACCCTATTTAACCCTTTAACACATTTAAATGTTTCGATCATGTCCCCCCTTTTCCTTCTGTCCTCCAGACTATACAGATTGAGTTCATTAAGTCTTTCCTGATATGTTTTATGCTTAAGACCTTCTACCATTCTTGTAGCCCGTCATATTCCAAATGTGGTCTCACCAGCACTCTTTATAGCGGGATCACAAGCTCCATCTTCCTGCTTGTTATACCTCTAGCTATGCAGCCAAGCATCCTACTTGCTTTTCCTACCGCCCGACCACACTGTTCACCCATTTTGAGACTGTCAGAAATCACTACCCCTAAATCCTTCTCTTCTGAAGTTTTTGCTAACACAGAACTGCAAATACAATACTCAGATTGAGGATTCCTTTTCCCCAAGTGCTTTATTTTACATTTGGAGACATTGAAGTGCAGTTTCCATTGCTTTGACCATTTATCTAGTAAAGCTAAATCATTTAACATATTACAGATGCCTCCAGGAATCTCAACTCTATTGCACACTTTAGAGTCATCGGCAAATAGGCAAACCTTCCCTACCAAACTTCCCTACCAACCTTCCCTACCAAGATCTATCTAGATTTATTGGTGTCGCAGGCTATTCATGTGCCTACATTTGAGGAGTATACTTTAAGGACTTCTTCCCATTACCACTGTGAAGAATAGATGGATTCTCTGATGCAAGAGATAAAGAGCAACATTTCCTTTAGAAAATAGAAATTTACATGTAAACATTATAAGATTCTGTTCCATACATTTTAGCTTTTATTCCATGATCAAGTGTGAAAGTATTGAGTTCATTATTTTTATTAATTGGCCAAATGCAATACATTTGGAAAATGGTTTTGTATCTAAAATGTTATGTTATATAAGCTTACCGTAGTATATTTTATGGATATTTTCTGTTAGGGAAAAAAATAAGCATCCGCTATGTAAAACTCAGGCAGAATCTAGAAAAATGCTGGTGAACTTTAAGAAAACAGTTGATTCTGAATATCATGTAAAAATATGCAACTCATCATAATTAATAATAATAATTTATTAGATTTGTATGCCGCCCCTCTCCGAGGACTCATATTGGTCAAAAATAGGTTTAGATAATCTCTGAGCTGGCAACCTCACTGAAATTTGAATTAATTCTTTATATTGATGAAAGGACTATATTTCATAATATGGTATGGCTTTAGGAACTTTATACTGCATTTAAATTAGTTGCAGAAAATCTGGCAGCACTTCTCTAATCCTTTTGACAAAAGCACATAGCAAAAGCAGAACAAAAACCAGAGTCATAATTTTCCATTGAAATGCAGGAAGAAACAAAGTATGACAAAAACAGTAATATTGCATTTTGCAATACTGTACAGTTTTGCTTGGCTGGATTGAAAGTTAGACATACCCTCAATAGACATACAGTATTAATTAATGTCCAATATATTGTAATAGATCTTTTCTAAATTGTTAAGCCTATCCTGAACCTGCAGATTGTTGTGAACTTATGAACCAATCAAGTAGCATAGATACTGTTTCTTTTATTTCTTATTAATTTTAATCCTTAATGGTTAAACTGAACTGAATATAATTTTTAACAGTTCACCTCAACATAGGCACCTAGCGTTTGTATAGGACTACTGTCTCTGGATGATAAACCATGCTTCTGCTGATCATAGCCTGTATCAATTTAGCTGAGAATCATAAAACGAACTTTCTAAGGAACTCTCCCATCTTTGTTCAACACTGTTGCTCAATCAAGAGTGCCGAATACTCAATTGCCTATACAGCACTTCATACATTTTCAGTTGACATTGTGAAATAAATGCTTTGCTAAGAATTTTGAATTTTTTTCCTTTACAGTGAAGGAGTATATGAATCAAACTAATATTGGCTATTTGCTTTTATTATGAATTACTTATGCTACTATGTAATTAAGCCAATATTTGTTGTTTGTTTCTGATACGATATACTGCTAGAAATAATTTGTTAGGAATTGAGCTTTGTTATTAGCTCCTGCTTATATATTATTGTATACTGTCAGAAATTAGTTTTATTTTTTATTTATTTATTTGTTTTATCAAATACATATTGGTGGTATGTAAAGATACGAAACTAGACTTACAATCCTGGGTCTAGGAAGCTTAGAACTACGACGCCTTAAACTTAATCTAAATATTGCCCACAAGATCAAATGCTGCAATGTCCTGCCTGTCAACGCTACTTCAGCTTCAACCACAACAACACAAGAGCTCACAATAGATTAAAGCTTAATATTAACAGCTCCAAACTTGTCTGTAAAAAATATGACTTTAGTAATCGAGTCGTTGAAGCATGGAACTCATTACCGGACTCAGTAGTATCATCCCCTAACCCCCAACATTTTATCCTTAGACTATCCACGGTTGACCTCTCCAGATTCCTAAGAGATCAGTAAGGGGCGTAAGCACACTATAGTGCCTCCCGTTCCCTGTCCTACAGTCTCTCCTATATCTTCTATATCTTCTCTTCTATCCCTATATCTTTTCTTCTATTCTCACCTTGATATACAGTATTTTATTCCTATATTTTCTCTCCTATTCTTTCTTCAATATATTTTACTCATGTGTATCCTCTATATATGTGTATTATTGTATATTGGACAAAATAAATAAAATAAATAAATAAATAAAATAATATTCATATACATGATACTAGTAAAAAAAAGGAACTAATAGGAACTAATTCTGGTTCAGTAAATTATACCTTTAATACTGGTTGGCATTAGTGCGAAGCTTATTATCTCACTTATGTGTCTCACTTCTATTCTTAGCTTCAAAACTAGGCACATCCTTGAAAATATAGAAGAGACTGTTACTCAGGAATATCAAACCCCATTAGATAGATAGATAGATAGATAGATAGATAGATAGATAGATAGATAGATAGATAGATAGATGATAGATAGATGATAGATAGATAGATAGATAGATAGATAGATAGATAGATAGATAGATAGATAGATAGATTTTTATGTCAGATCACCCTGGTATATTGAAGGAACGTCACAGTTCCTTTTTGCCTCTAGGCCCAACCCAGGGCCATTTCAAGGCAGTTAATTTATTAAAATGGTGCCATCCTAGTCTCCCTTAATTTTAAAAGTTCAGCAAAAACACATGTGATATATATATATTGATAGATAGATAGATAGATAGATAGATAGATAGATAGATAGATAGATAGAAAGGTAGGTAGGTAAGTAGGTAGATATATAGATAATATATAGATATATTTTTAGATATATTTTACTATGAGTATATCCTCTATAACCTTCATTATGTATTTTACTATGTGTACATCCACTAAAACCCTCATTGCGTATTGGACAAAATCAATCAATCAATAAAATAAATAAATAAAAGAACTGCCTCATAAATTCTGAATCCTGAAATCATTCTGCTGGAATGCTCCATAGATGAGATGGACAGAGACAGCGTCCTGAACACGCACAAAAAAAAGCTTTAAAGATCACGTTGGTAACAAACCTTTGCCTCTGAGTGGGTAAACTTTGTTTCTATAGGCGTAAACTGTATATAATACCCTGGCTACTCCTTACATGTTTTATTACATTTTATTTGGATGACCAAATAAAATAAAAGCTGGTCTTTCTTCTTTTTTTCCAAGCCTCGACTGGAGTCTCACTCTCCTGGAAAATGTCTGGGACTTTACAACACTCAGGAAAAAACTGCTTTTATTTATTTACTCCTTCGCTCCTTCATTCCAGTCGTAGCTTCCTTCCCGCAATGCTTTGCGGTCGGGCGGACGTCAGTAGAAAGCTGTGTGCAGTATGTTAGATCCTGAGGGCAGCGCGGAGCCCAAAACCGGTTCGTCCTTCCCTAAATTTTATCTTCTCCCTCTAGTCATGCTGGTCGCCGTAGGAGCCCTGATGTTCTTGGCCTTTTCCGCCTCGGAGCAGAAAGAAGACAATTTTTACTCCTTTAAAGTGGTCAACATCAGGGGCAAACTAGTCTCCCTGGACAAATACAGAGGCTCGGTAAGTCTGTGGAGAAGAGAGAGCCACTATCTGCTGCCCCCAAACTAACCAGAGACTCATCTCGGCATGCCTGCATGGAAGAAGTCCCGGTTGCCTGCGACTTCGCGCCTCCTGTTCTGTAACGCTCTATTATTAAAAAAGAAAAAAAGTTTACACTCGGATCTTTCCCCTTTTTCTTCTTCTTCTGCCTTGTGTGTGCGGAGTTTGCCTCCTGCTTTGTCGAACAGCCGATCCCGCGCCTACGTGGCAGGCGGGCTGAACTCCCTTTCTTCACATTTGAGCATGTTTCGGAACAGGCGAGATAAAGGCCTGGGGTTGAGATCCACTTTTAATGTGTGTGTGTGCTTTTAAAATGGTTTAGCGAACCACCCTTGCAAAGCATTTGCTTTCTTTAATACCAAAGCAACCGGTTGATTCACCGGGATGGAGGAAGACAGAATAGGTGTCATCCTGCAAATACAGCTTCAACATCGGAGTTGGATTCTTTACACACTCAAAAATCGATAATTTTAAATATTAAAATCCACCCGAGTTTTAACACTGGAGGTAGAAAGTCTGAAAAAACCCGAGTAAAGTAAATCATTTCGAATGAACTGTTTTAGAACTCAGAAATTGAACTTCATGTTCTTTTTCTAGAGATGTAAATTTAACTAAAAGTTCAGAGGCTTTTATAATATAGCAGGTAAGAAACATATGTTTGAAATATAGAATTATTTTTTTAAAACATGGAATAAAACCTGCCTGAAAACTCTTTTTCCTTCTATATTCCATAGAAAGCTACTGAACTAGTGAGAGATTTAGGAGGAGTAACATGGAAAATACTAATATTCATTAAAAGTGACATTTTATCCTGCTTGTAATGAATTGCACAGAGAAGTATGGTTCCAAATACAGGCAGATAAGTAAAGTAATCCTGTACTGTATAGATTAGTTTACCATAATGTATACTGATCTATTGATTACTGATATAAATTGGGGATTATAACAATACCTTTATTTAAAATCTGAAACTACATAGGTGTCAACCTTCGCTTATGCTGCTGCATCTCTCTCGCTTCGTTGTCAATAGTTACGGGGTGGGTTAGAGATAAGGGTTAGTGGGAGGGAAGCACACAGGAGGCCATGAAGTGAGATACCGTAACTTGGTGCCAGGAGGGGACCCTTAGAAGAACATTCCAGAAGAGTGATGTGCGGGTGAAGATGAATCCACCTGATGGTCATGGACAATAGGGATTGGGCATTTACCCAAGGGGGTTGGTAAAGGGGGGATTTGATATATGCTTGTATCCCACCATTTTCCTCAGACTTTGCTTTTCCTTCGATGCTTCTAGTTCTGATTTTGATAAATTCACTTTTGAACTTTTACAAAAAGGACTCTTGAGTTTTATTTATCTTACATTCTGACTGGCAGCTTGACAATTGGTAAATAGATATTCCAATATCTTAATTTTTAATTGAAACCTAATTAAGCACTTAATTAATTAGGACAGTGCATAGAGACCCTAATGTAACTCATTAAAAGCAAACTTATTGTAAGAGTAAATCAAATCTGGGTGTTTTCTGTTCCTCCCTCCCTCTCTTTCTCTCACACACACACACCTGCACACACATTAAGAAGTACCTATGGAGTGAAAAAATAGTGACAATGAGATACTAATGGGTACTAATTTAAGAACTCAGAGAAAGAATATTGTACTATATCTTGGCACTGTACAAATAAAAAGTCTTTATCCAGACTTCAATGCAAACAGATATAAACTTGGATGCTTTGATATAAAACTGGTTGTTTGTTCTAACCAAGCATTCAACTCTTGCTTGTTGTTAAAATGGATTGGTACAAGATTCACTACTTTCCAAATATATTCCAAAATATTTTCTTATTTATCATTTAGATAAGAGGTGTCAAATTCAGGGCATCACATTATCTTACCTGACTTATTGTGACTTTCCCCTCTTTGCTAAAATGAACAATGCATGATGTATTCGCTCTGTGGGCCACGGGTTTGACACCCTGATTTAGATGATCTTTATTTTATCAGTTCTCTAGTAGCTCTCTTTCTTTGTCTATCTAGATATTAAAATGTATGACTTTGGTCCAGAGGGAGGAGTTCCTCTCTGAAATCTGCCCAGCTGGGTTTCAGATATGGCATCAGCCTCGACCCCAGGGAAGGGGGGGAGGAGTGGCTGTTATAGCCAGGGAGAGCCTTTGCCTGCGTAGACTCATTGCTCCAGAGACTGTGGGTTGTGAGACCCTCCTGTTGAAGTTGGACTTAGGAGTTCAGGTGGGCTTGTTGCTCATGTACCTGCCTCCCAGCTGCGTGTCAACAGCCCTGCCTCTGCTGCTCGAGGAGGTAGCCAGGTTGGTGGTAGGGTTCCCCAGACTTATTGTCTTGGCGGACTTTAACCTACCATCGCTCGGTGAAACCTCTGGGCTAGCGCAGGAGTTCATGGCCACCATTATATTATATTATATTATTATATTCAGGAGTTTTCCACAACACCAGTTCAAATACATGTATTTTTTTCTAACTTCCTTCTTCAGTGTCCAACTTATTATTCCGTATTGCCAAAAGAAAATCATGGACTGCATTTGTAGCTATAGACATAGCCCTACATCTGAATATCTTTTCCAAGATCTTCATTGCTCCTCTTCTAAGCATTAGTCTCTAGTGCAGTGGTTCTCAACCTTTCCAATGCCGCGACCCCTTAATACAGTTCTTCATGTTGTGGTGACCCCCAACCATAAGTCTAGTGCCGACTCTCCCAACAGAGCTTTAAGCTGATTAGCAGGAAGGTCAGAGGGACACCCCCACTGTAAACGCATGATTGGTTGATTTGTAAAAATATGTTCCAAGGTGCCAGAATAGAAGCTTTAGTTCTAACCATCATGGGAAATTTGTTTTTTCCCCTGTGAGGCGACCCCTGTGAAACAGTCGACCCCTGTGAAACAGTCGTTTGACCCCCAAAGGGGTCCTGACCCCTAGGTTGAGAACCACTGCTCTAGTGTATTTCTTGACTGCTATTTTGTTTGCTTTTGATGGTTGATCCTAAAAGGCAGAAGCTACCTATCAGTTCAGTAATTTCATTGTCATGGTTAGGTGTACTTTCACAGACTTCTTTAGAATACTTAGTTTATACCACTATACATTTCTCACCATCCAGGAAGATAACATTTCTAAAAACCTTTAACAAATTTGTTATATCACACATTTCCTCTAAATTTAATGCACACTTCCAAGATGTTGGAAGTAAAATGCATGTCCCACTAGATGGCAAACGTGAGTCACATTCAGGTATTCTGGGTTAAGCATACAGTATTGATAATAGTTTGATACTCAGCTGTTACTTTACATGTAAGGGCTAAGCCCTCCACAATCTAGTATTCTTAAGGAATAATGATTCTCAGCACAATTGTTGGCTTTCTCAGAATGAAAGAAAATAATTAAAATATTTTAAATGTACTTGACGGCTTATCACAGCACAGATTTTCCATATTTGTCATCCAGTACTGTAGCTGGTTAGTCATACAGCAACCTTCCTGTAATGTTGCTTTCCCCAGAATCCCAACTCAATAGAGCAGCTGACTAGAAATCCTGGGAATTGTAGTCCTAATCTTGACGGTCTTTGATTTAACGACCACATCTGACCCCAACATTTCTGTTGCTGCATTTGTTAAGTGAATGTTGCTCCATTTTGCAAATTTTCTTGCCCCAGCTGTTCAGTGAATCACTGTAGTTGTTAAATTAGTAACCCTATTTTTAAGCGAATCTGGCTTCTCTACTGACTTTCCTTGTCAGAAAGTTGAACAGTTCTAAGTTGAAATCTAGACATATATGGCAGAGTTATATCTGGCATTCTGAATTGGGGACAATTCATTGGCACACAAGAATCCAACAAAGAACTTCTGATAAGGAATATTTCTTTTTGAGAGGCTAGGAAGGCATTGCAAAAGAATCCAACTACTGTACTACTCTTTATCTAAAACAGTTACATAAAATTCAATGATTCAATCAATTCAACCTTTCTTTCACTCAAACTCTGCTACTTACTGGACAGCTTGATTTTTTTGAGTAAAATGTCTGGTTTTTGTCTTTTTGCTAATGGCCAAATCTGACACAAGGTGATTTTCCTCTGACCATATAAGAAATAACTACAACAATATATCTGAAGAAGAGATGGCTGGAGAAGGTTGTTATTTGATACATTAAAGCCATTCAGATTTTATTTATTATTTTTATTTTTGGCTTTCGGAGAGTCTCCGGTTCACTATCACGGGCATATGTAATTCATCACAGGTAATTAATTGCGCGATGCAGTTATATGTAAAATGTAATTATCCCCTCATTAAATTATGTTTCAATGAAACCTTAAAGTGAACAGAAATTGGCACTACCTGTACATTACATAAAGTTAAATATTTATCAACCTGCAAATTTTATGACATAATTAGAATTTAAGTGCAGTTATTTATACAATCAGCATTTAAAAAGGGAAAATAACAGTACATATGTCAGTTACAGTTGACAGTACTTGTAGCACCTCCTTTGGTGCAATTTTTTCCCCCTGTAGTCAGTCTTTCTATCTTTTTAAATATTTTCCCTATTCTTCCTTTCAGAACTTCTCCTTTCAGTTTTTCTCACATCTCAGAATATTAGGCAGGGTTGTTTTGTGGGCAGAAAAGAATAGTACTTGAAGTTCCTATGGGTATACAATAAATGTAAAGTGGAGAGAAGGAGGGAAGAAGAGAGAGGTGTGGTTCTTAAAGCCATGGCCATAGTGTATTACATTGCTGAATGGCTTTTAAAAACAATTCACTTGGTACATGGGCAAATTTATGGACTGCAGTGGCATACCAAATTATAGGGGCTACATGCTAGCAGTGTTCCAACATTTGAGGGGCCTACACAAAGAAGACGGGGGTCAATCTATTATCCAAAAAATAGGCAGGACAAGAATGGATGGAAATTAATCAGGAAGAAAACCAACCTAGAATAAGGAGAAATTTCCTGGTAGTTAGAACAATGAGTTGGTGGAAGGAGTTGCTTCCAGACTATATCGTGGATCTGGAGATTTTTAAAGAACAGATTGGACAACCATTTGTCTGAAATAATATAAGGCAGTTATGGTGAACCTTTTCTTCCTTGGGTCTTGAAAGAGCCTGGGCGCATGCTATTGTGCATGCACAGTGCCCACACCCATAATTCAATGTTTGGGGTGTGCAAAAACAGCTTCCCCCACCCCCTGAAGGCCCTCTGGAGGCTGGAAACAGTCTGTTTCCCAACCTCTGGTGGTCCCAGGAGGCTCATGTTTTGCCCTTCCCAGGCTCCAAAGGCTTCCCCATCTCCTTGGAGGCTCTCTGGAAGCCAAAAACGCCCTCCCAGAGCCTCTGTGTGAGCCAAAAATCATGGCTCTGCATGCCACCTGTGTCATCCATGCCTTAGGTTTGCCGTCACTGGTATAAAGCTTCCTCCTTGAGCAAGGAAGGTTGGACCAGAAGTCTTCCAAAGTCCCTTCCAAATCTGTTGTTTTGTTATCTACTCAAATATGATTCTTCATCACCTATCTGTTATGGAATTTTGAACAATTTGCAATCATTTTTAACTGTTGCCCTATTAAAAAATATCTAATTATGTAAACATTTATGACCAACTCACCAAAATGTGATCACAATAAATACAAATCATAGGCATCCATGAAAGGTCAAAAATATCAAGATGGCAATCACAAGCACGTACAACCCTGCCCCTCTAACGCATATGTGTATCTATTTCTATCACATGTACATTCAAGGCAGTAATTTTTTAAATCTCTCCTCCACCAATGCCTCTGATTTCCATACAGGTATCCTCAGCTTAACGTCAAGTATAAAACTGGATTGTACAGTAAAAGATTTATCAGACAACTGCATATTTTATAAGACATTTGTCCACAGAGCAATGGCTAATGTGTTCTATTAGTGAAGAAAGGGGAAAAATGACTGCAAACACACCTAATTTCAATCTGACATGAGTCTCAGAAAGATTTAGTTATTTACTTAATCAGTGAATTATGTATTATTATTATTATTTTCTTCAGTTCAATTGTATCTGAGACTTTATTATTTATTATTTAGATTTGTATGCCGCCCCTCTCCGCAGACTTCCCGGACAAGTTCCTGCAGTTTTTCATGGCAAGGTTTTTTCAAAAGTGGTTTGCCATTGTTTCCTTCATAGGGCTGAGAGAAAGTAACTGGCCCAAGATCACCTACCTACAGGTGTGGGTACCACTTACCTTCCCTATCAGTACTTCCATTTACCTTCCCTATCACTCTGTGCATTCACAGAGTGGGGTTTTTTGGCAAGCCATGGCAACTGGAGGACTGGTTCAGGAACATGGACCGCCAGTCATCACTGCCGGTTCAGCAAGAAGTAGTAAATTTCCACTACCGGTTCTAAAGAACTGGTCTGAAATTGTTGAACCAAATTGTAGATTCAGAATTAGACAAAGAGCATCGCAGGAGTAAAAAATCCAAACTTTATTGGTGAAAAATCCAAAACTAAAAGAAGCCGAAGTTATTTCCCACAGCAGTTCCTTTTATAATACTCTGTTGTCTATGATCTAATGCAGCTAATAAACACGCACAGTTCTACAACATAAGCATGCCAATATGATAGATAACGCTGCAGGTATATTATAGACGTTTACAGGAAACTTGTGAGAAGCTAACTAAAAGAATGTACTTAATGGTACCAGCTACTACGCCCATCCCTTCTGATGATCTCATTACATCATCCAGTACTGTGAGCTCACGAGAACATGAATTTTCCCTGAACTTTTCAGGCCTACCCAGAAGTCCATACCTGCAAAGCCTGAGCAAAACACATGCCAACTTATTGTTGTGGTTGGCTCTGGCCCAGCTCCTGCCCCAGGGAATGTGGAGGTGGATGCAGGGGAAACGTCAACATGTCACAGGCCTGTGTTATTGCTGACAGAGTCAGTTCAGAGTTTAGTTTCCTCGGATGAAGAAGAAGGTGGGAGTGACTCGGCAGAGGGGGGCTTGGCACACAGCCCAGGCAGTCAATCTCCCTTATCTTCCATTGATTCGGATGTAGACGATTTGGATCCATGCAAGCACAGAATTATGCGTAGAAGAGACCACGTAAGGACATATTACAGGAGATAAGAGCGGCCACCTGTGTTTGGGTGGGGCTCCAGTAATTAGGGCTGCTGCTATAAATAGCAGCATGTGGCTTTGGCCGTTGTGGAAGAGTATCTGATCACAGTTTGTCAGGAATCCTGGGTTGCTGGTTTCTGGACTTTGCTTGTTGATTTTTCAAGCCTTTGAAAACAAAGCAGAGCAACGTGTGTGTGTGTGTGTGTGTGTGTGTGTGTGACTTTGTTGGAAGAAGAAGGGGTGTGAAGTTTCTTCACAGCTGCTAGCTAAGTACGTAATGACTGCTTAAGGGAAATTGTACAGACTACCTGGTTGTTTTGGGACAAGTGCTCTTTGCAATAGAAAAAGAGTGCTTAGTTTATTTTGAATTTTGAGATAAAGAACATTGTTTTGAATTTTCAAACGTGTGTGTGTCTGAAATTTGTGCCCTTGAATTTTCTGGAGGCTCCTACCAGAGAGCCCGGCAGAACAACTTATACTAACAACACAGCATAATTTGAACGAAGCTTTCCATGTGCAGTTTCTGGCATATTTGGGCGTGCCCACCAATATGACCTTTGACCTACACAAGGAGTACTACGTGAACTGGCAGAAACCCACCACTGCCTAGCTGGCTTTATGCCTAAGGTGCCACTAAAAGTCTCCTGTTTCCAGTTGATGCCTTGACCACCTCACCAACTGTCTCTCTATGAATGTGTTGCAGTAATTATGAAAGCAATAACTGAAGTCTAAGAGCAAAATATTCTTTTTTTCAAAATGCTCCATATCTGAAAATGGGATATATCCCTTGCTACTTCGCGGTTCATCTTTTGCGGATTTACTACTTCACGGGTTTTCAAAGGGGGCTTAAATCCATTAAACCCATTAAAAAATTTTAATCCATTTAAAATTCATAAAATTCTTCTACAGTACTCCTGTACTCTATTAAAGAAACTGGTAGGATATCACATGTAGTTCCAGCTGAGAAACACTATAGAATGACTGTTTAATGCAAAGGGTGGGTTTTAAAAGTCCAAATACTCATTAAATACATTAAAAAACTATCTTTCCTCTACTTCACGGAGATTTGTTTTTCACGGGTGGTCTTGGAACGCATCCCCCGCGAAAAATGAGGGATCGCTGTACAGGAAGTAAAGCATGTTATATTTCTGAAATTAGAATGCAGAATGTCTTATAATTTGTATTTTTGTTATTTCTTCCTTTAGGTGTCATTAGTTGTCAATGTTGCGAGTGAGTGTGGGTATACCGACAGTCACTACAAAGCCTTACAACAGTTGCAGAGAGAGATTGGTTCCTATCATTTTAACGTGCTGGCATTCCCTTGCAATCAGTTTGGACAGCAAGAACCCCACAGCAATGATGAAATTGAGAGGTTTGTCCGACAAAGATACAGCGTTACATTTCCTATGTTCAAGAAGATAGCAGTGAAGGGCATCGGGGCAAATCCAGCCTTTAAATTTTTAATTGGTGAGTATTAAAATAGATTGGTTGAGCTGCAAATACTAACTTTATTTGTTTGTGTGTATTTATATGCCACTCACTACAAAAAGGACTAAGAGCGGCTAACAATAGTCATAAAAACAACACAATAAAATCAACAGTGCATTAAAATTGTCACAGTCACTCATGCCCTCATCACCTCGAGTCTCGACTACTGTAATGCTCTCTACATGGGGCTACCTTTGAAAAGTGTTCGGAAACTTCAGATGCAGCTGCGAGAGCAATCATGGGCTTTCCCCAAAATGCCCATATAACACCAACACTCCGCAGTCTGCATTGGTTGCCGATCAATTTCCGGTCACAATTCAAAGTGTTGGTTATGACCTATAAAGCCCTTCATGGCACCAGACCAGATTATCTCAGGGACCGCCTTCTGCTGCACAAATCCCAGCGACCAGTTAGGTCCAACAGATTTGGCCTTCTCTGGGTCCCGTCAACTAAACAATGTCATTTGGCGGGGCCCAGGGGAAGAGCCTTCTCTGTGGTGGCCCCAGCCCTCTGTAACCAACTCCCCCCGGAGATTAGAATTTCCCCCACCCTCCTTGCCTTTTGTAAGCTCCTTAAAACCCACCTCTGCTGTCAGTCATGGGGGAACTGAGATATTCTTTCCCCCTAGGCCTTTACAATTTATGCATGGTATGTTTGTTTGCATGCATGATTAGTTTTACAATAAGGGTTTTTTAGTTGTTTTAGTATTGGATTTACATCCTGTTTTTTATTATTGTTGTTAGCCGCCCCGAGTCTACGGAGAGGGGCGGCATATAAATCCAATAAATAAATAAATAATAAATAAAATATATAATGTCCTAAAAACCATGCATACTTTTAGTCAATCCTAATTCCAGGCCTGCTGGAAAAGCCAGGTCTTAATGGCTTTCCGGAAGACCAGTAAGGTGGAGATAGTATGGATCTTTGGGGACAGTTGATTCCAAAGGGTCGGAGCTCCCACAGAGAAGGCTCTTCCCGAGGTCCCACCAACTGACATTGTTTGGCAGATGTTTGGACCTGGAGAAGGCCGACTCTGTGGGCCCTTACTGGCTGCCGCAAGGTAATGAGGCAGGAGGCAATTCCATAAATAGTCTGGCCCTGAGCCATTTAGGGCTTTGAAGGTGATAACCAATACCTTAAATTGTGTTCGGAGACTGACTGGTAACCAATGCAGCTCGTGTAAAGTTGGAGTAGTGTGGGCGTACCTTGGTACACCCATTATTGCACGCACCGCTGTATTTCGTACCAGCTGAAGTCTCCGAAGTCTCTTTATTGTTATTACCCATAAAGTGTAAATGGATTATGATTGCTATCAGTGACAGCTTACCTTTGAGAGATTCAGGGAAGATTATCATTAATTCAACAATAATTTCTTTGCTTCTTTTAAGTTTATTTATTTATTTGTTTTTTTTATTTTTTTTATTTTTATGCCGCCCTTCTCCTTAGACTCAGGGCGGCTTACCACATGTTAGCAATAGCACTTTTTCACAGAGCCAGTATATTGCCCCCACAATCCGGGTCCTCATTTTACCCACCTCAGAAGGATGGAAGGCTGAGTCAACCTTGAGCCGGTGATGAGATTTGAACCGCTGACCTTCAGATCTACAGTCAGCTTCAGTAGCCTGCAGTACAGCATTCTACCTGCCGCGCCACCCGGGCTCTTATATAGTAAAGTAAATTTTGATTACTATTTTTAATTTTTCTCCTACATCCCAGGAACTCATAGTATCAATAGGATTTCAGCAAAATTTAATTGCCTTAAACTTTACCTCATAGTACCATATTCCTGAATTGCATGTAAACTCAACATAATGTGCCTTGAAAAAAAATATAGCAGGCACAAATCTTTTTAAAAGCATTTGTTATTGCTTTAATATGAGAGAGAGAGAAAGACGGGGAAAAAGAAAATTTAAAAATGAAGTGCAGGTGAGAGAAATAGATGAAAGCATGATAGAGAAAAAAATCCTATTGATCATGTTTGCCTGTAATAGGGGAAATTGTAATCCAATGCATCTAAAGGTTACTAATGGGAAACAAAATTATTTTAATTTAAAAAATAGATAAATGAGTGATCAATGTAATTGTAAGGTTCTTTTTGCTGAAATGTTCCATTTTGTTAAAGCATAAAGTTCACAAAATGACCTTTTCTAAGATCTGGGTTACATAGAAACATAGAAGTCTGACGGCAGAAAAAGACCTCCTGGTCCATCTAGTCTGCCCTTATACTATTTTCTGTATTTTATCTTAGGATGGATATATGTTTATCCCAGGCATGTTTAAATTCAGTTACTGTGGATTTATCTACAACGTCTGCTGGAAGTTTGTTCCAAGGATCTACTACTCTTTCAGTAAAATAATATTTTCTCATGTTGCTTTTGATCTTTCCCCCAACTAACTTCAGATTGTGTCCCCTTGTTCTTGTGTTCACTTTCCTTTTAAAAACACTTCCCTCCTGGACCTTGTTTAACCCTTTAATATATTTAAATGTTAATCTTTATTTCTATATTATTTAATATTGGTTTTCCTTTGGGCTATCACGTTTCTTATTTAATCTTACATGTCCTTTAAGGTTGCAAATATACAAAATCTCTGATATTTATACTTTTTTTAAAATGTAGAATCCACGGGAGAAGAGCCAACCTGGAACTTCTGGAAGTATCTGGTGGATCCAGATGGGAAAGTGGTAAATGCTTGGGACTCTACAGTCACTGTGGAGGAAATAAAACCTCATGTGATCGAACTTGTGAGGCAGCTCATTCTGAAGAAAAAAGTGGAACTCTGATTTTTTTTTTTTTAAAACACACATTTTTATATTTTTGTTTTTGGCTCATTGTTGTAGAACTTCATATTGCCAACAGATAAATGAAATTGAGCTAGCTTCCATTCCATAAATATAAATATTTGTTTCTCATATACTGTAGTACCTTTTCTAACTAAATCTACCGGTAATACTTAGGAGGGTAATTTTTTTTTTTACAAGTCACTTATTCATTTTAATGAGATGAAATCAGTGATGAAATCTACTTACCTTATGTACTGGTTCAGAAGTGTGCACTTTTTCACTCTGCACATGTGCAGAAGGCTTTGCACGTAGGGGTAAACAAAATAAAATGGCGACATCCAGGAGGGTGGGCAGAGTCTCATGCTCCCGCCGCTACTGGTTCTCCAAACCACTAGCAGCCACTGCTACTGGTATGCCCAAACTGGTAGCATTTCAGTCCTGGATTAAATGCTTTCTAGGCAGCAAAGTTCAGTTCAGACAGAATTCCCTCAATACGGTTAGTCCTTGACTTATGACCATAATGGAACTCAAAATGTATGTTGCTAAGCAAGGCAGTTGTTAAGTGAGTTGTGCTCCATTTTATGACCCTTTTGCCACAATTGTTAAATGAATCATTGCTGTTGTAAAGGGAATCATGTATTAGACAAATCTGGTTTCCCGCATTGATGTGCTTGTGGGAAACGAATAGGAAAGGTTACCGATGGTGATCGCATGACGCTTGGACATTTCGGCCATCATAAATAGATGCCAGTAGTCAGGCTCAGTGACCATGGAGATCAGGGGCGGGTTGCTATTACCTGAATACTGGTATGCTGCATGCGTATCATGACGAACTGCACATTATTATTATTATTATTATTATTATTATTATTATTATTATTATTAATTAAATTTGTATGCCATCCCTCTTCGCAGACTCGGGGCGGCTCACAGCAGCAATAGAAAACAATGTACAATACAAATCTAATATTACAAAATTAAAAACCCATAATTTAAAAGACATGCACACAACATAACATACATAAACTATATAGGCCTGGGAGAGATGTCTCAGTTCCCCCATGCCTGACGGCAGAGGTGGGTTTTAAGAAGTTTACGAAAGGCAAGGAAGGTGGGGGCAATCCTAATCTCTGGGGGGAGCTGGTTCCAGAGCGTCAGGGCCGCCACAGAGAAGGCTCTTCCCCTGGGTCCTGCCAGATGACATTGTTTAGTGTGCACACATGTGCACACTTGCTACCCTCGCACACGCGCACACACAACCTCATGAGATTTTGCTTCCACACATGTGCAGGAAGTAAAAAAGCACTGAAATCTTGTAAGGGGACGTGCGTGAGAGTGAGATTTTGGTGAAATTTTTATTTCCGCACATGAGTGGAAGCTAAAAATTGCTGAAAATTGTGTGCGCATATCCCCCTCACAAGATTTTATTTCCGCGAAAAACTAAAGCAAAAAAATTGGGGGGGAAAGATGGTGCCAACCGACAAGTGAAAACTGCACTGGAGGCATCACGTGCAAATTGCTCAATCTGCAGGCTGCTACCGGAACAGAGCTCCAGGGCATATTAGTAGCAACCCACTCCTGATGGGGATGCTGAAACAGTCGTAAGTGTGGAAATTGGTCGTAAGTAATTTTTTTCAGTGCTGTTATAACTTTGAACCATCACTAAATGAATGGTTGTGAGTAAAGGACTACCTGTAAACCTTATTGATAGTAAGGTTAACCTTGAATATATCATGATCATGAACAATTGTAATGTTCATAACTATCATCATAATCAACATTATCTTGAGAATTATTTATAAAACAGAAACGGGAACAGAAAAACTTGATTTTAGCCTGACACAGACATAAGAAGTAATGATTATGCTAGGAAAATGTAGCTAGTCCTTGATTTACAACAGTTCACTTACTGACTGTTCAAAGTTACAATGGTAGTGAAAAAAGTGATTTATGACTAGTTTGCACCCTTATCAGAGGTGGGTTCCTACCCTTTTTAACCGGTTCTTTAGAACCATTAGTCTTCAAAAGTTTGTGCGGTTTAATGACATCCTGTAGCGAGGATTCCTCCTCAGAGAGGAGCTTGTTCCGGATCGTAATGTTACGCATGCCAAAGATTAAGGCATCAGTGAGACGAGCCTCTGGATTATCGAATTGGCATTTAGAGAGAACAGTTCTGAGGCGAGTCGCGAACTGATTGATCGTTTCCCCCTCTGCTTGTGACATCCGGGAGAATTGATGGCGAAAAACTCTAGCTGGCTTCGTAGGTTTGAAGTGAGCGGCTAGCTTGGACGAGAGAGCGTCCCAGGAAACTGAGTTCGCCGGTTCAGGGTCAGTGAGGGTTTCTGCCAGCTCAAAAATCTGTGTGCCACAGTAATTGAGGAAAAGGGCACGCTTGCGGCCGCTGTCGGTGTCTTTCATGCCGTCCGCTTCCAAAAATATTTCAAACTTCGCCATGTAGGCTGTCCAGGTCATTCTTTCTGGGTCGAAGAATTCAGGTGGCTGGACTATCGACGGAGTAGCCATGATAGCACACGGAGGGTCGGTCTCCTCGTCGCCAATGTAATAACTCTCAAAGCAAGGTTGAATCAAGCAAGATTTATTTCACTAACAGGACAAGGAAGTCAATTCAGTCAAGAAGCAATGGAGTATTGCGAGCTCTATACAATGACAGTTCTCCTATTTATACAATCTAGCCCAGCAACAGGCAGTTTTACAAAGATACATTTTAAGTGCCAAAAGAAGGCAACCAATCAACATGCAACAAACAATCTGAACTTTTGACTTTTGCCCTGTCTGGGTAGGTCACCCAGGCAAATATCTAACAGTTAGTAGCTCAACGATGATGTCACAAAGATGGTTCTGTCGGTGTCTTTGCGGGTGCCACCATCTTGGATTTTACTTCTGCGAATGTGCAAAAGCTATTTTTTGATTGCTGTGCTACCCTGAGCAAACTATCAGCAAAAGGATCCAGAACTCACCCCTGACCCTTATAACCATTGTGGCATCCCCATGGTCACATGACTAATACTCAGACATTCGGCAACTGATTCTTTTTTATGATGGTTGCAATATCCTGGGGTCATATCACCTTTTATGACTTTCTGAAAAGCGCAATCAATAGGGAAGCCAGAGTTACTTAACAAATGAGTTACTTAACTGTGGTGATTCACTTAACAACTGTGGCAAGAAAGGTCATAAAATAGGACAAAACTGACTTAACTGTCTCACTTAGCGATAGAAATTTTAGGCCCAAATAAGTCAAGAACTACCTGTACGCATCCACATAAGCTTATGGAAAGTTTCACTCAACCATGTATTCCGGAAAATAAGAACTTATCAAGTATCTGTGTATCGAGCTTCAATCAAATTTAGGTTGCTCCAGAAGTACTGTATATTAATATTATACTTTTCTAATTCCTTTCCCTTTTGTAATTGTTATTTGCTGGAAGAGATTGTGAAGTATCCATAACAGCATATATGATATGTGGAAGGAAACTGCTAATAAGGATGAATTGATAAAAATAATCTATCCCATTACCTAAATCAAATGTTCTATTTTTTTATGAATGAAGAATGTTGAATCCATACCATTTAATAGTTGTTTTACTCTCAAATAGCACTGAAAAAATGCCTTAAAGAAGTATTGATGTATCTAACTTTAATTGTGGTGTAAAATCTTTTATTCCATAGCAATGTTACTAAAATAAGTAACTTTATTTGGAAAGGGTTCAACTCTGTTTCTAACACTGTGAAAGGACTTGGACATTTTCAATGACTGAACACTAATAAAAAGGGGTTCTTATAAAATTGAGACCCGTGTTTGTGAGCTTCCTTTATGTTCCATGGACAGGAAAAAAATCTACCATTAAAAAGTAAATAAGTGACAATGATCCATTAAATAATCTTTTTAAAGAAATGTGTTTAAAGATCTTGGCAGTGTTTCTCATTTTAAACTGAAAGAATGAATAAACTCCCGGAATAACCCTACAGGCACAATTGTCAGGTAATGCATACAACAATCACAACATAATAAAACAAATGGATTGTATACATGAGACAGAAAAACGATCTACTAAATTTTGTTTAAAGTGCTTCCATAAAGCTTTGAAATACAGCTGTGATGTTCAATAAAGTCTCAAGAAGGAATTACTAGAAGTCCAATCATCTTTGTATGGTTCTCCAGAAGTATAATATTAAGTGGTACCGTGTTTCCCCCAAAACAAGACCCTGTCTTATATTTTTGAACCCCAAAATAAGCACTTGGTCTTATTTTGGGGGAGATTTTATCATTTTGGGGCACGTGGAACAAAAGGGGGCTCCTTTTGCCATGTTACCTGATTTCCAGATCTGTCTTCCTAACCAAATGTGGGGAACTTTAAATATTTTTGGGGAGGGCTTATTTTCAGGGGAGGGCTTATTTTCAGGGGAGGATTTATTTTGGGGAGGGCTTATTTGGGGGGAAGACTTATTTTGGGGAGGACTTATTATCCAGATTCACATTGCAATGCTATTTCCCAAACCGTAAGCCAGCAGAAGAGTATGTTGGGATTAAATTTGGTACCAGTTGCCCCACCTTGTCCTAACACTGTCACAATGCCATCGAGTGTTCGGAGAGGGGCGGCATACAAATCTAATAAATAAATAAATAAATAAGATTGATGCTGTCCTGGCCATTTTAATGTGAAACCCAAGGAAATTGATTGGTGGCTTCTCCTGGCTTTTCTTTCTCTCCCTTCAAGAGTCAAATTCTAGTAGAAAACAATAATTAATTCCTCTAAAATATGCAGGTATTGGGTGATTGTATGTTGGTGCATGGAATGTATTCAATTACCAGTCCAGTTGTTTTACCATCCGATTTGTTATTTGTGCTTGTGTTGATTCCATTATTTCTGAATACATACAGTCTTCGGAGAGGGGCGGCATACAAATCTAATAAATTGAATTCTTATGGAAGAACACTAAACCATGTCCAAGAGACACCTGGAGTGAAGCATAAGAGAATGATTGATAACATGTGAACTTCAGCCGAGTCCAGAGCTGCAAACTAATGGAAGTGCCAACAGTAAATCCATTTTTTGTTTTTGCAGCTAGCAGCACCTGGAAGGATTGTTTGTGTATAATTGTAGAGTTGGACTGGAGCAGCAGAGTCACACCGCCCTTTTTCACCAAAGCAATAAAAAAGTAAAGTTATAGCTGTGTAAGGCTCCTTGTTTGCTGAAGCAAACAGAAAATCTATAACATACTTAGTCAGTTGGCTTCCTTGCACAGTGGATTGGCCAATGTAAAAACTGTAAGGGGATCAATGGTCCAATCCAGCAGGGCAATGTTTATATTCTTAACAGCAATACATACATGAAAGAACACAGCTCTCTTTTCCTGTTAAATCAATAGCACAATACTAGTCACCTTCTGTTGTGGTTAGCTCTGGCCCAGCTCCTGCCCCAAGGACTGTGGATGTGGGGGAGACATCCACATGCTGCAGGCCTGTTTTGCACCCCCCCGGTGGAATCTGCTGATGAAGGCTCCTCTGACCAAGAAGACATGAGTGACAGGGAGGAGGAGAGTGTGGCAGACAGCTCAGAAGGAGATCAATTATCTAGCTCCTCCTTGGATTCAGAACAAGAGTTAATGATACAGCCACGCATGCGGGGAGCAATGCATAGGCAACAACAACTGAGAGATTATTATCAAAGAAAATGAGGCCACCTGTGGTTGGGTGGGGCTGTGGCAATTAGTGAGGCTGCTATAAAGAGCAGCCTGTGGATTTGGCCATTGTGGAGGATTATCTGATCGTTGTGTTTCGTGACTGCTTTGCTGACTTTGACCTTTGTGTGCTGATTTTCCCCCGCTTGGAAACTAAACCAGAGCAAAGTGTGTTTCACTTTGTGAAACAAGACGGACTGTGAATTGCCTCACAGCTGCAAGTTAAGTATCACAGAACTGATAAGGGACTTGTACAAATTACCAGTTTGTTTGGAGACGAGTGCTCTTTGCTATCCCAAAAGAGGGCTTAGTTTAAGTGAATTTTCATTATAAAGAACATTGTTTTGAATTTTCAAACGTGTGTGTGTGTCTGAAATTTGTACCTGTGAATTTTTGGGAGGAGTCTACCAGAGAGCCCGACAGAACACCTTCCAAAGAATGCTAAACCTGTGCTTATAAGGTGATCGCATAAAATTTGACAACAGCTTTAGAAATTGTTAAATAGGTATTATACATACAGATCAACCCGTAGGAGATATATATCCAGGGATGGGCTACTGCCCAGATGGGGGAACCAAAATGGAGCTCCATCCCAGAACACCCAATTTGCACTGAAAGATGTTGAAAAGAAAATGCATAAGCCACAACCACAGTGTGGTAGTAAAACTTTTGGTAGCCCTTCACTGGATATAACTAATCTCCTTTGCACCTCAAGTCAAAATGACACAGTGTACAATTTCTAGCACTAAAGAAGGGGAATTGTCTGCAGCAGCCAAAACAGACAGAGTTCCTGTCCTTGACTGCATTAGCAACCATATCATTAACAAAGTGTGCTAGATTATATCCATAATGAAAATTGTGTTGGGAGAAGAGGTGAAAAGTTACTTTAAACAATATTTATGGGTACCGGTAACTTTTGTCTACTGGATTTGAAACAAGCTTCAATATAAGAAATGCAATATGTAAAAGCATGAATATACTATAATTATATACAATAAAACTGTTTAAATGGTCAATTAACATAACAAATATATGACAACTCGAATGATATTTCTTATCTGAATCTGAAGTAAAATGTAATATTTCTTTAAGCGGACCTAAGTGTATTGCTTTGGAGAATAATCATATTTGTTTATCATCAGACACCAGCTATCTAAACTCGGAGTCTAAAATATAGCAGCATTTACACACCCAAAATCTATTATTTAAAGTATTAAAACTGAAAATCATAGGCAGTTAAATAAGAAATTTCTTTTGGGAAGCTAGAAAACCTGCACAGTAAAAAGAATTAATAAATGAATAACTACATGATTTTCATATTTATAGCTTTACAGTACATTTCATTGCCTAATCAAAATGTACTTTTAAAAGAAAATATATATTCTTTCCCTCAATTAATTATTGGTTATATAAATGTTGCATCATTTTGAAATACAGTGTTCCCTCGATTTTTGCGGGTTCGAACCTCGCGAAAAGTCTATACCACGGTTTTTCAAAAATATTAATTAAAAAATACTTCACGATTTTTTCTCCTATACCACGGTTTTTCCTGCCCGATGATGTCATATGTCATCGCCATTCGTCCATCTTTAATTTTTTAAAAAAAATAAACTTTAATAAATACACCTGGTGAGTAATAATCTAAATGGTTGCTAAGGGAATGGGAAATCGCAATTTAGGGGTTTAAAGTATTAAGGGAAGGCTTGTGATATTGTTCATAGCCAAAAATAGTGTATTTACTTCCGCATCTCTACTTCACGGAAATTCAACTTTCGTGGGCGGTCTCGGAACGCATCCCCCGCGAAAAGTGAGGGAACACTGTAATGTCAACCCAAAAAACAGACTAACCATTTAACCTAGGTCAGTGATGGCAAACTTTTTTCCCCCTCAGGTGCCAAAAGTGCGTGCTCACTCTCACGCTATCGCATGTGTACATTTGCACACCCATTATTCAATGCCCTCCATGCGCCATGCCCCGTGTGCATGCATGCATGACCCCCCCACGCTGCCCCACCTCATGCACATGCATGGACGCCCCCCCTCCCCATTTCCTGATTTCCGGTGGGCCCAGTAGTAACATTTTCCCCCCTCCCCAGGCTCCAGAGGCTTTCTTGGAGCCCTGTGAGGGCGAAAATACTCTCCCTTGCTCCCCTGAAGGCCCTCTGGAGGACTAAAAGGCCCTCACAGAGCCTCCGCATCAGCTAAAAATAATCTGAGCTGAGATAGGGCAACGGCTCACACGTCGGCAGATACGGCTTCATGTACCACCTGTGGCACGCATGCCATAGATTCACCATCACGGAGCTAGGATATTACTCCCAAGGGATTGGGAGGAAGAAGACATAGTCCAGATTAATGGCTCCCTAGATTCGTCCACATTTCTGCAACACTCTGTGGCCTGCACTGGCTGCCGATCGGTTTCCGGTCACAATTCAGTGTTGGTAATGACCTTTAAAGCCCTACATGGCATTGGGCCAGAATACATCCGGAACCACCTTCTACCGCACGAATCCCAGTGGCCGATAAGGTCCCACAGAGTTGGCCTTCTCCAGGTCCCGTCGACCAAACAATGTCATTTGGCGGGCCCCAGGGGAAGAGCCTTCTCTGTGGCAGCCCCGGCCCTCTGAAATCAACTCCCCCCAGAGATTAGAATGGCCCCCACCCTCCTTGTCTTTCGCAAATTACTCAAGACCGACCTTTAGCGCCAGGCATGGGAGAATTAAGATATTCCTTCCCCCTAGGCCATTACAAGTTATGCATGGTATGTTTGTGTGTATGTTTGGTTTTATAATGAGGGTTTTTAGTTGTTTTATTAATTAGATTGTTACATGCTGGTTTTTTATCATTGTTGTTAGCCGCCCTGAGTCTGCGGAGAGGGGCGGCATACAAATCCAATAAATAATAATAATAATAATTATTATTATTATTATATTTTTGCTATTGTTTATTTAGCTAATTTGAATAGATTTCATAATTTACATATCCCTGGAATAATTCCACTTTCCTTCCCATTCTTGATCATCTTCATTTTCTTCAAGGAGAGATGTTTCAATAGGGGGATGAGATGTACCCTCTAAGTCACTCTGGAGAGAAAATGTGCGGAAAAGATCAGATATGGGCTCCTCTGCGTAGGCTTCACTTGGAAGAGTTTTGGATGTGGGGGCGTCTCTGACCCCATTCGATTGCAGGCTCCTGTCTGATTGCTTACTTCTCACAGATTGGTAACTTCTTATATCCTGAAACGTATACAAATATATAAGGCCTACATATATAGAAAGTCACACATACGCATGCATACATACTCACATCTATCCATCTTCTCCCCCAAACTGAGTATTACCAGGATCTTACATACGCCAAAGAAGAATCTTTGCCATGATTCCAGAAAAATAAAGAAATCATTTAGCAAAGTTAAATTAATTAGTTCACTCGAAAGACAGAAATCAACCTTTAAAGGGAATGATGTTATTTGTTTAGCCAACATAGCAAGTCTGTTCTCAGTTACTTAAAAATAAGTAATATTAAATGCTTCAGCTGAGCTAGAATCCCATCACTATGAGGAAAAGTATAAAGTCAATGGTTAGGTATTATGCCTTACAGCATTTTACATGAAAAGTTCCAAAGGTGCTTTTTCAAGAGGCAATTGGACTTTCTGGTTTTTCTTTGAAGATGTTTCATTTCTCATTCAAGAAGCTTCTTCAGCTCTGATTGGATGGTGGGGAATCAGATCCCGTCAACTAAACAATGTCGCTTGGCGGGACCCAGGGGAAGAGCCTTCTCTGTGGCGGCCCCGGCCCTCTGGAACCAACTCCCCACAGAAATTAGAATTGCCCCCACCCTCCTTGCCTTTCGTAAGCTACTCAAAACCCACCTCTGCCGTCAGGCATGGGGGAATTGAGATCCTCTTCCCCCCTAGGCCTTTATGCATGGTATGTATGTATGTATGTTTGGTTTTTGGTTTTTATATTAATGGGTTTTTAATCGTTTTTAGTATTAGATTACTATTGTACACTGTTTTATTGTTGCTGTTAGCCACTCCGAGTCTCCAGAGAGGGGCGGCATACAAATCCAATAAATAAATGAATGAATGAATAAATAAATAAATAAATATTTAAATAAATATTCAAATAAATAAATAAATAAATAGATAAGTAAATAAGTAAATAAATAAGTAAGTAAATAAATAAATAAATAAATAAATCCAGTTAGAGCTAAAGAATGCATGCAGAGGGTAAAAGAACCCAAATGGCAGTGTCTGGATGGATAGGCGGAGCGTCATACAACCTTCACAACTGGGTCTCCAACAACCAACAGTCACAAATGAACCAGGACTGTTTGCACATGCGCAGAGGGTAAAAGAACCCAAATGGCGGTGTCCGGGTAGGTAGGCGGAGCCTCACACTGCCTTCACAACTGGCTCTCTGACGCCCAACAGTCACGAGTGAACTGGGAGCATTTCACTCCTGATAAACACTTTTATAATCATCATTGACGTATTTAATCTGGGGATAGAGAGAACCTTGAAAAGAATGACAGGAAGAAATTTGAACCATGAAGTGTGTAGCAGAACAATATAAGTGCTCAACAGAATCCTAGGAATGAACTAAAAATAATTGCAAATCATCTTGACTGGGAGTACTCTGAGATGTCCCTTGTTGCTCTGATACAGCAATAATTCATAAACTGAAATGAAGGCTTTCCAGTGTTAATCATGTTGGTATGTTGATCATGATACTTCATTGAAGTATTATACCTTTTCATCATCTAAATGTACTTCTGCCATCTCATCCTCAGGAGCTTCATTTTGGATTTCCACTGGAACAATCTCTTCGAAGAAGTTTGACTCCACAGCAAAGAGTATTGCATCATGCAGAGTAGGAAAGAACCGGGATTTAGTAACACATTCGTCAAAGAAATCATTGTTTTCAAAACTTTTTATTACGGTGGCTGTGAGATAAAAAGGCAGAGATATTAAAAAAATAATGTGGTTGTATGGTTTTCCTTAAAAAAAAGAGAGCTTTATTTATTTATTTATTTATTTATTTAATGGTTCATGCTATAGCCCACAATTGTTGCATATAGATAATTACTATGCCTATACTCACGATGACAGGCAGCTATCAGGACTAAGATTCCAACGTTTTGAAAGACATGACAGAGCTATAAAAGAAAGCCGTGATATGATAATTAGTAATAATTTCATTTTCAGAAGTTGAGGCAGTTTGATACTACAATACCCAACTAGCATAGTCCTATGGCTGGGATTTGGATAGCTAAGTGTACAGTGGTACCTCATCTTAGAAATGCCTCTTCTAACGAACTTTTCGAGATACGAACCTGGTGTTTAAGATTTTTTTGCCTCTTCTTCCGAACTATTTTCACCTTACGAACCCAAGCAGCTGCTGCTGGGATGAAGGGGTTTCTTTTTCCCCCCTTTTTTGAAGAAAGAAAAGGGAGGGGCGGCTTGGAGGGGGAAAGAGTTTGCATTTAAAAAAGTAGGAAACCGCGTGCTTGCACAGGCACTGAAAGGGTGTCTTTTGAAGAAAGAAAAGGGAGGGGTGGCTTGGAGGGGGAAAGAGTTTGCATTAAAAATGTAGGAGAACAGCGTGCTTGCACAGGCACTGAAAGAGTGTGTTTTGAAGAAAGAAAAGGGAGGGGCGGCTTGGAGGGGGAAAGAGTTTGCATTTAAAAAAGTAGGAAACAGCGTGCTTGCACAGGCACTGAAAGGGTGTCTTTTGAAGAAAGAAAAGGGAGGGGTGGCTTGGAGGTGGAAAGAGTTTGCATTAAAAAAGTAGGAGAACAGCGTGCTTGCACAGGCACTGAAAGGGTGTCTTTTGAAGAAAGAAAAGGGAGGGGTGGCTTGGAGGCGGAAAGAGTTTGCATTAAAAAAGTAGGAGAACAGCGTGCTTGCACAGGCACTGAAAGGGTGTCTTTTGAAGAAAGAAAAGGGAGGGGCGGCTTGGAGGGGGAAAGAGTTTGCATTTAAAAAAGTAGGAGAACAGGGTGCTTGCACAGGCACTGAAAGGGTGTCTTTTGAAGAAAGAAAAGGGAGGGGCGCCCCCCTTGCCTTTCTTCCTTCCCACTCACCCTTTAGCCTAGCCTTGCTTCTTCCACCTGCCCCCTTTAGCTGCTCCTCCCTGCCCTCTGTTCGCCTCCCTTCTAAAGTTTGGGATTTTCCTGAAGGATTTGCATGCATTATTTGCTTTTACATTGATTCCTATGGGAAACATTGTTTCATCTTACGAACTTTTCACCTTACGAACCTCCTCCTGGAACCAATTAAGTTCGTATCATGAGGTACCACTGTATTTCCATTAAGGTGAACCTATTTTTTCTTTTGCAGATTATCAGTCCCAAAATCTGGTGGAATTTAACTTATGACCTTTATACTTGGGGGAGTTATATAAATTGTTCTACCTCTTTGGTAAACAATGTCACATTTATGATGTCCAGAAATAATGCATCTATCTTAAACATCTAAGGCAAATATGTTTTTGCTATAACTTAGTTCACTTGGCAAATATCTCTTAGGACAGCTTATCTCATAATAACAGCCCAACCCCTCTTATAAAATCATAAACACTTTTTGATAGTAAGATATAACAGTTGATTACTAAATAGCCAGTTCAAATAGAAATAGTATGTGGGTGAAGTGCTGAATATGTTTGTTTAACAGTATGTCCTTAAAAAGAAATTTTATTTTTCATGAAAACTTGAGACACATCTATGTAGTCTAGGTGGCTGGCTTCATAATCAGCCTAGATAAACAGGAGGAATTGGATGTTCCTGTGATTGGTTTCCTGCCGTGCATTGGGTTACTGATACTGCTGGCAGATTAACCAAAGCCTACTGTGCTGATTCTAGTGTCTTGTTCACTGAGACTCAATCAGTGTCATATATTTTTCTAATCAAAAAGGAATCAATGTAGATCCATCCTGGACTAGCTACTCAAATGATGCATTAGGTACACCTGTACACTCATATCTGAACAAACTATACTGAGTGTTTCCTGCATAAAATGTAACACGTTTTTTGCTTTATGCTGACATGGGTATCACAGTCAGAATTTTATACTCTGATATCTAAGCGTGAAAATTCATTCCACTGTTGGACTTCTGTTTTGCAAGAAAAAAATTAAACCAATCCTTTCGCGTTTCTCTTGTTATTCATTTTCTTATCAGTATCACCAGACTACCTATAGCGTTTCAAAATGTGTGTTCTTTAAAATGTTATGCTATAAATTAGATGTCATAAGGTTGGGGGGAAGTGTCAGTTTTGTATATATCTGGAAGGCCACGTTATTTATTTGGTTTCTTCATCTCTTTGTGATTCCTGTTTTAACTGAGATTCATAATACAATATCTCAAAACATCTATTGCATGTTTAGCTAGGTAGACCATATACTTTTAAAATGAAACCTTCAACACCGGGAGGCTAAATATAGGTAGGGTGGATAAAAATCGATGATTTTTAAATTTAAAAAATTAAAAATGGATATTTATTGATTTGATTTGATTTGATTTGATTTTTATGCCGCACTTCTCCTTAGACTCAGGGCGGCATACCACATGTTAGCAATAGCACTTTTTAACAGAGCTTGGCTATTGTCCCCACAATCCGGGTGCTTAAAAATTTAAATTGGATTTTATATTATAAATTGGATTTTTTTTTATTTTTATCAAATTTATTTTAATAAAATGCTTTGGGAGTAAAAATATATCTAAATATAATTTCCTATTTAAGATTCATTAATAATTTGGTTTATTCAGCATGAAATGGAGCATGAGGCTGTTTATTCTGCAATATTAGGGCTGTTGGTGAGTCAACAGTGAGTCAGGAGGAGCTGCTGTGGGACAGAGATAACAGTTACTCTTTAAAAATTATGATTTAAATCCCTAGCCTTTTTGCTAGTGATTTATATCATAATATAAATCGTGATTTAAATCATGATATAAATTGTGATTTAAATCAACTTGATTTAAATTAAATCCACCTGGTGGAACATCTTTCTACTGCCGCAAGAAAAATAATATATAGATGAAGGAACTGTAAAATAAATATATTGATTATATTATATTGTGCTGCTTGTCTTTATTTATTTATTTATTGTATTTAATCATAATGTTTATTGGCCGTTCATCCTACCGCAGAGTAACTCTGGGTGGCTTACAGTCATAAAAATGTATTTATACAGTATATTAAAACATACATAAATTAAATTAAAGCCAAATATTAAAATCAGATGGCGCATGGGATGGGTGGGAACACAGTGGAGGGAGGTGGGACCTGTTACTACTCAATCAACCACCTCCACTGTTGAGTTCTCCCATTGGGGTTCAAAGCCAGCTGGCAGAGCTAGTTTTTGAGGCCCTTACAAATCCTTGAGTCCCTTGCTTGTAGATGATCTTGGTTACTAAATATCCACTTACAAATTCCAGACTCCATCACTGACATACACACACACATATATACTAAATCAAAGTTTTAGATTAATAAAATTTTAAAACAATGCAAGACACTTACCTCCCGTAATAAACAAGAAGCTTGTAAATCAACAAAGTGCACCATGCTGAAGTCTAGCACAATAGTGTGAATCCTCTGCATTGCATACTCTGAGTCCAGTGGGTACAACTGAGTTGTAGACCTTGTTATGCGACGGTCTGATGACAACCACATTTTATTCAGATCCTCCTTACTGTGTGCATAGCCATACGGCCTTTCTCTTGGTGGAGATTGTAAGTATTGTATATCAGAAGGGCTTTTTGTCCAACGTACCAAGGCCAAAGAAGAAGCAGAGATTGATTCATTAGCAATAGGAACTCGCTTTATAAGTTTCTCTCTATAGGGTATCTAGAATTAAAGAGAGATAAGATATTCTAGAAGAGAATGGGTGGCACTGAAAATTATATTTATTTATTTATTTATTTATTATTTAGATTTGTATGCCGCCCCTCTCCGCAGACTCACAACAGAATAAAGACAATTGATAACAAATCCAAATATAATTTAAGATATTTAAAAAACCCCGGTTTGATTTAAAAAACCCCATTTACTAAACAAACATACATACAAACATACCATGCATAAATTGTATAAGCCCAGGGGGAGATGTCTCAGTTCCCCCATGCCTGACGACAAAGGTGGGTTTTAAGGAGCTTACGAAAGGCAAGGAGAGTGGGGCAGTTCTAATCTCTGGGGGGAGTTGGTTCCAGAGAGTCGGGGCCACCACAGAGAAGGCTCTTCCCCTGGGGCCCGCCAACCGACATTGTATATATTGTATTTTCGATTGCAGTTCAAAGACATCATTTTCATATGCTTTTGAGTAAACACGTGCAACTGTGTAAACATATAAGGACAGATAAGAAATGTTTCTGACCCTGGGTATCAGCTCAGGTGGGTCACAAACACAGGCACATTTTAAATCTGGGTTCTTTCCTTTAACACTGGACATACTGACTGAGATCAAGGCTCGCATCTCATTTTCATCCAGAGGCACTGCCTTCATTTCCATCTGAAACAGAAAGAGGGAGGTTAGAACTTCTGTTTTTAGATGTGCATAGCTTCTAAACTACTATACTGGGAGAGGATAATTTTACCTTTTTCAAAATGTACTTTTTGAAATGTTTCATGTTTGCAAATGAGATAGAAGCACAGCACTGGAATATTTTCACACCCTGAATTTCTATGGCCTAAAAGGCAAACAAAATAAACCACTTTAGATGCAGAGCCCTTTCAAAAAGTTATCTCATTGTATGGGTTTTTTAAAAAAAATTGCAACCAATAGTGTGTGTTCTCAAGCTGTTATATTTGATTATTGAACATGATGGATGTCCCCTAAGTATCATGCTATTATCTCCGCAGTCTGCATTGGTTGCTGATCGGTTTCCGGTCACAATTCAAAGTGTTGGTTATGACCTATAAAGCCCTTCATGGCATTGGACCAGAATATCTCCTGGACCGTCTTCTGCCGCACGAATCCCAGCGACCAGTTAGGTCCCACAGAGTTGGCCTTCTCCAGGTCCTGTCGACTAAACAATGTCGTTTGGCGGGACCCAGTGGAAGAGCCTTCTCTGTGGCGGCCCCGACCCTCTGAAGCCAACTCCAGCCAGATATCAGAGTTGCCCCCATCCTCCTTGCCTTTCGTAAGCTCCTTAAAACCCACCTCTGTTGTCAGGCATGGGGGACTTGAGATATTCCCTTCCCCCTAGGATTATAAAATTTATGCATGGTATGCCTTGTTGTGAGCCACCCCGAGTCCGCGGAGAGGGGCGGCATACAAATCTAAATAATAAATAAATAAATAAATAAATAAATAAATAAATAAATAAATGTATGTATGATTGGTTTCTTAAATTGGGGTTTTTTACATTACTTTTAATATTAGATTTGTTCATATTGTGTTTTTACTGTTGTTAGCTGCCCCGAGTCTACGGAGAGGGGGGCATACAAATCTAATAAATAATAATAATAATAATAATAATATTAATAATAATAATAATAATAATAATAATAATCTCCTTCTTCTACGTACAAGAGGGCAATTTGACTAAAGATGGGTGCTTGGAAACACACATGCATACATACACAGAGAACCATACACAAACACATACAAATGCACTGACATACAAACTTGCTCATCCCTACTAGAGAAAAATTGACCACGAAACTAAAAACTGCTGACTCTAGAAATCCCCCAGTAGGATTTTATGATAGAAAGATAATGTTTTTAACAAATGCCTAAAAAGGTATTTTAAGTTTTAAGCATGTAACTATTTTAACAGTTTTCTTGAAATTATTTGCAAATGAAATAGCAATAGCACTTATATGCCTCTTCACAGTGCTTTACACCCCTCTCTAAGTGGCTTACAGAGTCAGCCTATTGCAACCAATAATCGGGTCCATTTTACTGATCTCAGAACAGTGGTGTGTTGGCCCAGTTCATGTGAGGTGGTGGCAGAAATTTGGCTTTTGAAAGTGATGGCTTTCTTGCCACGCCCCCAAACTGGTTCCCCGATCACCGCTGCTTGAAAATGGTTGGCAATGAGCCCTTTGCACATGAACAAAGGCATCTGTGCATGCGCAGAGGGTCAGTACCCAGATGTAACGGTCATGCATGCACGCATAGCAATGCATACACTTCCGAACCAATATGGAAAGTAAGAGAAACCCACCCCTGCCTCAAAAGGGTGAAAGGCTGAGTCAATCTTGAGCCCTGAAATGGCAGTTTGTATAGAACATCATTTTTCACTTTTAACATAATCTAATACTAGGGACATTTAGGCATATGAAACACCATTTAGATAATGCAGAAATCAAATGTAATTAACACAATCGGCATTAATAAAATGCATTTTTATGGTTGTCATGACAACTATTAATTATAGTCTCTTAGGAGATGTTTTTTCAGAATGGTAGTCAGGATGGCAATAATTTTGCTTTATGAAAGGTAACATTACTTTATCAATCACAATCCTGATAATTATATACTGTATAATTCCCTAACAAAATAGGAGCCAGGGCTCAGTTAGTAGCTAAAATATCCCAACTGAACTTGATGGACTTATTAGAATGGCAGAGCTGGGATGCAGAGAATATAAACAAACATCTGTCATGTGAACATTATGAGCTTTGGAAATAAGAGAGAATCCAAGTCTTGATTATAAACCATGCAAAAGGTTTACAATGTACCTGGATATAGGAGTAAATTCTAAGCTACTTCTGCTCACTCAGAAACTGTCAATTGTTATGTGTATCATGCAGTAGTTTCTAAACGTGTTCATCACTGTCTTGGGGTGAGGCTGACACAATCATTTCTGAAATTAATTTATCTGGACCTGTCAACTGTTGGTCTGCTGGTAATGGAAAATGATTATAGCAAATAAAGTATATATTTTATCTCCCTCTTACCTCACCATAGTCAGAGCAACTGCGATAAATATTGGTGTTTGGAATCTGACCCAATATTATCATCTTCATTCTGAAACAAGGGTACACATTGGATCTACTTTCCCTTTATGAAATATAATAAAATCAATGGATCAAAACTTTACAACCTATCTCACCTTGGAAATATGTCTGAAATATTATTTTTCTTAGAGAAAAAGGAGAAACGATAATGAATACAAATTGTGTTTATGCATAATGTTATACTCATCTAAATGAAGTGCAGACCCCTTTGTATTATATTTTCCACTTTTATACCTACATGGAGAAGGGACAGGAAATATACTACTATTTTGATGAAATATAGCTCATTTGATGAAATATAGAGAAGCTTTGGTATTGCGGAAAAGAAATACATTATGTTGCATAATGAGATTCCTTTTTTTTTTTTTTACTACCGTTTCTGTGTGTGGTGGCTTGGAGGGCATAGCTTGGCAGGGGAAAGATACTGCAAAATCCCCATTCCCTCCCCATTGCAGGGGAAGGTTATTGCAAAATCCCCATTCCTTCCCCACCCCACTAACCTACTTTCAGCACTGTTCTCCTGTGCAGGGCAACAAAAGAAGACTCAGCCAACCAGGTGAGACTTGGGAGGCAGCGAATAGATGGGGAGAGATAGAATTTGCTGGTATTTGCTGGCAGCGAATAGATGGAGGGGCTGGTATTTGCCAGAAGTGGTATTTGCTGGTTCTCCAAACTACTCAAAATTTCCACTAGCGGTTTGTCAGAACTGGATAAATACCACCTCTGTTATGTTGCTGGTCTGACACTGAAAGGTAATCATTTCTTCTGCTTTAGGTTACTAGCATTTGCTGGTGCAGACTATTTCTTTTAAAAACATACATATCACACAAGAGAATTAGACAAACAACGATGTATGGGACTGCTTAATAGCCCTGGTGCTGCATGCTGTTTTGATACCTTTCGTAAACTCCTTAAAACCCACCTCTGTCGTCAAGCGTGGGGGAACTGAGACATCTCCCCCTGCCTATGTAGTCCTAGTGCATGATATGTCTGTATGTATGTTTTTTATATTGGGGTTCCTTGCTTTTAGATTTTTAAATGTATAACTGTTATCTTAGATTTTAATTATTAGATTTGTCAGTATATATTGTTTTTGTCACTGTTGTGAGCCGCCTCGAGTCTGCGGAGAGGGGCGGCATACAAATCTAATAAATACAAATACAAATACTTGTTCCGAATATAGCAATTTGCCACAAAGTAGAATAATCCTGCATCTAATTATTCTAACAAATGAGAGGAGAGTATAGATTGGGAACTGGGTTAGGTACTGTACATGTAGGACTGCCCTGGCAAGTTCTGTGGACTCACCAGTGCAATATCACATTACATCATCTTGAAACTATCCCTCTGTTGATGGAAGGTAGGATCGCATTAGCTTTTTTGGCATCTGCAGGATATGATGGCTCATATTTAAGTGATAGTCTACTAGAACATCTTCCAAAGCCAAAACCAAAGTAAATGGTTCTTGTTATTGGCTGACCTCAATCAGCCCCAACAGCATCTAGTTTTCCAGACAGGAACTTTTTGTTCTTTCAATCAAGAGTTTTCTTCTAGAAAAACAGAACTAACAGCACATTGGGACTTTCTGCCCAAAGATCAGAAAAACAAAACATAACAAAACATTGTGTAAGTAGTCCTCAATTTACAACTGGTCATTTATGAATGTTTGAAGTTCTGACAGCAATGGAATGGCTGCAATATAGACTGTAAACAATTTCCAGCCCTCATATATGGTTTTGCTATCCCCAATCATGTGATTGCATGTTGGGAGGGTCAGCATTACAACCCTCACGACACATGGTATTCCACAGTTATGTGACTGCTATTTGCAATGCTTTCTGAGGATTTCCAGAAAAAAAAAACCCTTCCTATGAATTGGGTTTGCTTAACAACCACCACAAAAAAGACTGGAAAATTTAGGTCATGTGCCTCAATTTATGACTTAATACCAGCTTTCTGGATATAATTGTAAGTCAAGGACTATATATATCTGTTTTGCAACACACTGGTGTCTATTAGGACTATATTTTAATGAGAAATATATTTATTTACCCAACAGAGCCAAATTTCTAGGTGTAAAAAGGAAACTACTGGGAAAATAAAATATAGGGAAAGCATAGGAAGGAAGTAATCATCAGTTAAAAGAGTCACTAAGACCCTCTCAGATAAGATTTTAGGTTTCATTATATGTTCAGAGTTCATTATAGAGAGGGCAGCTGAAGAAAGAGTGTCTGAGCATTGCACTTAAATGGTCTTAGGTAAGCCTTCCTTCTTTTGTCTTTTTCCTTTGTTCTCTGATTTGTCCATTTTATAGAACACAAAGGATAAGGGAAAGCCAGCATTTTGGGGAAGATGTCTCTTGCGACATCTAATCCAGCAAAATGCTCCATCTCTAATGTCCTGATGATAATGAGCAAATCAGAAAGGATAGCAGTTAAAGCAACCGACCTAACAACTTTGGTGAGACGATACAAGCACAGTCCAGCTTTTACAGTTGTAGTTTTATATAAATGGGATTATATGTGAGATGCTTTCCAGAAGGTATAGGGATCTTTAAACATAAAATAAAATAGCTGAGAGCAAATATAGTAATATGTTCTGGGATGATGTTTTGTATAAATTCCATCTATTTTTTTTATATAGGCTCAGAGCATAGAGAGAGAAGAAAAGCAGGTTTTAGAAGTAGGGCATGAAATGTAAGAAAAGATTTTGGGGAGTGGGGGAAACAAGGATACTATCTTTACAACTTCTTAATGTCAGAAAGCTAAATCAGGTATTTAAAATACCATAAGTTATTCTCAAGCCATATAACTGAAACATCAATGTCAGTTTTTCAAATACGTTTTTGAACATGCAAGATTTTCAAAGACGTGTTTGTTAGTATATAAACTAGTGTATAGTGTGTGTGTGTATATATTATATATATTATATTATACAAAAACAAATATATATATTAGCATATATGGTATATATATACTGTATATACAGTGGAACCCCGACATAAGAGCTGCTCCACTTAAGAGCAACTCGAGATAAGAGCTGGGAGGGGAGAGATATTTTTGTTCTACTTACAAGCCCAAATTCGAGATACAAGCGCCAAGGAGCTGTCTCCTGAAGCCAAACGCTAACTTCCGCGTTCGGCTTCAGGAGACAGCTGCGAAGCGGCGCGTGTGTTTTAAAAGGTTGCAGCCGGCCTGGGGGGCTCGGGGGGGGGGTGCTTGCAGCTTTCTTTCTTGCTCTTTTTCTTTCTCTCTTTTACCTTCCCTTCTATTTCTTCTTTTCTTTCTCCTTCCCACCTTCTTCCCTCCCTCCCTCCCTTCACTCACTCCTCTCTTACTCTCCCCTTTCATAAGTTTCCTTGCTTCCTTCCTCTGTTCCTGTCCCTTCCCCCTTTCTTTCTTTCTTTCTTTCTTGCTCTTTTTCTTTCTCTCTTTTACCTTCCCTTCCTCTATTTCTTCTTTTCTTTCTCCTTCCCACCTTCTTCCCTCCCTCCCTTCACTCATTCCTCTCTTACTCTCCCCTTTCATAAGTTTCCTTGCTTCCTTCCTCTGTTCCTGTCCCTTCCCCCTTTCTTTCTTGCTTTCTTTCTTTCTCTCTTTTACCTTCCATTCCTCTATTTCTTCTTTTCTTTCTCCTTCCCACCTTCTTCCCTCCCTCCCTTCACTCATTCCTCTCTTACTCTCCCCTTTCATAAGTTTCCTTGCTTCCTTCCTCTGTTCCTGTCCCTTCCCCCTTTCTTTCTTTCTTTCTTTCTTGCTTGCTCTTTTTCTTTCTCTCTTTTACCTTCCCTTCCTCTATTTCTTCTTTTCTTTCTCCTTCCCACCTTCTTCCCTCCCTCCCTCCCTTCACTCATTCCTCTCTTACTCTCCCCTTTCATAAGTTTCCTTGCTTCCTTCCTCTGTTCCTGTCCCTTCCCTCTTTCCTTCCTTCCTTCCCACCCTCCGTCCATTCATTCACCCATTCCTCTCTTGATCGCTTAAAGCCGGTCCCTGGTGCAAAAAGGGTTGGGGACCTCTGTCCTACAGGATTGGGTGGCAGAGAAGTTGAACATATGTAAATTTAAAAGTTTAAGAAAGTTTACAAGTTAAGTGAAAGAAACTTCATTATTCATTTATATGTACATGTACATTTCTTCATTAAAAACATGTCTTTCTGCATAATTTAGACTAACTTTGTGAGTTTTTTGAGGGCTGGAACCAATTAAAATTATTTACATTAATTCCTATGGGGAAAAGTCGTTCGAGATAAGAGCTGCTCGACTTAAGAGCCCAGGTCCGGAACGAATTAAACTCGTATCTCGAGGTACCACTGTATAGTATAGTACATACCGTATATAGTATATATAACATACTGTATTTTTGCTGAATTTGAAAAGGAAGACTACTATATAATATATATACAGTATGTAACATCAACGAAAATAAAATCTACGAAAACATATATATAACTTAATATATATAAGAGGTCTCTCTTAAAATCATTTGGGTAAAACTAATATTACCCCATCTGATGAAAGAGATCCAGAATTAGAACATTTCCAACAGATGGAAGATTATTATCTGCTTGATGATGGAAGGAAAATTTCATTTGATTATTTTGTTTTATTACAAAGTTATTGTTATTATCAGTTATAAGTTATTTTTCTTAAAGTTCAAGTCATCTTACAGTAGAAGGATTAGAAAAAGTTAACATTAGAACTTGTCATGTGGAGTAGGATAACAATATGCTAGGAGAAATACCTGTGCGATCTGACACTTATTATAAAAAAGGCAAATCCCAAAGAAATTCCCAAGCCAATATCCAGACCAAGGCAGAGAACAACTAGAAAGGTCACAATCCAAATTCCCTTCAAAAGATGAAAACAGGAACATTATTATTAACAATTTAATAATCATAAATTAAATATCCATAACCCTAAAGCAAAATATTTCGTTGGTATGATAAAGCCCCTGCAGTTTAATTGTAACAGTTGTTCTAAGAACGATTATAACTTGTACTACAATACACATAGACATAGCCAAACAATAAACGGTGGATTCAAATTTTTTGACTACCTGTTCTGTGGCCATGGATTGGTGGGCATGGTGGGCGTGGCTTGGTGGGTGTGGTAGGGGGAGGATATTGTAAAATCTCCATTCCCAGCCAACTCCAGGGGAAGATTACAGAAAAATCCCCATTTCCTCCCAATCAGCTGAGACTTGGAGGCAAAGAATAGATGGGGGTGTGTTTCACTTACCTTCCCTACCGGTTCACATTGCGATGGAAGTGCATGTTCTGTTACCCTGTTACGTTGTGCAAAAGACCCAGAAACGACCCTCTACACATGTGCAGAAGCCTTTGTGAATGTGCAGAGGGTTTTTTTGCAAGCTGCGGAGACCAGAGGACTGGTTCGGGAGCATGGACCACTGGTCATTGCTGTTGATTTGGCAATCAGCCATAAATTTCTGCTAATGTTCTAAAGAACCGGTTTGAACTGACAGCAACCCATCACTGGGGTGGGGCCAGTCACAGGTGGTATATACTGGTTTTCCAAACTACTCAAAATTTCCACTATCAGTTCTCCAGAACTGGTCAAAAGCTGCTGATACCCCCCTCTGAACATACAGCATGTATCCCATTAAGAAAAGTCAACTGATATACATATATTTTGTAAAGGCAAGGAAATATACAAAATATAGCTCAAGGAAAACACTCTCCTTATTCAACCTGACTACCACTCCCTTGAAGCATGATAGCTTTGGAACTTAAATCTGTATTTTGTTTCTCAGAAGGTGAACATATTTCTCAACAGAGCATTGTGCTAGAGTCCAGATGTTCCATGAGGTCTGTGTGAGATGTAGAAATATTAATGAGAATATAGCACACTAAATGTTCATTAACTAATTCTTAAAAATTAAAGCAATATAAAAAAATAAGATATGGCAGGGAGCCTTGTGACTCTCAAGAAAGATATCTCATGGACATCATTGGGAACATAGTTAGTGATGGATGAACCGAACCCGCACAATTCGGGTCCGTACCGAATTTTCTGGTGTTCGGTATGCCGAACCCGAAATTTTTTCAAACTTCGGGCAAAGTTCGGGGTCGTGTTCGGCGTTCGGAGCTTTGACATCACCGGCAGGTTGCTAAGGACACCAAGGTGATCACTTCCTGGATTACATGGAATCCAGGAAGTGATCACCTTGGCGTCCTTAGCAACCTGCCGATGACGTCAAAGCTCTGTCCCCGGAATCTCTTCGTGGGAGGGATTCCCCGTTCGGGTTCGGGTTCGGTTTGGGTTCGGACAAATTTTGCGTAAAGTTCGTCCGAACTTGCCGAACCCGAACACTGTTGGGTTCGCCCATCACTTAACATAACCTTAAGGAGTTCTTCCCTCCACAGATGAAGGCACAGGGTCCTTCTAATTAGCCAGAACTCATCCTACTAAATGAATAGTGTTATCTGTACAATAAATACTCTCAAAATTTCTGTGTTAGATAAAAAAAGTTCTGAGATTTTATTTCCAGCAGCTTCAGTACAAGCAATGGTCACTTTTGAGATTAAAGCTTAATGGTAAAAAGCACCAAGTATTTTGCTCATAGCTAATGTTCTAATTCATTTATTTGGATATATCACTTTCTAGGAGATTAGGAAGAACTGATATGGAGATAGTCAGAAAATGCTCTTTGGTATCACTGGAATATTTTGGTCAAGGCTATGGTAAATAGGACTAGAAAGTAGATTTCATGAAGCAAGTTGTGAGATTCATCAATTTCTTCATTGGGGATGCTATCTTATTAAGCAAGGCTAATAACGAAGGCTGGAGATCCGAAAAGTTGAAAAAATTCTGGTTAATAGTAGTGTTGCAATAATATTGCAGCAGTCTACTGTGTATTCAAGTTGCAATATGCAATGGATCTAATCTGAAATGCAAAAATGTCAACAACTAACCTAAAAATCAAAGATCTCTCTTCCAATAGCTATTGAGCCTAAACCTCTCCCATTAAACTGGAATCTTCAGATAGCTTTCAGACATATTTGAAAGTATTAATATAATATCATAGTATCCTCTAGAAACATAGTTAAAATATTTATCATTAGAGAAAGTACACAGTGAAAACCCCCCAATTCATTTATTCTCCTTTGGTGCCACAATATAACCAGGGGCACTTGATAGGTTTTTCTTTTCTTTTCTTCTTTCTACTTTTATTTTTATAAAATGTACATTTAGTCTCTATCATCTTATCTAATTTTGCCACAAAGTCATTCTTCTGACTCCAAGTTACAGGATATTTGGCATATTGGCTCTGTTCAATGATGTGCTAATTAATCTGCTACCTGGTTTAATTTGACTCTTTAGCATTGTTGCACAGATCATGCAAAACTTACAAAATCGTATTTATCTTGTTTCCACAGGTAAGGGACATCCATAAATTTTTCAAGAAATGGAAACATGTTGACGAGTACAATGGCAGCCAAAACAGCCTGGGTAAATAAAAAAAAAAAAGATATGGTTGCCAATTCTAGATATTATAGAAAATATTTCCATAGGAGTTAACAGTTTGATAGGCAATATCATGGCGCTATATACTTTTGCAAAGATTTAGATTTTATCATTATATTTACATATTCTAATTTTCCAGAATTAGGTGAGCTCCAGGTGCCAAGTTCTTAAAAACATCCTTCATCAATGATGATGATGATGATGATGTAATGCACAGTTAGATTCACAATTTAAAACTTGTGGACACTTAATAATTCAAGCCTTAACTAAAAACCTAAGACTTATTCAGGTAGTGTCTGAGAATATAAGCAGTTCCAAGTAGGACTTTTTTTGGGGTGGGTGGGTGGGTGTAAAATTAGGGTGTGCAGGTTTGATACATTCAATATAAAAGAAGCCCTTTAGGTATCCTTCCAAGGATGCAGAAGACAGTTTTACTTGGAACAGTTTACATCCTGTGACGATATCTATAACACCATCAAATATCAACATCTGAGATTGCATCCAAGGTGGCTATCACTACTTGTACTATGTCTGCTTTTTTTTTTTTTGCCAAAGTCCTTCTTTTTGTATTTTTAAAGATTTCTATTTTTTTATTTTCTCCAGTTTTTTATTTTCTTCTTTTTGTTATACAGATAGTCGACTTATATCTACAGTTGGGACTGGACTTCAAATTGTAAGTCATTATGATCATAAATTGTGACATCCAGGTGACTGGACCCAATTTTATGCCTCTTTTTGTGATGGTCGCTTAAGGAGACATTGTGATTTTTGCCAGAAACTAGTGGAAAAAGGTGGAAATTAGTAGGAGGGGAAAAACACTTTTGCAAATCATGACCAGGTGACTATAGGATACTGTAACTGGTTATAAAGATAAGCCAGTTACCAAGTGACCAAAATGTAGTCATGTAACTGTGGAGTGGGGTACAATACTTTACAACAGTCAGAAGTGCTTGATAGGCTATAAAACTCCCATTCCGGTCCTGTCATAATTTCAGATAGTTTTTAAGCAACTGATCATAAGTTGAGGACTACCTGTATACACAAAAATGTGAAATCATAGCTGCCTGTCCTTTAGTTGGTGTTGATCTTCATAGGCATTGAATTTTTCTCAAAAAAACTGAAATGTCAGAATGCATTGATATAGTAAAACATATGAAGAACAGTTGCAGGACATGAAAGCAGTGATCCGGTATTTGAGGGGCTGCTCCAAAGAAAAGGGAGTCAAACTATTTTCGGAAGCACTTGAATGCAGAACAAGAAGCAATGGATAGAAATTGAACAAAGGGACTATATACAGTACTTGATTTTACATGTATTAACTGCAGCTAGAATTGTATATGGAAGTGTGACAAGATCCTGACAGTTGAAAGTGTAATTAAGAAAATATTAGAATGTGCAGAACTAGATAGACTAACACTTACTACTAAGGACAAAGAAGAAACTGAATACGTACTTTTTGTCATGGGATTTGTTTTACCAGTGGTTAGGCAATAAAAATAGAAGTTAGAAATGCAGGGATATAAAAAGGATAAATCTTAAAATGGAAATTTGATAAAATAGACAAGTTAAATATTATTGTTATTAAGTATCAATGTTATTGTGATGAATGTTATTGTAAGCATTTTGATTATGATTGCCTAAAAACAACTGTACCTAAACAACATACTGTTTGATTGAAATGGAATTTTTATTTTATTTATATAAAGTAAATAAAACATTTTTTAAAAAATCCTCCAGGGATATAGAATGTATCAATATTCTGATGACCTGAGTTTTTAAAGAGAGCAATCTTATCTTCCGCCACAAAATTTATATATCCAAATTATTTAGATTTTCACTTTAACTTACATTTGGAAGGGACTGGAAGTAATACCCCAATTTTAATCCTGATACCAGCATTAAGGAAATTCCAATAAGAGCTGCAAGCTAATTAAAAAAAATAGAAATGTTAACATGATGCTGATAATTCTTTCTCATATTTTTAAAGTCAAATTAGGCCACCTAACTCAACCTACTTTCAGAACATGTAAGAATGATATACAGTATACCATGTTAATTAATATGATGTAATTTCAAAAACCATCACAACAAAAAATATTCTATTAATTTGATTAAAAAGCCATCTATTGCTAAAGTGCCTGCCAATTCCTTAATTTGACTTGGATTCTTAAATCTATTCATGACTTGCCTTCAATAAAGTTTACTGTTTTGAAGTTAGATGATCTTGACTTGGACTCAAGATTTTTACTATGCCAGGGATTCTCAAACTTGGAAGTAGGATATCATACAACCAACTTGGAGGAGAGTGGGGCAACTAGCAGATTACCGTATAATGATTCCACTGGGGTTTACAGTAATAAAAGAGAAAAAGATTTTTAAAATTATTATGTCCAGATTTATGATGATTTTGAGATGCATAAGGTTATAAAATGGAATGGAAAAAAAATAGATATACACAGAAAACAGATTTAAGGAGGAGAGAAAGATTGTGGGGAAAGAGAACTTATTGGTATAAAGGTAAAAGAAAGAAAGAGAAGAAGTTATGGAAATGGGGATGGAGATGATAGATAGATAGATAGATAGATAGATAGATAGATAGATAGATGAAGTAGATGAGAAATTAATTAAAAGGAAATGTATGCAGCGTGTTGGAATGCAATAGAAATATTTTTCCTTCTTTTTGCTTTTCTTATTATAATTAGTATCCTAGATTTAAGTGTGATAAGAATGTTAATATTTTAGAATCTGATATATCTGGAACAAAGTATTATATACAAAGATTTTATGAATGATTGATTAAAATGTATAATTATGTGTTTCATTGTAATATTGTAATACTTTAAGGTGTATTCATTTATGTATGGAGCGATGGAGAAAAAAGTTAAAAGTTTTACAAAAAATATGGCATTGATATTTGTTGTGGTTCCGTCTGAGGCCCCTCAGGGAACGGCTGATCTTCTGTCGGTTTCCAGCTCAGAGGGAGAGGCTGAGGAACAGGAGGTGCAGGCAGACGAGGAGGAGGAATCCCAGGCTGAAGAAGAGGGAGGACAGCCAGAGTTCCATCAGAGGGAGCTCTCCCCAGCAAGCAGCCTGGATTCCTTAGAGGAAAATGCACAAGCCATAATTGATCTGCGACAGAGGAGAGCTACTCAGAGAAGGAATCAATTGGCTAAGTACTTTCAGCATTAAAGAGGCAACAGCTGGGTTTGGGTGTGGTGCTCTTTGGAAAGGCTAAAAGGCAGACCCACCCTTCCTGGCTTGTGGAGTTTTATCTTTGAGAGTCTTGGGACCTGGCTGTGAACTTTGGCGTCTTGGAATCCTGGTTTGTGCCTTTGACTATTGAAACCTTGGGGGGGGGGGGGGGTGCCAGCAAGAAGCTTGCTGTATTGGCTGGACATCAGGACTCTGCTGTAACGTATTATAGCCTGTCTGTTGGGAAGAACAGGTTTTCCTCTGTGTTTATTTTTTCCAGCTATAAAATACTTTTGGCTTTTACCAGAGTGTCTGGCTGTTTTTTCCAGTTGGTGTTGAGGTCTGGGGGAACCCAGACAGAACAGATATTATCTTAAAATTTAGGAAATTTAGGATATTATCCACTCTAGAGGTGGATAAAAATGCAAAATCCAGTCTAAACATCTGAGTTTTGGGGCAATCAAGCATAATAATAATAATAATAATAATAATAATAATAATAATAATAATAATAAGAAGAAGAAGAAGAAGAAGAAGAAGAAGAAGAAGAAGAAGAAGAAGAAGAAGGACCTGGTGAGAGCATTAGAAAGATTTGGCAAAAGAAAGCAAAGCATTGACTTGGGTGCAATGCCAAAACATTTGGAGCATTGACAAAATCACTATCAGTCAACTGAATAGAGGCCATTGAATCTGGAGGAGGACGGGGCCCTCATTTCAGAGAGTAGGTGCTGCTACAAAGTTTTCCAATAGATGCTATTGTGAAACCAAAGGAACCTGGAATACACCATTCTTGCCATATCAGTTCAGCCAGTATCTTTGGTTGGTGTTTTCTATAGCTCTTTACTACAGTTCAGGATTTTCCACAAGTTACAACAATAAGTTGTTATTGTATTTCTTGGTTCAACATTGAAGCAGTTGCCTTACCTCTTACATACTACCCTACTTATTAGCAAATTTTTGATAATATGTGACCAAAATTTAATTCAAGATCAGACCAGCTGCTATGGTCTAGAGCTCTTGCCTCACAACCAGAAGATTGTGAGTTCGATCCTAAGTAGAGGCAAATGTAGGGTCTCCTGCTTGGGTAGGGGAGAGGGTTGGACTAGGTGACCTGCAAGGTCCCTTCCAACTCTGTTGATCAGTTAATCTGTTAATTTAAATCATAAAATTTCTTCAAGATTGTGTGGACTCTCTATGATGACATCTATGGCTTCCCAAGGATCTGCAGACCACAGGGTCTTAATCTATTTATTTGTTTTTAAAACTGTAATATGTAATCCTTGTTATGTTTTTAACATTTATCTAGATAAATTTATAAATTTATCTAGATTTATAACTATCTATATCTAGATAAATCTATAGACTATCTATAGAATAGTCTACTTGGTCAACATTTCTTAATTTCAAAGACACAAATGTTATCAGACTTGTTTATTTCTTGGATGACAGATGAAGGTACATCACACTAATGAGTTACACCGAGGAGTCAAATTGATATCCTGAAAGATGACAACTATAAAACATTTCTGACAGTTGCCAAAACCCCCCCAAAAATCCCAACTCCTATCAACAAAGTCACAAAGAACTGAGCTTGAACTCAAGGAGAGTTCACCTGTTCTTCTGGCTTAAATATAATTATATTTTATAATAATGCTAATCAAAAGTTATGACCGGTCAATTTGCAAACATGTATGTGTCTAACCAAAAAACCCTAATGTGGTTAAAAAAAAATTCTGCCCATGATTTCTGATGATTTCATCTCCACTGAGAGTGATAATAATGGACCATGAAGTGACAATACAATGAAGTGACAATACAATGACAATACAATTTTTCAAATGCTGTAGTTATTTAACCTTTTGTTCGTGCTAACAAACTCTGTAAAACATCCCTTTTGCATGGCCCAAACAGCAAAGTAAAACCATGTTCTAACAAATACACCCAAATCTAGATTTGAAGCAAAAACTGGATCTAACTCACCTGTGTTTTTCCACCAGTCTTCTCCTGAACAACAGTTGTAGAAATTGCACAGCTGACAGCAAAAGTCTTAAAAAATGAACTGAAGACATTGCATAGCCCAATTGCTATTAAATCCTGCACATGATAAATAAAGATAAACCTCCTGGTATTCACGTTACTGTGCTGTGAAATATAAGGACTAGAAATATTTTCCATTAGAAAAAAAGTCAAGATGACAAACTTCAGAATATCAATATATCCTTATCATTTGTAACCAAAAGATGTTTCTTTTTTTAGGGAGACATTCAGTCTTTTTAATTAATGTATCTCTTAAATCAGTAATGGCGAACCTATGGAACGCGTGCCATTGGCAGCACATGGAGCCATATTTGAGGGCACACAAGTTGTTGCCCTATTCGGCTCCAGCTCGCAGGATGGCCAGCTGATTTTCAGCATTCTTTTTGGCTCTTTTTTGCTGTCCCCAGGTTCAAGCAAACCTCCTGAAGCCTGGGGATGGCAAAAAACAGCCCAATGGCCCAACCAGAAGTTCAGAAATAAACTTCAAGTTGGCCCGTTTGGCCATTTTTCAAATCAAATCAAATCAAATCAAATCAAAGTCCCAGAAAACTCCATCTTGAAGCTTCTGCCTTGCAACATATAACTATTACCTGAGTGTGTCTGATGTGGTAGTTGTGAATATTTGCATACTTCTTTCCCACAAAAATGAGAAGGAAGTAGCTTACTATTGCCAGAGATGAAGCATGTAATACAATTTTTCCCAGTTTTGAGAAGACCGGTAGTGTAGGATTCAGAAACCTGAAACAAAGGAGATACTTCAGTCTTGTGTAAGGAATATCTTTGAACACTTTGATTAGGATATACAAACTATAATTCTATTTATTTACTGATTTACAACTACTATATCTCTTTCAACCCACAATTTTGTGCACCAAGGAAGTGGGGCAAATAATACGGTAACTATGTGCTTGCTTGGATTGCAAATATTTCATTTTATGTACTTATTGTTAGCTATCTAAGAAACTTTTTATGAAAATTGGGAGAAATAACCTTTATTAAAACTTAAAATTGAAAAATAGACAATATTTTTCCCAGCAGAACATAGACAGCTTAGGCAACACTTTAGATTTGATTTCCAAAATGTGCTTTGGATTGTGAATACACCACATTCTACTCAATAAAGCAGTTGACTCTTTTCCAGAAGTCACACAACTGCCCTTCGCGCTGCCATGCAATCTTGGAAAGGAGAGGAGAGGAGCATTTTAAGGACATCCCCATGTCCTGCAAAGCATCATTCAAAGATCAATTTTGACATCCCTCCCCCTAAATTCTTATTTCTACTTTTCTTTGCATTTTACATATGAAATAAAATAATAGCAATAAATTTTGACATTCTGCACCGTATTAAAGAGTCAATTTAGAGTTGCCTGAACTGTGATATGAATGGCAAATAAATCTGATAAGTAAAATAAAATGATACATTATTATTTTTAGCTCATTTTAAGAAGGGTGCAGTATTTATAGCTCTTTATGAATACTGGAGCTGACACCATACATGATACTGATGATGGCTATAACAAAGAATCTTTACACTGTTCAGTAAATGTTAAATCATGCCCCCATCAGGTACCTCTCAAAGGGAAATTACAATATATAGAATATTTCAACACTGTTGGCTTGGCTAAATGCTGTTGATCACAAATAGAGATGGCAGCATATATTTAAATGATAAAGTTAGGTTCATATGTTGGCAAATGTTTCACAGGACTTTCAAGCTAGGGTATTATTACCAAGTTCTTTACCCAATTCTTCAATTTCAACATTATTTCCTTTCCTTTTTCTTATTTCATTATTTTGATTTTTAAAAATGTATTATTTGTTCTCCCCTTTCTCCCCCCTACATATCTTACCCTGAAAGGGAATAGCATGATAAGTACATAGTTATACATGTATGAAAAATATATAGTATTAGATTTAGATTACATACTTGTGGGGAGTCATTTTAAAAACTCCTTGACTAGATTCAGCATGTAGATGAGTTTGGGTAGAAAGCATTGTAAATACAATAATCTGTAAAAGAAAAAGAATACACTATATATTATTTAAGATGAATATTATTTATTTAACTTTATTTCAATATTACATCTGTATACCCTCAAATTCATTTCAGGGTATACAAATGTAATGGTAATTACCATTAATTGATTAATGGCAATTACAATGTCAATGTTTACCTTGGCATTATGGACTAATACAGTAATTGTCCTGCTTTTGCCAGTTATTGAAATAGATTCTAATAATATTCAGTGGTGTAGTGCCAAACAAGGAAGGTTTTTGATTAGTTACCACAAACAATAGGATACAATCACAAGTGTAAAGATTAATATTAGGAGGTAGGGGGAAGTTTCAAGGTCAGAAAAGGATTTTTTCCACAAGTTTCACTGATATTGAAGCTTAAGGCATAATGTTTAATGTTTAAATGTCCATTTCCCAAGAATGCATTTCTGTAGACCACAACACTATTAGATAAAATTGGGTTTTATCTGAATTATAGACAAAATGTTCTTACTGTCTCTACAGAGAAGGCAAAGAAAGGGTGTTGTGGTGTCCCCTGAATTTGAGGTATGCAATAAAACAAATTCCTCTGTATCAGAGGACCTGAAATAAATTATAATAAGGGACAATGCTTCTTTCAGTGTTTCCTTGTTCGTCTTTGTGGAGAGCTTAATGCCAATATAATATAGCCAATATAACAGATTAGCAAAATTCTTAATATTAAATTCTGTACTAAAAGAACACAATGTTCGAAGGAAACTGTTTCAAGGATCACTCTATGACTTCAAGTCATTTACAAAACTTTGACTTTGGGAGCATAAATATAATTACGTTGAAAAATGTCAGATATTTACCAAAACAAGCTCCATTGGAAACTCAATAGGATAGTGTTTATAAGATATTTTAATGCATTTGCTGACCCTCAGTAATAGTAAACAAAGCAAAAACAGCAGGATGCTAGTAGAATTTGCTTTAGGCAGACCCATGCAGTAGTATACCAAATTCTGGAAAAAAAAGAAAATGTCAGCAGAATGTTAATTTGCTGCTAATAGTATTAAGGTAAACATCAACATAGTTTTTTAAAATGACATGCTAAAAACGATTTCATGGGTTCCATGCCACTCTTTAATCCCTGGGCTAGATAATAAAACTAGGCCTTCAAGTCCTTCTAGAAGCTTCTTCTAGAGGCCAGACTATCATGGGGGCAATTATTTTCCCTAGGGCAGCAGAAAAGGCCCTCATCCTGGGTCCTATCAGTTGAGAAATAGGAAAGTTAAAAATAGTGGCTTTACTCACATAAAAAAATGACAGTGGACCTGAATGAAAATCAATTACAATTCCAAAGATGAAAGAGAACTGTGATATAATCACATGTAATGCTGCTGCTGTAAGGTAAGCATTCATGAGACTCTCTGAGACATATGTTGTCACAAATCCCAAGCCAACGATGCCCAAAAGGAGCTGGAAGGAACAAAAGAGATATTAAAATAGAAAAAAAACGGGCTTTTAAAGCAAAAAACCCCACACACCTCAATTTGCCACAATAACTATCTTATTTCTGCAGTACAGTAGTTCACTATTTTATACATCTGAAATTTAGGAAGCTATACTATTTTTCTAAAACCAAAGTGAATATTTTGCAAGGATAGAACTATTATCAAATGCTTCTGTCCTTGAAAGTTTCAAAATACCGTATATCTAGCAGGACTACCAGATTCTGTAACTGCTTTGTTCCCTATGCCATCTGCCTGGTAAACTCACAAGATTCATTTTTCCTGCCATGTACATGTATACATCCAAACTAGACTATGTTGTTTTTCTGTGTCGTATATGTGGGTATATGCATAATTTTGTATTTATTTATTTATTTTGTCATGTTTATGTAGTGTATATCAGAGGTTGTGACCCCTTGAGGGATGTATGCAATGAAATTTCATTTTAATGTATGCAGATTAATGTACATTCAAATTGACAAGTTATTTTAAGTCAGGGGTCTCCAACCTTGACAGCTTTAAGACTTGTGGACTTAAATTCCCATATTCTCTCTACATGGGGCTACCTTTGAAAAGTGTTCGGAAACTTCAGATCATGCAGAATGCAGCTGCGAGACCAATCATGGGCTTCCCCAGGTATGCCCATGTCACACCAACACTCCGCAGTCTGCATTGGTTGCCGATCAATTTCCGGTCACAATTCAAAGTGTTGGTTATGACCTATAAAGCTCTTCATGGCATCGGACCAGAATATCTCCGGGACCGCCTTCTGTCGCACAAATCCCAGCGACTGATTAGGTCCCACAGAGTTGGCCTTCTCCGGGTCCCGTCGACTAAGCAATGTCGTTTGGCGGGTCCCAAGGGAAGAGCCTTCTCTGTGGCGGCCCCAACTCTCTGGAACCAGCTCCCCCCGGAGATTACAATTGCCCCCACCCTCCTTGCCTTCCATAAACTCCTTAAAACCTACCTTTGCCGCCAGGCATGGGGGAATTTAGATATCTCCCCCGGGCCTATACAATTTATGTATGGTATGTTTGTACGTATGTCTGATTAATAATGGGGTGTTTAAAATTATTAGATTTGTTATGAATTGTTCTATTGCTGTTGTGAGCCGCCCCGAGTTTATGGAGAGGGGCGGCATACAAATCTAATAAATAAATGAATGAATGAATGAATGAATGAACGAACGAACAAACAAACAAACAAACAAACAAACAAACAAATCTGGAAGTTGAAGTCCACGAGTCTTAAAGTTGCTAAGGCTGGAGACTCCTGGTCATCTGCCTTATGCATCCGAATCAATCAATGTTCTGAGATAAGCTGAAGTCAGGAGCCAGTAGCTCTTCCTGGCAGACCCTCATTACCAAAAAACATAGAAACAAGATTGGTGAAATTTCACCAGACAACAATAATCTTAGGTGAAATCTTACGGGTTTTTCTGTGAAATAATTGAAACCTTACATACTTCTGCTGAACTCTTGAATGTTTTCAATATCTTCAGGCAAAATATCAGCAGATTTTAGGAATCGCCTGAATTTCAGCTATTATGCAAGGATAAATGTTTCTGATTATCAGACAGAGCAATTCCTATGTTTATTCTCTCCTCCTTACATTCCTTAAGATGTAATTTTATTTCCATGTTATTCCTAGCCCTACTATAAAATACTGTACAGTGAACAAAGAATAAAAAATAAATTATATTTTAGAAGCAGTAGAAAGATTGTATAAAGCCAAATAATTTACTTTTTTTTCAGTACATCAGAGTCAAAAATAAATATATTACTGAAAAGTATCAGGGCAGAACAGTATAGAATTTTCATGCATCAAAAAAATAATAATGGAGTCTAAAAATATTAAGATTTTAGCAAGTTAGTTAGAGATTACTTTAATACACTCATCATACAATCCTATATTTATTCACTCAGAAGGGAAGTCTACTCTACTAAAATTTAACTTTCATTCAACTTTTGTGTTCAAATATGTATCCTATTACGTTACTGAATTTTTAGTCTGTCTTTGAAAATACCAAGAGTTCTCACTGTCTGTGAAGTGAGATGGAGGCAAATTAAAATTCTCCCACCCCAGAACTCCCACCCCAGATTACTCTCAGAAATCAGTGTCTTTATCACTGTTGTTCAGAAAATTCTGAAAGATCTGAGTGTTTATGCAGATATTTAGGGATTAAGGAGTCAATGGAGTATATACCTAGGATGTTTGAGCATGGTATTCAGTAGTGGGTTTCACATACCTTCGCTACCGGTTTGGAACTGTGAACATGCACAACACCTCTGCACATGCTCAGACCCTTCTGCGCATGTGTAGATTGTCCATGATGACATCTGGGCAGGTGGGCGGAGCTTCTCGCCGCTACCACTACCATTTTCCCAATCTGGGGTAAACCGGTAGCAACCCATCACTGGTGCTGTTCGTTATTGCTTTATTGCTATTATTGACATATATACACACAGTGTTATTAACTGAACTGAAGTGGTATTACAGCATTTAGAATAAATAAATAAAAATATGGTAAGAAAAAGAAATGATAATCCAACTGTGTTTCCTACCTGGATAATCCCAACTAAAAATGTAGTAGATGCAGTGAGAGTTACTGCTTCCGTACAATTCTGCATAAATTTTTCATCAGATGCATTGACCAAAGTTTCATTAATTGGTAACTGTATTCTGAAATTAAGATTGCTCTGAAAATTTGCTGCCATTGCATTCAGAATGCTGAAAGAACCTGTTGCCAAAAAGTAGAAATTCAAGATAAAATCCAAAGCCAATATAAATTGAGCTACCATATTAATTGTCACAAGGTAATTCTCATCATTTCTCTAAGTATAAAATGCTTTCAGAATACCAGTTTGGTCCAGTGGTTAAGTCACCAGGGTAGAAACCAGAAGATTGTGATTTTTAGGAGTGCCTTATGCATGAAAGCGGGCTGGGTAACTTTGGAGCAGTCACTTTCTCTCAGCTCAACTCAGCTCACAGAGTTGTTAGGGGGAAAATAGAAGAAGGAAGCACTTTTGGTTATATTCACTGCCTTAGATTATTTATAAAAAATAATAGGTAGGATATAAACAAATCAACAAACCAACAGATAAATTGTTTTTCTGCATATTATTTCTTCTAGTATTCTGATGTCAGAAGTTATATCACTGGGCACTCAACAACAGTGATGCTCAAACCATGGTCCATAAATCACCAGCAGAAAAATTCACCAGATTTACAGGAAGTCTGTGTTAACTCTTATCAGTTGGCTAGAGCCTGATCCTAAACTAGGCATACCCAAGCATAACTCATGTTCAACATTAGTCAACCACTGATGCTAAATAGTTCTTCTAAACCAATAGTTCTCAATCTTTCTAATGCCGTGACACATGTTGTAGTGATCCCCAACCATGTCTAGCGCCAATTCTCCCAATAGAGCTTTAAGCTGATTGTCAGGAAGGCACTGTAAACACCTGATTGGTTGGATTGTAAAAATATGTTCCAAGGCACCAGAATAGAAGCCACACACCTCACCACACCATGGTTCCTAACACCATGGGAAATTTGTCTTTTTTCATAATCTTAGGTGACCCCTGTGAAAGGGTCATTTGACCCCCAAAGGGGTCCCAACCCCCAGGTTGAGAACCACTAAAGGGTATGAAATAAGTGACACTCAAAACTGAAAATAGCTAATTTGCTAGACATATTTTATTATCACCCCATTCATCTCAATAAATCTTGTTTAAAAAAATTATATTAGAAATGTGCCTGATGAACAATCGCTTTTGGTTTTCAGACAGCTGCCAGAAAGACTGACAGATCTATTAACTAAGACACAGCAGTATGGAAATGAAAGTAGAAGTATGTATATAATATTTCCAAAGTACCCTGTTTCCCCCAAAATAAGACATCCCCTGATAATTGGGCTTTTTGAGTGCATGGCAATAATGCCAAGTGCTTGTTTCAGGGTTCAAAAAAATATAAGACAAGATTTTATTTTCAGGGAAACACAGTATAAGACAGTGATGATGAACCTATGGCACATGGGCCACAGGTGGCAGGTGGAGCCCTATCGGAGGACAGGTGAGGCATTGCTCTATGTCAGTTCCAGAGCACAGACACGCACTGGCCAGCTGATTTTCGGGTTGGGAAAGGCCGTTTTGCCCTCTGAAGCTTCCCTGAATCCTAGCTTCCCTGGCCCAGTGGGCAGTTGGAAAAATGGACTTTTGGTTTGCCTGTTGTACTGTTTTTCACACTCAGGAGGCTTCAGGGAAGCTTCCTGAAGCCCCCGAGCGCATAAAACAGCTCAATGGCCAAACCAGAAGTTTGAAAGAACTTCATATTCCCTGAAGTCTCCAGAGTGTGAGAAACAACATAACAGTCAAACCGGAAGTCCGTTTTTCCAAACTTCCGGTTTGCCTGTTGGACCGTTTTTTCACCATCCGTGAGCATATGCAGGGGTGTGGGGGAGGGTTGTGTGCAGGAGTGGGCAGCAGGCAGGACAGAGTAGAACGCAGTTCCACCAGCGGAAATGAAGCTGTGTGCCCAGCTCCAGCTGACTATCCGCACCTCCCATCCTCTTCCTCCTCCTTGGAAAGCGGCAGGGAGATCAGCACCGGCAGGAGTTGCAGGGGTCCCATTTCCTCCCCCCTCTTTTCTCAACAGCTGATCGGCACCCGTTCGCCTAGCTACCCAGCCTGAGGCAGAGGGCGACCCAGGAAGGAGAGCGCAGGAAACACGAAGCAAATTGTCACCCCAGAGAGCAACACTGGTGAAGTTGTAAGTAGAGGACTTAACAGTTCACTTGAATGATGATGATCATTCAAGCCACTCCCACCTGGTCACATGGCTGGAAAGCCATTCCTACCCAGTCACATGGCCATCAAGCCACACCCACAGAATAAGCCACACCCACAGTGTGGCAGTAAAAAATTTGGCTGCCCATTACTGGTTGTGTGAATGTCCAAGGGGGAGTACGAATGTGTGGGGAGGAGGGAATGGGTGTGGACACATACAGGCTTTCTAGCGTGAGCACACACAACCTTTTCGCACACAAACCTAAAAAGGTTCGCCATCACTGATATAAGGGTTGAACTTGACAGAGCAAGAGTCAGTCATCTCCTAGGCTAGAGAATTATTATATAAACATTTTTCAGTTACCCAAGTCCAATAAATCAAGTATTCATTACTTTAGAAAAACAAGGGGGAAGCCTAGAATTACAGCAAAATTATATAGAAAGGTTCTGACTTCATTTTACTCCAATAAACCATCAAAATCTGTTTTGTTTAAAGTTTCATTTTTGTTTTGGGAAACAGATGCTCATCTGGCCAAATTATGTCTGAGAATCTTTTGCCAAATCAAGAGATGAGTAAAGAGTTAAGTATTTGTAGAGCTGTGATTTGCTGTTGCTCTCTGCTGTCAAGCCTGAAATAGAGATGTTTTTAGAACATGGAAATGGTAAGAGACCCACTTTTACCAGCAATTATGTCTGGATTTCAGAGAAGAGCCTATACAATGTATTTCCTCACACAGAGTGATTACGAAGAGAAATCACAAAGAGAGAAATAATTTAATTTCCCAAATTTTTATAAATAAACTCATCTATTTAAATTGCCACAAGTATAAAATACTTCTAAGACAAAAATAATGGAGACCTTACAAGAATCATGATTTTGTCATAAAACTAATCAATTGAACAGATAAATCAAACTTGATATAGTTGCTATTTAAAATATTTACACAGTTTTCTTTTGCTTGATGAATTATTTGATGACCAGATAATAAAAAATATGGTATTAACAGAAGACTTAGAGATAAACATGAAATAAAAGTCAGCTTGAAAGTATAAATTAAGAAAAATAAGGTTTTTTAATGAGTCAGTATATCACTTCTAATGACAAATAACCCCATATACTTTTAAATGGAATGAACAGATAGCATAGTACTTACCAATAGAAATATGTTGTGAAGTTCCAAATATAGCATATATTAAAGAGCAGCAAAATGTAGAATAAAAATTATTTATAACTGGAATTGGTAATCCGGTTAATATTATTCCTGATAATCCTATAAGGAATGCATATTTTAAAATATATTCTCAGAACTGATACAAAGCAAACATTTCATTGCTCATTTGTAGTGAAGGAAAAGCCAATCTGCCCTATTTTATTATAATTTCCTATTCTAATAAATAATCTGTTATCCATTTGAATTTGTTGTAAAAATCTAGAATGGAATGGAGTGGAATGGAATGGAATAGAATAGAATAGAATTCTTTATTGGCCAAGTGTGATTGGACACCCAAGGAATTTGTCTTTGGTGCATATGCTCTCAGTGTAGATTAAAAAAAAGATCCACTTGTCAAGAATCATTAATGATTGTGATAGGATACAAATAAGCAATCAGGAAACATTCAATATTAACATAAATTATAAGGATACAAGCAACAAGTTTCAGTCATAGAGTCATAAGTGGGAGCAGATGGGTGATAGGAACAATGAGAAGACTAATAGTAATAGTAATGCAGCCTTAGTGAATAGTTTGAAAGTGGTGAGGGAATTATTTGTTTAGCAGAGTGATGGCATTTGGGGAAAAACTGTTCTTGTGTCTAGTTGCCTTGATGAGCAGTGCTCTATAGCGTCTTTTTGAGGGTAGGAGGTGAAACAATTTATGTCTAGGATGCGAGTTATGGAGACAGGAGGACCGGAGGAAAAAGAAGACGACAACCAGTGACAATGACTGCATTGCTGAAAGACCACGCTGAGGATAAATTATGGTAGTTAAGCATCCACTCCAACTTGATGGCTCATGATGAGTCAATCAATCTTCACATGGCACTTGTTTTCTGGGAAAAACAAAAAGCATCTTCTACTAGTATGATGTTTCTAAGTAAAAAGTCTGCCCCCCCCTTCTAATTTTCTCTGGATTTTTCCTTCCAACTATCTTCACATAAAAGGAGATCTAAGCAGCCCAATTATTGTATTTTCTTACATTCTTCAGGAAACCGGGCAAGAGGCAAAACTGTGGCAGATGAGTGATGAATACCAGAGGGGGGGCTGGATTGGAGCGAGTTATAATCAATCTTTTCTTGATTATTTGCAAGCCAGGAACAGCTCAGAATGACTGGCTGGCTAGCTAAACGAGCACTTTGGACACAGATAAGATTTAGACTCAGATATTTTCTTAATCATGAAAACCCATTAGTGGTCTTGGTTACGTGAATGTCTAGGAGAATAAAATAGGCAAACCCTTGACTGGAAAAAGGGCAGAATGTAAACATGTAAATGTAATAAGAGGTGTGCTAGTGCTATCACTACTACTACTACTACCACTGGTATTACTACTGGCACTACTAGACAAATGTATGAAGTATGGTCCTGAAATAGCATTTTGTATATAAGGAGTTGTTGGAGAAAAGAGAGACATGGGAATTTATTTATTACTTAGATTTATTACTTAGATTTGTATGCCGCCCCTCTCCGAAGACTGGTTCCATGCTCCTCACTGACTCAGGTTAATAGGGAAGGCAGCAATTTTTATTTCCATTAGAACTAGAATTAAGAACCTATCATATTTCTGGTGACCTTGCCAGAAATATTGATAATCATAAGTTGAAAAGTACAATTAATGGGTCCAAACTATATTTTTACTGCTGCTATATCTGGAACAGAGCAGACAAAGAAAACTTTTTTCTGTGGTACAGATTCTAGTAAAGTGATGGGGAACCTATTATGGTTCACGCGCCAAAAGGTGTGGGTGTGGCTGTGTTAGCATGTGTGCATGTTCACGCACCTCTTCCCTCCCCCCTGCATGTGCACCCTGCCACGCTACCCCCCGCGCATGCGCATAGCCTTTCTGAAGCCTGGTAGGTGAAAAAAAAAAGCCCAAATCTGGAGGTTTGGGGAAACTTGCTGTTTTTTGCACTCTGGAGAGTTCAAGGAAGCTTCCTGAAGCTCCGAAGTGCAAAAAATAGTAGTATGGGCAAACCGGAAGTTCAGAAAATGCACTTCCGGTTTGCCCATTGTGCTGTTTTCTGCACTCGGTGGCTTCAGGAAGCTTCCCCGAAGCCCCCAGAATGCAAAAAACAGCACAACGGCAAACCGGAAATGCATTTCCCCCCGAACTTCCGGTTTGTATTTTGGGGATTTTTTTTGCCTCCGGGACTTCAAGGAACCTTCCCTGAAGTGTCGGGAGGATGAAATGGCCATTTCTAAGGCCGAAAATCAGCTGGCACGCTGGAGCTGATACATAAATGTTGAGCTTAATTGCGATCATAAGTCGAGGCTGTTTTTGTTATCTGAGTCCAAACCCCATATGCTTCTATTTACTATATAACAATAAAGAGAGCTTCAGCCTAGGACAGTGATGGTGAATCTTTTTTCCCACGGGCGCTGAAAGTGTGTTTGGCAACGCTAGCGTGTGCATGCATATCTACACCTATAATTCAATACCCCCCCATGCCCCACCCCCTGCGTATGTGATGTGATCCCCCATGCTGCCCCTCGTGCATGCACGTGCAACCCTTCATGTACCCCCAAGCATGCACACACAAACCCCTGCGCCTTGTTTTGGGCCTAGCAGGCTTTCCTGAAGAGGCCGGAAACAGCCTGTTTCCCAACTTCTGGTGGGCCCAGTATTTATTTTATTTGTTTGTTTTGTCAAGTACTTATTGGTGGTATTCAGAGATATAATAATATTTATATACATGATACTAGTAAAAGAGAAACATTAGGACAGGGGATGGAAGCAATAATGGGCAGCCAAATTTTTTACTGCCACACTGTGGCTTATTCTGTGGGTGTGGCTTGATAGTCATGTGACTGGGTAGGAGTGGCTTGCCAGCCATGTGACCAGGTGGGAGTGGCTTGAACGATCATCATCGTTCAATTGAACTGTTACTGCTGCACGATGCCTTTTCATCTCAGCTGTGGCAGAGTGAGGGCTTCGCGAGGGGAAAAAGACCGCAGCTCAGACTGCTGCAGCGCAGCGCAGTTCTCCTGGCCTTGGAAGGTGGCCGCGTGAGGCTGGAGGGGAGCCAGGCAGGAGAGAGGGGGAAGCTCATCCGAGGCCAGGAAGGAGGAAAGAAGAAAAAAGCAAAGAGCGCACAGCAGCAGCAGCAGGGGAAAAAAGAAGAACCAAGCGGAGACCGGTAATCCAGGAAGTTACTGTCTGCCACCGGTCAGCTGGAGCTATGCATGCAGCTTCATTTCCACCAGTGGAACTTTGTTCCACCCCATCCTGCCTGCTGCCCACCTCTGGATAGAAGGCACTCTGGTGCACTTATGCACGCTTGGAACCAGTAGACTCATTTTTCGTCCTCCCCAGTCACCAGAGGCTTAGGGCAAACAGCTTACGTGAGCTGTTATCTACCTTGAAAGCTTTTAAATAGAAAATGAGAAATTGAATATTTTACCTTGGAAAACCTGCAGCATCCCTACATTGATGCCAGCATGAAAGTCTCCTAGAATCCATTCAGTAATGCGATAAGTATAAAGCCAGTTTAAAATAGGAAACATCTTGAGCATGTATTTCTTGAACCGTGCATATGAGAATCTAAAATAAGAAAGCCAATATTTTACCTTGATAAAAAGGCTGTTGTTTCTATGATACATAGTGAGATAATTTTTAAACTAACAAGATACTCTTGGCAATCATCAGCCCTATATGTTTTTGTTAAATAATAGCCAAATGTACACTGCTAAAAAAAATAAAGAGAACATTTAAGCAGCACAATATAACTCCAAGTAAATCAAACTTCTGTGAAATCAAATTGTCCAGTCAGAAAGCAACATTGATTGGCAATCAATTTCACATGCTGTTGTGCACATTCAACTTTGTACAGAACAAAGTATTCCATGAGAATATTTCATTCATTCAGATCTAGGATGTGTTATTTCAGTGTTCCCTTTATTTTTTGAGCAATATATAATTCAGATTAAAAGCCTATGTACCCTTCCCCCAAAGTGAGACCTATTAAACATAATAAAAACCAATTTCTATGGGATTGTGCTAAATTTTAAAATGACATGCTTGTATTCCATTCAATGTTATATTTTATTATGTCTTATTATTTTGACCCTACCTTTCTGCTAAAATTTACATTTTTTTTGTAAATAATGAACTATAAACTATACCAACTGTTCCATATATTTTCCACTGTTTCCACTCTTCATTATTGCATTTTTATTACACTCAATTTATTGGACTACTGGAGCTATTTTAACATAAAGGAGAAGGAACTGTGCACAGGTAAAATTTGTAAATAATGATAAACATTTCTTCTATCATAAAAAAGTGGGGTTTATAGTTCAACCTAGAAACATAAAGCAGTCTAGTATGGAGAGGAACAAACTTCTTGATTAATCTTACCTGCATTGAATCTTTCGTCCACGTTTAGGACTTTCAGATTCCTTGTTGAGCTGGGAATACCTGTTTTTGTCATGCTCTTTTTCAAATTCTTCTTCATTGTACACCTTTCTGTTGATATTATATCTCATCCTTTGTGGCACTCTCTGATTGATGATATTCATATCTGGCTCCATTTCATTGTATTGATCCTGACATTTTAAAAATAAATCTATTAAATTGGAAGAACATTTTATTTTGTGTCTCTTTTGTGCTATTGTTTCCTGGCTCACAAAACTTCTGAAACTCAAAGGCTCATGTTCAAACAGAATGAGGCTGGCTCTTATTGATTAGCCTCACTGTAACTATCTAATATCTGTTCTCAGAATTAGATAACATTCAATGAAGAAAATAATCATTTGTGAAGTCTCAGACACAATTTAAACAAAAAGTTCACCACTAGAATTCTCTTATAGCTCATGTTTTTTTCTCATTTAATGCAACATGAAATTTTAATGCAGTTAATTCCCTACCTCTTAATCTGCAGGAAATTCAGAAATGGGTTCCCTCTGGTCTAAAATATGCAGGTTTTGTCAGAACTATTCTCCTCTTTTCCTCTGAACTAATAAGCATTCTTAGTTAATTTGAGAATAGTTTGAGGAATAATTTGAGAGGAAGAGACAATCCTGATGAGCAACCCCTGTGAGAACTATGCAATATAAGGATAGTTTTAAATGTTGCTAAAAATGTCTCTTGCTAGCTGTTATGCGATATTGCAAAAATTGGGTTAATTGGCTTTGAGTCTTTCTCCACTTTGGCTCATCATGGTACAAACATTGGCAACATCTGCCATAGTCTCATGATATTATTTTATCTGCTTCCCAGCTTATTAGTGAACCACCTGTTAAAAGATTACATTTGAATTTCCTACTCAACATATAAAACAAGGTGTCTCATTAATAAGCCACCACAGCTAAAGAATCAAAATGTGCCCCACTTTTTCCATGCCTCTTGTTAGACTTTGATCAAGTCACTACCTGATTTTACTGAATTTTTATTATCACAGCAAAATGTTGAATTTTCTGCCGTCAGTAGTAAGATATTTTCCTAATTTTTTAAAAATAAATATCTCCAGCATAAAAAATACAAAATCAACATGAACATGCTGGACATATTGGAAAAAGTCATTTGATTTGTTTGTGAGATCTATCTCTTGTCTTTCCATGAAGAGCTCCACGGGACATATTTAGCCTTCTTTTTTTCCAGGAATAACAAACCGCTTAAAGCCTCTGCCCATAGTACTCTATGAGCTTCTCTGGTCAAGGATGGACTCGAATCTGGATGTTCCCAATCCTAATCCAACACATACATTACTATACAACCATCCACTGTATTATATTGTATGGCTTTTTGTATTTTCTATTCCTCCTTTATCTTAATTCTCCCAGAAGGTACATGATACAATCCTGTGGGTCTGTTCCTTTAAAAATTATTATAAATTCAATTTGGCCTACAAGAGAATGTTAGTGGATTATAAAACTGTATTGTTTTAGGGCTTCTCAGCACTTTGACCCTTGATGGGTTTCAGTCGAATTAAGATGCTTCTCAAGCAAGCAGCAAATACAAAGTATGGAATAACAATATGAACCAGTCCTTGTTTCTAATGTTACCTCCTAGAAGTAAAATATGAATCTGTAACCAGCTAAATATTTTATTGGTCTGAATGGCCTGATGATATATTTACTAGGACTCCTCATTAGGATTATCTATTCTTGTGTTGCTATATATTCTTTAAAGAATAAAATATTGCAGAGATGGGATATGTCTACCTTATCTGGCAAAGGATGTCTCATGTATAAAAAGATAATATATATGCTGATTTATGGGCTACTAAAATAAACATATTTGCTTTCCAAGATTCTGTAACTTAACTACTTTTCCTTTCAATAAATCTGACTAGTGAAACACCTTAAGAATCTAAGATTCTTGGTTGTGAATGACTTCTTGGTTCTTGACATTTTTTTCCCTGACAGGTAGTTTGCTACAACTTATAACTAATTTTATGATATGACAAGTGGAATACAGTAAGAGATAACAAGATAAGATCATCAAAATGGTAATTCAGTTCAGGTTTCAGTTTATAATCTCATACTGAATTCCCCTTAATTGTCTATTTTAATATGTATGCATTGCATTATTTACTAGGGATTTCAGTGCTCTTCAATTCAATTCAATTTATTAGACTTGCATGAAATACAAACAATATGTATACAAATTTATTTATTTATTTATTTATTATATTTGTATGCCGCCCCTCTCCGTAGACTCGGGGCGGCTAACAACAATAATAAAACAGCATATGACAAATCTAATATTTAAAATAACTAAAAACCCTTATTAAAAAACCAAACATACACACAAACATACCATGTATCAATTGTATAGGCCTGAGGAGAAAGGAGTATCTCAATTCCCTCATGCCTGACAACAGAGGTGGGTTTTAAGGAGCTTACGAAAGGCGAGGAGGGTGAGGGCAATTCTGATCTCTGGGGGGAGCTAGTTCCAGAGGGTTGAGGCCACCACAGAGAAGGTTCTTCCCCTGGGTCCCGACAAACGACATTGTTTAGTTGATGGGACCCAGAGAAGGTCAACTCTGTGGGACCTAACTGGTTGCTGGGATTCGTGCGGCAGAAGGCGGTCCCAGAGATATTTTGGTCCGATGCCATCCAATAAATCTAATAGTTAAAAACAGTAAACTAAAATCCCATTATATAAAAAATAGTCAGTCTACTCAATAATATCCATACATAACATTTAACGCTCAGAGGAGAAGGGGGCTCTTGTCCTGTCTGCATTTTTTTGGTTCTTATAGATTTTTAAAAAATTACTAGCCATTGGCTATAATAAAGAGTTATAGCAATTCATTCATTTATATGACACAATGCAGTTACCATAATATACTTCCACTTCCAGGTACTTATCCTTAAAAACTATATCTGCATTTTTTCTCTCCCAGAATTGAGTTGCAAAAAAAGAAAATGTGATGGAAAGAGCATATAAACTCAGGCAAATTATATTTGAAAGCATGAATAGAATTCTTTATTGGCCAAGTGTGATTGGACACACAAGAATTTCTCTTTGTTGTCTATGCTCTCAGTTTACATCAGGAGAATAAAATACATTCATCAAGAATAAAAAGATACACTAAGTGATAGTTAAGGTTACTAATAAGCTATCAAATCGCACTAGGAAACAAAAACAATATAAGTAGAAAGATATATGAAATAGAAATGCAAGGAAATAATTTTTAAAATCCACAATTGCAATTTCATGACGACCTTAGATTGATGGAATAGTTAATATTTGGCTCTGCTGATCTATTGGTAATTCATGATGACTGTACTTTCATAAAAACTATTTAAAAATAACCAAAATGTCAACCATTAATTTTCAGATACTTTTGTTCCCAGAAAACAGATTAAATGCCTTCCACTAACCATTCAGAATTTCTATCCAGTGGGAAAAATGTTTATGGCAGTAACCTCTATGAAAAAAGAAATCACTAAACTTACAAAACAACAAAAATAAAATAATATAATAGAGCCAATCTAAGATATTTTGCTCCTGGTATATGCAGTAAAGCACAAGATGCCTTTCACTAAAAATTCCACCAATTGAATATCAATTGACTCTTATTTTAACAGTGGCTAATGACAGGCTCTGAGTATTTGCAATTACTCCCAGTCTTTTTCCCACTGTCAAGCTTTTCTGGAAAATGCTAAAACTTTGATTCCTTGAATATTTTGTTACTTTAAAATAAAATACTGTAGGTAGACTCCTCATTAAATAAGTACTTTAAGATTCTATTGTGATATCAGCCTGCATTCAAAAGGATGCCAGCCTGTTCCTCCAACTGGGAGTACACATTCCAGTCTCATAATCAGGATACCAAAACAGAACAGAATAAAACAAAACAAAACATCAGTTGGAAAGGATCTTGGAGGTCTAAACCCCTGCTCAAGCAGGACACCCTATAACATTCAGTATTGGGGAAGAACATAACTTTTACCAAATAAAAGCAAAGGGAGATGCTTCAGTCCTCCCTCTCGTAGAGAAAAGTTATGTTCATTTAGAAACAGAACTCCAGAGAAATGGAAGCAAAAAGTTGCTGGCTTTGAGCTGGGATTATCAATGCCTGGAATTAAGCCCAGGAAAAAAGAAGTTGGGAACTTTGTTTCTGGATTTAAATTACATCTAAGAAATCAGTTAATAGTTAGGCAGAAGCTGCTTTCTAGCTTAATTTATTGTGCGTGCATCCTTAAATTTTGTATTCTTTATACAGCAGCTCTCTATGTAGAAAGTAACAAAGATGACCTTGAGAGAGATAGGCCAAGAGACACAGGGAAAACGTGACTTAAATTCATAATAAGAGAAAGCAAACACAAAGGATTCAGGCACACACTCCCTAATTCACTTATTATAAGATGGCGGGAGGGGAGCACAGTAAAATTGGCCAATATTAATAAAAATGTTAATCTTTGTTTGAATTAGATTTCTTGATTTGGTCTACATGGGTAGGCTGACATTGAGCTATTGTACCTGTTGAATATTCACTGACTTGGTGTAAATGTTTACGTCAGACATGTTTAAATACGATTGGGTCAAAAATGACCGGGAAGTTTAAGAAAATGTCAGTTGCGTTGAGCGGGAAGAAACAAAGTATAAAAGCGGCAAACCGACACTGTTTATTCATTCGCGCCCAGAGCAGAGATTGTGTAGCAACCTTGTTTCTTTTGTATGAAGAATAAAAAAGCATTGTATTGACTTCAGCCTCAGTATTATTCAGTACCTACTTTGGTCTTTTACGCATATATCAGATTCTGCACGGGGATGCTTCCCCCCCCCCAAATCTTTAAAAATGATAATTTGTCTCTGAGAAATTCTTTGAGCTCTGTAAAACTCAGAACCTGGGATAATTATAAGTGCACCAGAGTGCCTTCTGTCCCCTGTCCTAATGTTTCTCTTTTACTAGTACAGTGGTACCTCTACTTAAGAACTTAATTCATTCCCTGACCAGGTTTTTAAGTAGAAAAGTTTGTAAGTAGAAGCAATTTTTCCCATAGGAATCAATGTAAAAGCAAATAATGTGTGCAAACCCATTAGGAAAGAAATAAAAGCTCGGAATTTGGGTGGGAGGAGGAGGAGGAAGAAGAGGAGGAAGACAGTCTCTGCCAAAGGAAGAAGGTGAGGTGAGGGGAATCAAAAAAATCCAAAAGCTTTAAAAAAAAGAGAGGCACTCTGAGGTGGCAAGGAGCACTCGCCTCCCATACACCCAGCAGGAGGCTGACTCCCATACACTGCGCCAGAGAAAGAAACCCAGGTGGGCAAGAGGGGGGAACCTCCCACTTCTGTGGTTGAAAGGCAATGGCTGCTGCTGCTACCTGCTTCCTCTTCCTTCCCATGCTGAAGGGTTCCCCTCTCCTCTCGCTCGCTCACTTTGTAGCCAGCGCCTTTCCTTCACTGTGGTGACTCCTTGGTTTGGCTGAAACCAAGTTGATCCGGCCGGGGCGAAGTGTCCCCTTTTGCCTATCCGCGCCTAGACACTCCAGGAGGCAACCTCACGCTGGGTGCATGGCAGGCAGTGCAAGGGAGTCACCACATGAAGTGGTTTATTCCCTCTCCAAGTGCCCAGAGAAAGGAAAACGCTCCGTACGCTCTGGGCTGCCCAGAGCGAAGGGAGCGTTTCTTTTCTCTGGGTGCTGGCAGAGGTTTATTCCCTCTCCAAGCCCCCAGAGAAAGTAGAAAATGGTTCTTAAGAAGAGGCAAAAATATCTTGAACACCCGGTTCTTATCTAGAAATGTTCTTAAGTAGAGGCGTTCTTAGGTAGAGGTACCACTGTATCATGTATATAAATATTATATCTCTTTATACTACCAATACGTACTTGACAAAACAAACAAATAAATAAATAAATGGATGCCATCTTTTGATTTTTGGAATTTTTAGGCTAACTAATTTGCCAGCTGGTCTATAATATTAATTAATTGAGCAGTTATGCAGTCTTACAAGTTTACTTTATATATTTCTTTTTTATTTTTTATTTTAAATAATGTTTCATTTCTCTTTATGTCTTGTGAGATTAATATAATTCCAAATAGTGTATGGGAGAGGGCTGATCTCTTTAGTCACACACTTTGACAAAATGGCACCATTATTTCACTATTATCTTTTTATTTGCAAGAATGATACAGGACTTTTCTCTCTTATACTCACTAGGATGAGGGTACTATATAACACCCTGAAGATAAATAATATTGGGAAGTATCAAACCACTATCCTGGGGCAGGCCAAGATATGAAGCTTCAGAAACATTCTGGGAATGGAACTTATTGCTCAGATTTGCTTGGTTCAGGCTCTCTTTTAAATGATAAATACAATATTGTGTTTAATTTATAGAGCCAATAATTATAAGAACATGAAATAAAATAATCCACAAAATTTAAAAGAATAACATATTTTTTTAACAATTACTTAAAGTATATGAGTTGGTTATCTATTATCATTGTTTTAGAACATTTGCAATCATATCCTCTTTTCTTTTTATCAGTGATTAACTCAGATTGGTTTTACAAAATAACAGCTTCTGAAACAAAAGTTAGCCATAAGGTAGGAATTTATTTTCTGAAATGAACATTAAAGATATTTTTTAAAAGGATAAATAATTTTTCCTGCAAATGAAAATTCCTCTCCTAGGCAGAAATTCTCGCACACTCTGGAGTTTACCTTTTTTGTCATGAAGTCATTCTCATTAATGAGAATATGTGAGCTCCTTAGCAAAATACGGAGATGTGTTAGGTGTTACCACTGTGATTGATATTACAGCATCTCCAATCCTATAAATGAAAAACAGTGATGCGAAAAGTGTCTGCATTGTTCTTTTGGTTAAAGATGGGTCTAATTTATAGCGCTATTTACTCATGGAATTGCAAGTAAGAGAGACCTTTGCTAAGGTGAAGCAGCTAAATCTTATTCTATAATGTAAATCCCTGTGCTTCAATGGAGCTGGAGACTTCTATTTTGTTTCTGTGAGAATTTGCTCCTTCTCACTTTTTAATAGTAGCAATTACTTTTCTAAAATAATTTACAGTTTTAAGATTTGATTATTAACCTGTTTATACATTCCACTGCTCCCTGCTCCTCTATTCTCACCCTCCACCCCTGCATTGTTAACCTACCATTTTTGGTCCAACTCTTTGTACTCTTCCTTTTCTCTACCTGGTTGATGTTGCTGGTAACTTGGTAACAGTTAGAACTCCTTAGAATCTTTGGTTTTTTTCAAAGTATTATCAATGCTTGTCATTCTTAACTGAGCACAGACTAAACATTCTATTGTCTCATGAAAAATGACCAATTTATTTATCTTTATGCAACATATTCTGCATATTCTCAGGGTCAAGATCACGAAGTCCAGTCAGTTATCCCTATATTGAAAGTCTAAATGGTAAAGGTTATACGGAAAAATGTGTTGCCTTTGTATTGTTTATTTATTTGTTCAACTTCTATGGCCACATATCTCAGTCAATAACCCTCTAGTACAATTGCTGTTATTTTTAACCCTCGTTCTGAAGCATTGTATTAGTTGAGGAGGGAACTGGGATATGTTCTTTCTTGTTTGCTACTTGACAGATCTAGGACAAATTACCTATGTGCCAAACATTTTAGAGTCAAATACACTTCAAAACAATTTTTTTAGCAGCATGGAATCATGTTTGATTGCCCATTCATTTTGTACAATATGTGCATCTGTATACAAAGAGGGTGTGGAACTGATTAGAACATTGCATATGCTATCATGCAGATTTTGACTACATACTCACTCCTGAAGATGCTCCTGGGTTTTTCTAATCTCATTTATTAAAAGAAAAAAAGGCTTTTCTTCATTTCAAGATTCCTTTTTACCTTTGAATTTGTAGGGCAAAGCTTTTTTCACTTTCTTGGTAATGATCCTTTGACGAACTGGAAATCTATTTAACTGGAAATCTATCTACCATCTTTTTTCCAGATAATGGAAGGACCTACAGACATTCTGAATTTTTCCAAGCTATACCCTCTTTTCAGGTGCTAAGAAGACCATAACACAGCTGTCAATGGTGACACAGCCCCAAAGTGAATTTGACCTGTAGTATTTGAATATCTTTATCAGGTAGATAATTTTGGGTGCTTGATAATTTAGAGTCTGGAATGGATAAATTAAAAACAGCAGTTCAAAAGGTAGCATTAAACTATGCATCAATTTTTTTTTTTTTTAAATGAAATGTTAACATTTTGCAAAGCGAGTTGACATTTTCTCAGGTTTTCTATGCAGTTTTCTCTTATTGAGTTAACAAATGTTTTGTTGGAATCTTTATCTCTCATTTTTAAACATTATGCACCAGACAGGAGAGTACTCAACATTCTGCCTGAGAATTCTGAGGAATCGGAATCTGTATTTTGCATTTGAAACAAAATACAGTACCATATTTTTCAGAGTACAAGACGCACCTTTTTACTCCCTAAAAGAGGCTGAAAATTCAGGTCTTATACTCTGAATGTAACTTTTCCCCCCCAGCCCTAACCAGCTGCTATCGATCTTCCCAGCTCTTACCTTGCAGGCTCTTTCATTGTTTCTCTCTGCTAAGAATGTTTTCCAAGCCCTAAGTCTTTGCAGGGTTTTTTCATTGCTTTACTTAATCAGAATGTTTCTTTCCAGTCCTAACCAGGTGCTAATGATGTATAGGGATTGTGTAAGCCAAATATTAGCTATGCTCTAGGACAGTGATTTTCAACCTTTTTTGAGCCGCGGCACATTTTTTACATTTACAAAACCATGGGGCACATTGAGGGGGGGGGGTGGCTAAAAAAAGTTTAGACAAAAAAATTCTCTCTCTTCCTCCCTTTCGCTCTATTTCCCTCTCCCTCTTTCTCTCCCTCTTTTTTTCTCTCTCCATCCCTCTTTCTTTCTCTCTTCCTTCTTTCCTCTTTTTTGCTCTCTTTCTCTCTCCCTCCCTACTTCCCTCTATGTCTTTCTCTCTCCCACCTTTCCTCCCTCTCTTTCTTTCTCTCTTGCTTTCTCTCTCTTGTTCTCTTTCTCTCTCTCTTGCTTGCTTTCTCTTGCTTGCTTTCTCTCTTGTTTTCTTTCTCTCTCTCTTGCTTGCTTTCTCTCTCTCTTGCTCTTTCTTTCTCTCTTTCTCTCTCTTTCTTTCTCTCTCTGAGCTTCGCGGCACACCTGACCATGTCTCGCGGCACACTGGTTGAAAAACACTGCTCTAGGATATACAGAAACAGTTATCTGAAATAGCATGGTGAAAATTTGCCCAGAGACAGTGACTCATAGAATAGCCATGAACTTTGGACAGAGTAAGAAAAATCCCTCAACAGCGCTCCTGGCACGAGGTAAGACACTAACGGTGTGATTGGCTGGCAACTCAGCCACTGATAGGTGCATAAAGTGAGAAGTTAGTAGCCTATCATAAGCTGTAGATGATACCTTTTATAACCAATTAGAAGCTTAATAGAAATAGCCTATGAACAGTTGTGTACTCAGAAGCCTTATTTTTGCATATAGATATAGCCTATGAAAACTTGTGTATTCAAAAGTCTTATTTTTAGCCTATAGATTTGAAAAACCTTATATTTGTAGCCTATAAGAAACGTATATTAGGAAAAATTAGACTTGCATTTAGCCAATAGAAAATTACCAGTTGAAACCCCTCATTTGCATATGAAGGGTATAAAAGAAGGATACCTGTAACAATAAAGCTTTGTCACTTTACCCAGACCATTGACTCCGTGTTTCATTGGTAAGCACTAGTAATGGTTTCAGGATCGGGCCTCGTAAAGTGAACCATCACAGGGTTGTCGAGACCCCCGTCCAGTGGGGATTGCGTCTTGATGATGTTCCCAGCTCTTTGCAGCTTGCAAACTCTTTCATTGTTACTCTCTGCAAATAATGCTTTCCAGGTACTAAGTCTGTGCAAGTTTTTTTCATTGCTTTACTTAATAGAATGTTTCTTTCCAGCCCTAACCAGCTGCCAATGATGTTCCCAGCTCTTAGAAGCTTGCAAGCTCTTTAATTGTTACTCTCTCTAAATAAGGGTGTTTTTTTAAAAGCCCTAACCAGGGAATAAAAAATGTGCTGAATCTGACCAGATTAAGGACGCTAGCCAGATGAATATCTGGTAGGCAGATTTCCCCCCCCATTTTCCTCCCCAAAAACTAAGGTGCGTCTTATACTCCGGTGCATCTAATAGTCCAAAAAATATGGTAAAAGGTTCCCCATATAAACTGAAAGCTGTATAAATAAATGGAAAAATGAATGAAATAAACTTCCTCACCTAGGTCATGGTACAGGTCCATTTTTAATTAAATACCAATTAGAATTAAAGCCACAACCTGGAATTACCATGTAAGTATAAATTCCAATGGGAGAGGGATTTGTTTTCTGGACTAAAGGGCAGAATGGGAAAAAGATTTTTGAAGTTCAAAAGTAGCTCCTACCCCTCTCCTATCACTTTAGTAAAGGAAACAGAAAAACACTCAATATTTTCATACAGTACAGTCATTTTTCAAGACCAGATTTTAATACTAGGTGTGATTTTGCCTCCTTTTAATCATGATCACGAACCTGTATGGACCTTATTCCTTTTCAAAGACCATGATCTACAGTTTAGGGTAGGGGTAGGCAAAGTTGGCTCTTCTATGACATGTGAACTTCAACTCCCAGAATTCCTGAAACAATCATGCTAGCTAAGGAATTATGGGAGTTGAAGTCCACATGTCATAGAAGAGCCAACTTTGCCTACCCCTGGTTTAGGGTATAAATTTATCCAGTTTTATTATTAGAGATCCATGTGGCTTCTCATAGCACAGTGAGGGATAGCTTCTTTCCTTTCCAAGTCTAAATGGAGTTAGACTTGCCATAGTAGTTGATCATATCTTGAAACCTGCAGGACAGACTCTACTAAAGTTATTATACTGTATATGAACGATCAACTTGGATAAGTCACTTGGATAAGTAAATGAAATTGGATAAAGATAGTTGTCAACTTATGACCATAATGGAGACTGCCCATTATGGCTACAACTGATGACAAATATTAAGTGGCTTGTTTAATCTCTCTCTCTCTCACACACACACACACACACTCACACACAACACACACACACTGATGCCACCATTAGATAAATATATAGTGAACATGGAATACCTGCTACCGGTGGGTAGAGGAGGACTGGCAGGCCTGCCATCTAACTGGGTCCATAAAGGAGGCAGATAAGCATTAAAAGGATTTGCAAAGCCAAAAATTGCCCAGCAGAGGGAAAGAACCCAGCTAGATTAGGGCCTAGCACCATATTCCAATGCCAGAGAGGCTTCCAGACAAACCACCATGCTTGACTGATAAAGCCTTGCTTGTAGACTGGGCCTCTACCCTGATCAGCAGGCCTTTGAAAGAGTGTAAATTTCCTCTGGCTCTTGCTAGTTTTGGGAATATTAACCGCCTGCATGCAAAACAGTTTCTCTATTTATTGCTCTCCCTGCCCCAGAAACCCATATTTCTTCAATTAAAAAAAACCCAAAAAGAGCTGGGAGAGACAGACTTGTTGAACTCCCGTCCAAATTAGGTGCCAAAACCAAAACCACTCCATCTCTGCCATCCATCACTTTTAATTCCGTAATTTGCGAAATTTATTGCATGTCTAGAAAGATGATGACAAAATATGTAAGTTACTCACCTTGATGAGTCACTGCCAGGCTGAAGTCAGAGGAAAAGAAGGAAGCAAGCCAAAAAAATAATAATTCTGCAGCCTGGAGCTAAAGAAAAAGTTCAGCTCTAAAGAGAAAGCGGCTACAGCACAAACGTGCACCAAACAGTCACAGCAGAAACTGGGCCCTAAAGGCAGTCAGACAGGCAGCAAAAAAGCAAAACAATTATTAAGTTAGCTAGCAAGAATCAGGGGAGGTTTGCAGCCTCCCATGAGCTAAATGATTTGGGCAAAACGCTCAAAAAATAGCCACCATTTCCACAAGGAATTTTCAGAGTACAGTGATCCCTTGTTTTTCGCAGGGGATGCGCTCCAAAACCACCCGTGAAAAACGAATTTCTGTGAAGTAGAGGAAAGATATTTTTTAATTATCTTTTTATTTGGACTTTTAAAACCCACCCTTTGCATTAAACAGTCATTCTATAATGTTTCTCAGCTGGAACTACATGTGATATCCTACCAGTTTCTTTAATAGAGTACAGTAGTATTGTAGAAGAATTTTATGAATTTTTAATAGATTTAAAATTTTCAATGGATTTAATGGATTTAAGCCCCCTTTGAAAACTTGTGAAGTAGTGAATCCGCAAAAGATGAACCGCGAAGTAGCGAGAGATTACTGTATTGAAAATGGCGGCTGTTTCCAGGAAGCAGGAAGAACAGGCCCAAGTGCAGTTAGGTCCTTGTGACGTGAGATGGAGGGAGAGAGAGGTGGAGCAGTAATGGGCTGCACCTGGTATGGGACCACACGGCAATGTGGTAGCAAAAATTGCGATGTTCACGCAGCTGTGTGTCCCTGACACACGCATGTGTGCCCCTACATGAGATTTGGCTTCTGTGCATGTAAAATCTTGCATGTGGATGCTCGCGCCTGCAGGATTTCGCTTATTCTTGGCTTTTTTTTGCTTCCGCGCATGCGCGGAAGCAAAGAAATAGCAGAAAATAGGTGAAATCTTGCTCAAGACTCGCACAGAAGCTGAATCTTGCACCAACTCGCACACACACACGACAGATACCCGCGCACCTGCACCAGTCTCGGAGAGCACATCGGTAGCACTGAAGACAAGCATTGGTACAGGCTCATAAAAGCTGCCCAAGCCGCGGTAGCCGTGAACGGATTGATCAATTTGTTTTTTGAAGTTTGGAAGTCACTGGAAAGAAGAAACCTAAGAAAAGCCTTTGTTATCAGTCGAGATGTCAAGAGATGTATCCCACAGCCTAATACAGTCCTCTTCTTTTGACGCTAAATAAAATATATATTTAGGGCTTTAATATTTGATCAAATTTAAAATGACATACTTGTACCACTAGAGGGAAAGATAAAGTATAATGAATAATGAATGAAAGAAGTTAACATGTTGAAGTTTTGGAATTTGAATAATTTCTATTTTCCCCTCTATTGTACAGGATATTAATTAGAAATAAGGCATAAAACACCCAATATGAATTGATATTTTATTTTTAAAGATAGGTAAATGTGGAATTCGTAGGGTAATTTAGTTATGAGAAAATAAGGGAAACTTATGTTTATGACCCTTGCAGTGTTCCAGGTCATGTGATATCCTTTTGAGACCTTCTGACAAGGAAAGTCAATGGGCAAGGCTCATTCACATAACAACCAGGTTACTAGACTTATCATCTGCAGTGATTCACTTAAATTTGTCTTTGGAGAGCCTTCGGAGAGGGGCGGCATACAAATCTAATAAATTCTTCTTTTTCTTCTTTTTCCTCTTCCTCTTCTTAACAATTGTGGCAAGAAAAGTTGTAAAATGAGGCAAAATGTCTCACTTAATAACATAAATTTTTGGGTCAATTGTGGTCGTAAGTCAAGGACTATCTGTATGTTGGCTGCTTTGAGTTATTTATAAAAATACTAAAGGCAGGATTTAAATAAACCGACAAATCAAAACACAGATAATGTTGACAGGAAGGAGTGTCTTGTCAATAGTAATCCTCGGTCTGTGAATTCTTTTTAGGGAAGACAGCAGATGCTGCTACCTTCTGAAAACTGTCTGGGCCTCACAGACAAAAGTGTTTATCATAATTGAAATGTTGGGCTTATCTTCTAGAACATAAATCCATCATGAAGGCTTTATTCAAAGGGCAAGCAGAAGAAGCAGGAGACAGAAAGCCAGATGTAGATCAGATCTAGATTTCAGAACACTTTTGTTAGTGATGAGGGAACATCATGAAAGGAATTGATAACTGGGTTCTCACAGCAGCACTGAAAGGACTCTTGCTTGGCCAAACCATTTCAGAAATAGCAACAGCCAGTAGCCTCTCTTAAGCACAGTGGATCCTAGCTGGGTCTGGACTTAATAATAATAAAAATTAATAATTTATTAGATTTGTATGCCGCCCCTCTCCGTGGACTCGGAGCGGCTCACAACAAAATAACACAGTATAACAAATGTAATATTAAAAAATATTTAAAACCCCAACATTAAAACTATGCAACACAATCATTCCATGCATAAACTATATATGCTTGGGGGTATCTTAATTCCCCCATGCCTGGCGACATAGGTGGGTTTTTAGCAATTTACGAAAGGCAAGGAGAGTGGGGGCGGTTCTAATTTCAGGGGGGGAGTTGATTCCAAAGGGCCGGGGCCACCACAGAGAAGGCTCTCCCCCTGGGGCCTGCCAACCAATGTTGTTTAGTTGACAGGACCCGGAGAAGGCCAACTTTGTGGGACTTAATTTATTATTTATTTATTATTATTTATTACTTAGATTTGTATGCCGCCCCTCTCCGAAGAGGGTCGCTGGGATTCATGCTGTAGAAGATGGTTCCGGAGGTTCCACTTCTGGAGGACTTTTTTACAGATGGAACTCTGCTGGTTTTCAGTGTGTCCAAATGCTCCTTTCTATCATTCTGCCTTCTATGGTTATCTGACAAAGGAGTGTTTCTCGGTAAAAGGGGCTCTTGATCAAAATCAATTTCTCAGGTGCTGATAGGTTTGCTTCCATCTTTTTGCCAGGCCGTGACAGCATGGGGTAATCTTCCCGCTCTTCTTCATTTGAGGACAGTACATCTGAGAAGAGATCCCCCAGGAACCATTTTTTAAAAATCCCCACTCCATGTAATCAAAGTAAAAAAACAAACAAAACCGAAAAAATATTTTTATCACTACTGCTATATTTATATTTATATTATTTATATTTATTTCTCAAAACGTGCACAAGATAATAGGCACATAATAATAATAATAATAATAATAATAATAATAATAATAATTTATTAGATTTGTATGCCGCCTCTCTCCGCAGACTCAACATAAACAAAAGCAAGTAGGTACAGTATAGGTGAATATGGACAATAGGACAGGGACGGTAGGCACGGGATTTGATTTGATTGCCTTTGAAATAAAATATGGTGAAAAACGAGCTTATTTATGATTTATGGAAGATTTAAAAGGGGGGAGGGGATTGTCGCGTGGTTAAAAAAACAACAACCCTGCCACTAAAGATCGAATTTTGTCACTAAAGCTCCTTCAGATTTTTTTTCATCTCTAGGTAAAGTTGCTAGGCTGCTGCTCCTGGGCGTTCTAGCGGGAATTAGCAACCGCCGCATCTTCCTGGAAAATGTATTATTATTATTATTTTATTTTGAAGCAAGGTAGTAAGTAGAAAATGTGCCATTCGACGTCACCCGGTTCTCTTTTACCTCACGTACTGTATATCTATATACTGTACATATATCAAGAGAGAGGGAGAGAGACTGAAGTGGCGGCCGGCGGGCAAGCTTGAGACGGAGGGGCGGGGCCCTGGGCCAGAGGGCGGGGCGTCAAGAGAAGCTGCAAGGAGCCTCTTTGGGAAAGCGGAGCCGTTGAAGAGCGCCGGGCGTCGAGGCGTTTTCTTCGGCTCCGGCTTCGCTTCCAGCTGTTTCTCGTCTCCGAAAAGTGTAGCCCGAGCGTCGAAGAACTCCGCGCGAGGCTCGGTAGGTCCCGGGCGGGCAGCGCACCATGAGCGCCGATTGCAGCAGCTACGTGAACGCCGACAAAGTGCTGGTGGGCTCCTTCAGCTGCCCGCGGGAAGACGGCGAGCCCGAGGCGATCTATTGCTGTGGCTTCCAGGATGTCAAGTATTGTTGCGACGACCCCAACAGCTTTTTCCCTTACGAGCACAACTACATGTGGTGGCTCAGGTGAGAACAGGGAGGGCTTGTCCTCGCCCTGAAGGTATAGCAATGGCATTTGGACTTATATACAGCTTCACGGTGCTTTACACAGCGGTTTACAGAGAATCAGCATATTGCCCCCAACAATCTGGGTCCTCATTTTACCCACCTTGGAAGGATGGAAGGCTGAGTCAACCTTGAGGCTACTGAGATTCGATCTGCCAAACTGCTGGCAGCCGGTGATCAGCAGAATAGAATGGAATGGAATAAGAATTGGAATAGAAATGCTGTAGAATAGAAATAGAAAAGAAAAAGAATAGAATAGAATAGAATTCTTTATTGGACACCCAAGGAATTTGTCTTTGGTGCACTATGCTCTCAGTACTGTATACATAAAAGAAAATATACATTTGTCAAGAATCAGGAGGTACAACAATGATTGTCATGGGGGTCAATCAGGAAACGATCAATGTTTACATGGCATAAGACCAGACTATCTCCGAAGACTGCCTTCTGCCGCACAAATCCCAGCGACCGGTGAGGCCCCATAGAGTTGGTCTCCTTAGGGTCCCGTTGACCAAACAATGTCGACTGGTGGGACCTAGGGGAAGAGCCTTCTCTGTGGGGCCCCCAGCCCTCGAATTAACTCCCCCTGGAGATTCGCACTGCCCCCACCATCCCTGCCTTCCGGAAGAGTTTAAAAACTCATCTTTGCCGCCAGGCTGAGGTTATTAGAGCTTCCCCCAGCCAATGCATGTTTCCTAGTATGAATGTTGTATGAATTGTTAATTGAAGTTTTAAAATTATAATTTTTTAACAATTGTTTATGTTGTTAATTGGATTGTTTTTTTCTACTGTTTTATTATATGCTGTGAGCCACCCCGAGTCCTCAGAGAGGGACGGCATACAAGTCCAATTGAAATAAAATAAATTTTAAAAAAATATTAATAAAAATCTTAAGGATACAAGCAACCAGGTACAGTCATAAGTGGGAGGAGATGGTTAATAGGAATGATGAGAACAAACTAGTAGTAATAGTAGTGCATACTTAGTAAATAGTTTCACAGTGTTGAGGAAATTATTTGTTTAGCTGAGTGATGACATTTGTGGAAAAAATTGTTCTTGTGTCTAGTTGTCTTGGTGTGCAGTGCTCTGTAACAACATTTTGAGGGTAGGAGTTGAAACAGTTTTATGTCCAGGATGTGAGGGGTCAGTAAATATTTTCGCAGCCCTCTTTTTAACTCGTGCAGTATACAGGTCCTCAATGAAAGGCAGGTTGGCAGTAATTGTTTTTTCTGCAGTTCTGATTATCCTCTGAAGTCTGTGTCAGTCTTGTTGGGTTGCAGAACCAAACCAGACAGTTATAGAGGTGCAGATGACAGACTCAATGATTCTTCTGTATCAGCAGTAGCTTGCAGTACTGCACTCTAACTACTGCGCCACCAAGGCTCTTATACAGGTATATCAGTCGACAGGAGGAGGTGGGGGCAGTGGTGGTTGCTGCTGCTTTAACACCAGTATCCTGAATCATTGGGGAATAAAGATGATATTGTTCTGACTCTGCACATGCTCAGGAGGGAGAGATTATCTTGCTGTCTAGAGTTGACCCCACAGGGTGTGCTCTACCACCAGTGCAAACGTGGGTGTTGCTGAAGGAACAGAGGGTGACAGATCTAATATGACTGCATAAAGCAATAAATGAAGGGGATGTGTGACTATTGCAATATGGAACCTGTAATCCAGTCTTCCCTATTCCTGAGCTCAACTTGGCTTGGCTTGCCTTTCTAGATGGGTTGGTTTCCCATCATCCCCACTTACTAATGGGAATTCTAATTGCAAGGGGGAAAACAATCATAATCTAACACATTATGATGCCTGGAGAGGGATTAGGTTTTCCGATCTGATTGCCATGGTTTATTTGGAAGTTACTTGAAATAGGTAAATTTTATTTTTATGCTCTCAGGATGCAAACAGTTCTCAGAAAGAATATGGTGAAGGAACTGGGCATGGCTGGTGTAATGAAAAGAAGGACCAGGGGAGACATGATAGCAGTCTTCCAGTATCTCAGAGGTTGCCACAAAGAAGGAGTCAACCTATTATCCAAAGCACCTGAGGGTAGAACAAAAAGCAGATAAAGGAGAGAAGTAACTTAGAATTAAGGAGAAATTTCCTGACAGTCAGAACGATTGATCAGTGGAACAGCTTGCCTCCAGAAGTTGTGAATGCCCCAACAATGGAAGTTTTTAAGCAGATGTTGGATAACCATCTGTCTGAAGTAGTGTAGGGTTTCCTGACTAAAAAGGGGGTTGGACTAAGAGACCTCCAAGGTCCCTTCCAAATCTGTTGTTGTTGTTATTGTTATTATTGTTGTTATTGCCCTCACAGTTGTATTGGGTGGCGCAGCAGATAGAGTACTGTACTGCAGGCCATGAAAGCTGACTGTAGATCGGCAGGTCAGCGGTTCAAATTTCATCACCGGCTCAAGATTGATTCAGCCTTCCATCCTTCCAAGATGGGTAAAATGAAGACCTGGATTGTGGGGGCAATATGCTGGCTCTGTTAAAAAGTGCTATTGTTAACATGTTGTAAGCCGCCATGAGTCTAAGGAGAAGGGCGGCATAAAAATTGAATGAATGAATGAATGAATATTATTATTATTATTATTATTATTATTATTATTATTATTACTGAGAGGTATTTGCAAAAGCATAACATAATGTAACGTAGGAGATAATTTAATGTTAGAATCATTATCCTTTCCCCCTAGAGTTTGAATGTAAGCTTTAAAAAGCCAATGAAACCTGAACGTTACCGAGACAGCTAAGAAAATCAGTAATAATCGCAGACCATAGAAGAGATCATTCTGATGTTCCATTCCATTTGGAGCAATATTGTAGTGGAGTGCTTGGTGCTCTCTGAGCTTAGTCATTTGCTTGCAGACATTTCACTGCCCGACCAGGTAATATCAATGCTAACATTGATAATGTTACCTGCTATGGTAATGAAATGTTTATAAACAAACGAGCAAGCTCAGAGAGTACACAGGATTCCAACAGTTCATTCCTGAACTATACACTCTCTCTTCTGTTGAAAATAGTATACTTTTTGGTTCTTCTGTGCTTGAATAGCTAAAGGTGATTCATAATTACTCTAGGCAATGCCATGAATAGTTATTTAGAAGACTGTGCTAATTATAGTATATGGGAAAACTGCCTAATTTCAGGACTTGTTCCAGTATTCAAAAAAAACAAGAGATCTGATTTAGCGCAATCTGTGAGTAAGTCTGGTGTCATTTGATAAGTGACCAGAATGAAAATCAGAACAACCGAAGCACCCTATCTCCTATCATAGAATACAAGACTACACATTTTCTTTTGGGGTTTTCCAATCAAGACGGATAGTACTTTCCTGCAAACTTGATAGTTATGAAGATATACAATACAGCAAATTTCTTAAGACACTCTTGTAGGGGTTTGTTAGTTATATTTCATCAAAAAATATTAAAAAGTCAATCAACTTGTTTTATTTATTTATTTATTTGGTTGGTTAGTTAGTTAGTTAGATTTCTGAGTCGCCCAACTCCAAAATGGACTCTAGGCGGCTTATGGATCTTCTCTATAAATTAAATTTGCTTAGTTTATGTAAGTTATTCCAGTTCATAAAATTGATATGAGTACAAGGTGATGCTATTAAACATACTGTCAGTGTGGGAGTATGCTGGCAGTTGTGCATATTGTTTGTGACTGGTTTGAACTAACCAACACAGTCATCTTGTAGCCGTGCAAATGGCTTGATTAAAGTCAAGAAGGGCAACACAGCAAATGGGCAGCGCCGGACTTACCCGGCAGGCAGGCTTTGCTGGAGGGACCGGGAGACACGGTCCCTCATGGCGGCCGCCATTTTGGATCCCGGGCGAAGTCTCGCGATGCGAGACTTCGCTCGGGAGATCGGGGCCTGATTGGCCAGGCCCTGATTGGTCCGGGCGGGGCCTGCTTGCCCTATATAAGGGCGAGCAGGCCTGGGGCTCTTCCTTTTCGCCCGGACCAAGCTCCTGAGCAGACGTTCGTTCGTCTGCTCCGGCGGCCATTTTGGGTGGCGACCTCGTGCGAGGCGCCATTTTGTGGCCTGCGGTCTTGCGAAGAGCCTTGTCTTGTCACTAGCGGAGCCAGCATCGGCTGGACTCCGCTCCGGTTTGGAGCCTCATTGCCCTTTGGGGGTGGTGGGGGGTGCTGCCTTTAGGAGGCCCCGCGGGCTTGCGGTGTTCCCGGGGTGGCTTGTGGCCTGAGATAAAGGCCTGGTGTCGGGCCTTGTTGCCCGAGAGGAGGTGGGATTAGCCTCCTGAGGGGGTTTTTCTGCGGAGGCCTGCGGCTTCAGGCAGGCCTTTGCCAACGCAGGGCAGGGTTCGTTGGTGGCTTTGTCTCTGCTCTATCCCTTTTGTAAAAAATAGATTTATTCTTCTGTAATGGCCCCTAAGAAGCGGCCAGCTAAGGCCCTCCCGGCCCAACCTGTGGTGCGGCCTAGGAGGGCTGCCAGGCCGTCTGCCCGGGCTCGGGCGGTGGCAGAGGGGCCCCCGGGGGGGATCCCGGTGGGGGGGGTGGTTGGGTTTACACCCACAGTCCCTCAACCCGCGGTGTCCCCTTCTCTCTCCTGGGCCAGGGTACTGGAGCGGCTCGATGAGTTGGAGAGGTGGCGGTCGGGGGCAGGCCCGGAGGGGCTTTCCTCGGCTGCCACCGCAGCATGGGGCGCAGACCCCGAAGAGGAGTCGGCCCCAGCAGGGCAAGTGGCCCACGAAGGACAGATGGCGTGCGCCGGACAGGCGGGCGGCATCGGTCAGACGGGCCACGCTGGACAGATGGCCCAGCCTGGGCAATGGCCATCGTTCCAGGGCCCAACCAGGATGGGCCCACCGTGGATGTCTTCTACCCCTTACGGGGCAGGTGAGGTTGCACCACATACAGGCACATCTCCGCTCCTGCCCATACAGGGTCCCGGGTTCATCCCGCCAGCTTTGGGGGGTGGCAATAGCTTTACGGGGGCGGCAGCAGGCACCTGTAGTCAGGTCTGGTCTCCGCCAGCTCCGCCAGTGGGGGCGCTGGGGGTACCTGTCCCACCTGGGGCGGGGGTGGGGGGTTGGATTCCTCCCCCACCGGCCATTATGCCACCGGTCCCATTCATGTATCCACCGGGGCTTGGGGTGCTGGGCTCGGGGGCCACCACGGTGTGGGACCCGTTCGCCAGCATCAAGCCTGGGGCCATCCCTTGTGGGTTGCCCGCTACGCCGTTAGGGTACCATCTGCACCCGTCAGTTAAGGAGGCAATCTGGCGGGGGGAGTACGTTGATTTGTTCTCCATCTTGAACAGGGAGGTCCCTAAACAGGACAAGGAGGTGGTCCCTGGGGAGAAGGTGAAAAAGACTAAGGTCACGAAATGCTTTAGCTCGTGGCTGTATGCCTTTCTGACCTTCGCGTCGGTGGTCATTCAGAGGCAGCCGGGGAGGGCCGCTGCCTTGCTGAAGTACATCGACCTCATAGCGAGGGCCCATTTCGAATATGGGGGCACCATATGGAGGCATTACGACAAGGGCTTCCGTATGCGTATTGCCCATGACCCCTACTTGCCCTGGGATATGGTGGTTCCGGACCTGTGGTTCCAGGCCACCCATATGTCGGGGAAGGAGGGCTGTGATAGGACCGATAGCGGTCACTTTATGGAGGAAGAGCCGGCTACACCCGCGCCGGCCAGGGCCGTGGCGGGGATAGTCGGCAAAGGGGCCACTCTCGTGTGTCACGAATTTGCGGCGAAGGGGGCGTGTTTTCGCCCCATTTGCCGGTTTCGTCACGCCTGCGGAAGTTGTGGGGGAAACCATTCCGCAGCCGTGTGCCCCCGCCCCAAGAAGGGGATTGAAAAGAAAGGCTCGGGTCCCCCAAAGCCTCCCCCACCTGCTGGGGGAAAAGGGGCCCAGCCCAATTAATTTAGTGGTGCTTGAGGGTTGGTTGGGCGACTACCACCCTCGCTCGAGAGCGGCCGCTCTCTTGCTAGGTTTTTCAGAGGGATTTCGGATCCCTTATCAGGGTGTTAGGAAGGCCTTCATGTCTGACAACCTTAGGTCGGTTGTTGGTCATGAAGACATTGTTAGGGAGAAGATTGGGAAGGAGGTTGCCGAGGGCAGGGTCCTTGGGCCCTTCTCGGAGCCGCCCTTCCCGAATCTTCGGGTGTCTCCCTTAGGTGTGGTCCCCAAAAAGGCGAGTGGTGAATTTAGGTTGATTCACCATTTGTCTTTTCCAAAAGGGGAGTCATTGAATGATTTCATTCCTGACGAGTTGTGTTCGGTCCGGTATGCGTCCTTTGATGCAGCCGTGACCATGGTTAGGAAGTGTGGGGTGGGAGCCCTTATGGGTAAATGCGACATTAAGTCGGCATTCCGGCTCCTCCCCATACACCCAGACGACTTTGAGCTGTTGGGCTTCCATTTCGAGGGGGGCTATTACGTGGACAGAGCTTTGCCCATGGGGTGCTCTGTCTCGTGCTCTCTTTTCGAGAGTTTTAGCACCTTCTTGGAGTGGGCGCTCAGGAGGCAAAGTGGTCTGGGTACGGTCGTTCACTACCTTGATGATTTCCTGTTGGCGGGGCCTGCGCATTCGGAGCAATGTTTTGCTTTGATGCGGGACTTCGAAGCCCTTTGTGCTCAATTAGGGGTGCCTTTAGCCTCTGAGAAGACCGAAGGCCCCGCTACCAGGATTACCTTCCTGGGTATTGAATTGGACTCGGAGGAGCAATCTTCTAGATTGCCCCTAGAGAAGTTGGTTAAGATTAAGCGGAAGCTTGATGAGGTCCTGGGCTGCCGGAAGGTGACCCTACGGCAGCTCCAGGAATTGGCAGGCATTCTTAATTTTGCCTGTCGGGTAGTTGTTCCTGGAAGGGGTTTTTCCAGGAGGTTGTATGATGCGATGAAGGGGCTCCGTTTGCCCCATCATCGTACCCGCCTTTGCGCTGGGGTCAGGGCTGACCTCGGCGTGTGGCGGGATTTTGTGGATAGATTTAACGGGTTGTCTTTCTGGAGGCACGAGCTTCTGTTGGAAGCTGGGTTGCAGCTCTGCTCTGACGCCGCGGGGACTTGTGGTTTCGGGGTAGTGTTAGGTGACCAGTGGTGCTGGTCGGCATGGCCTCCGGAATGGAGTGCCTCTTCGTTGGTTAAGGACCTAACGTTCTTGGAGCTCTTCCCCTTAATAGTGGCCTTAGAGCTTTGGGGGGAGCAGTTTAGGGACAAGACCGTGCACTTCTGGTGTGACAACCTAGCGGTTGTCCATGTGGTGAATGCCCTGTCCTCGAAGAGCGACAGGGTCATGCGGCTTGTCCGCCATTTTGTGCAAAGGTCCTTGTCCCTAAACGCATTGTTTTTGGCTAGGCATGTCCCTGGGTTGGATAACGGGGTCGCTGATGCCTTGTCCCGTGGTCAGTTGTCCAGGTTTCGGACCCTGGCCCCGTGGGCCCGAGAGTTGCCAGAAGCGTTCCCCAGCCACCTCTGGAGTCTGGGAGGGATCCAGAGTGGTGGAGAGTCGCGGCATCCCGGGCAATCCCCTTGTCTGTAACGCCCGGCACCCTTGGGGCATACCAGCGTGCGGGTAAGGAGTTTGGGGGATTTCAGGCAGGGCAGGGGTTACCAGCTTAGCTGGCCCGTCCCTGTATAGCGCCTGGCCGGGTTCTGCGTCCAGCTTGGGCAGCTTGGCTGTCAGTTAGGACGATCCGGTCCTGGTTAGCCGGCCTCGCCTTTCTGTCCAAGGCGGGGGGTTTGCTGCTTGTTTCGGGTGACTTTGCATCCGGCAGTGTGCTGGAGGGCTGTATGGGGAGCGAGCGGGGGCCCCTGGTGACACTCGTCAGGCTCTGACGGTGGAGCAGCTGTCTTTAATCAACGTGGTTTTTGGCAGTCTGTGTTCCTCATTGTAAGAGGCCCGTCTTTTTTGGTGCAGCGGCTGGTGTCATGCTTGGGGCCCTTGGGGTCAGCGAGGCCTGGCCTCATCTCAGGCTGGCAATTCGCTCCGTGCCTTCCAGCACGCTGATCTGGCCGTTAGACAAAGGGGGGGTCCCTTGTGGTAAGGCGGTCTAAGTCAGATCAGCTACGCAGAGGGGTTACCATCTACCTTAGTGCGGCCGCCGACCAATCAGTGTGTACGGTGGCCGCCCTACAGCTTTGGTGTTTTCTGCGGGGAGCAGGTCTGGGGTACCCGTCTAGGCATTGGGACGGTACCCCTTCTGACCCGTTTATACTTTTGTGCATTAGTACCCAGGGCTATGGCCCAGGTGGGCACGGATCCCGCCGGTTATGGAACGCGTTCGTTCCGTATCGGCGCCGCCACTAGCACGGCACTTTCTGGTTTCCCGGCCCACTGGATTCGGGTGATCGGCCGCTGGCGGTCAGCGGCATATTTGGGTTGTGTTAGGCCCGCTGAGGATCCTAGGCAGGGCTTAGGCTAGGTGACCTCTCTGCGTGTGTTTCCTCTTGCAGGTCCCCAGGCTGACGTGACACCGACGGCGCTGCTGTGTGGCCACAGCATGATTTGCTGGGCCAGCCGCCTGGCGGCCAGGGGCGCTGTCGGGACCCAGCCGTCCCTGGGGCGGTGGGTCAGGGTTGCTTGGATGGGCCGGAGAGGTATGCGGTGGGAGGGTCTCCTACCGGTGTGGCTGGGCGGTCAGCATTTGGTGGCTGCGCCCGGCAATATGGGGGGCGGCTCCTGGAGTCGTTCCCAAGTGGGTTTGGGTGGGCAGTGTCCTGTGGCCGCACCCAGGTGGCTGGTATTGCACTTAGGTGGCAATGACCTGTGCATACTGGGAGGCCTGGCGCTGATCATCCAGGCACGCGAAGACCTGTGAAGGCTTCGTGAGGTCTGGCCCACCACGCAAGTGGTGTGGTCAGAACTATTACCTAGGCTTGTTTGGAGGGACGCCTCTCCCCTTAGGGCCATTCACCGGGCTAGGCGACGGGTGAATAGGGCTATGGGTAAAACGGTTAGAGAAGTGGGTGGAGTGGTAGTACCTCATCCCCTTATATCAATAGACCAGCCATGGCTCTACCGGGATGATGGCGTTCACCTGTCTGAGCAGGGGAACGCCATCTTCTTTCAGGACCTGCAGCGGTCTCTGCGTGAGCTGGCGCAGATAGAGGGGGGAGTCGGGGGGCCAAGATAGAGATCTGACCCCCGCTCCTGTGGCAGGTTAGGGGCGGAAAATTGGGTGGTTTAGCAACCGCGCGTTCTCCCTTGGGCATCTTTGGGGATGATTGACAGGTTCTCTGCAAGCTCATGGAGGGAGTTTCTGCCTGAGCAGCTGGGGGGAACCTGTCTTTGGGTCCTGCACCTTTAATTCCCCGATTCGGGTTAGCCGGTGGGACCCCCCTCATGCACAGCATGGCAGAAAAGGTCACAGGGGACGGCCTGGCCCTCACCTGGACCTTGCATCGAGATACGCCCATGAGTTGCCCAGGAATGTTTACTGGAATAACGTCATTTCCGCCCCGGAAGTATTTGTTTGACCCTGCAGGTCCAGTTCCGGGTCATAGTTGTTTATGCTAATTTATGCAAAGTATTTGAATAAATTATGCAAATTTATGTTAATAAAAATGACCCAATTTTAAATCCAGCTCTGGTGTCCGTGTCGTTACTCCGTCTCTCCAGCAAGGGCAGCGCCGGACTTACCCGGCAGGCAGGCTTTGCTGGAGGGACCGGGAGACACGGTCCCTCATGGCGGCCGCCATTTTGGATCCCGGGCGAAGTCTCGCGATGCGAGACTTCGCTCGGGAGACCGGGGCCTGATTGGCCAGGCCCTGATTGGTTCGGGCGGGGCCTGCTTGCCCTATATAAGGGCGAGCAGGCCTGGGGCTCTTCCTTTTCGCCCGGACCAAGCTCCTGAGCAGACACCCGCCCGCCCTCCACTATTTTGCAGTGTGCTTAGGGGTCGCCCTTAGGGGGCCGAATGGGAATTTTTTGCAGTTCTGCCTCTTAGCTGAGCTGTTTTTTCGCCCATTCCACACTGGGGTGATGGCTGTGCGGTTAGGGGGTGCTTGCATTAATTAGGTTAATTGGCTTACCTTTGGTCATTTGGGTAGGCAGGTTAGGGGCGGAAAATTGGGTGGTTTAGCAACCGCGCGTTCTCCCTTGGGCATCTTTGGGGATGATTGACAGGTTCTCTGCAAGCTCATGGAGGGAGTTTCTGCCTGAGCAGCTGGGGGGAACCTGTCTTTGGGTCCTGCACCTTTAATTCCCCGATTCGGGTTAGCCGGTGGGACCCCCCTCATGCACAGCATGGCAGAAAAGGTCACAGGGGACGGCCTGGCCCTCACCTGGACCTTGCATCGAGATACGCCCATGAGTTGCCCAGGAATGTTTACTGGAATAACGTCATTTCCGCCCCGGAAGTATTTGTTTGACCCTGCAGGTCCAGTTCCGGGTCATAGTTGTTTATGCTAATTTATGCAAAGTATTTGAATAAATTATGCAAATTTATGTTAATAAAAATGACCCAATTTTAAATCCAGCTCTGGTGTCCGTGTCGTTACTCCGTCTCTCCAGCAATAGCAAAACAACATGATTGATCAGAAGTTTCAATTTAATGTTTCAGTTACACCATAAAAGAACCAGACACTGTTCTGCTCTAGCCTCTTCTCTGGGAAAATGTGATCATTTCACTTAAAGAGAGGAAGAGTCTCTACTTTTCATTGGACAATTTTCTGATGGTGAACTATTAACGTAGATGTCTTTATGAGTATGCATGTATATTAAAATGATGGCATCAAAGGCAAAAATAGAGGGGAAATAAATAGTCTAATCTTTGCTGTAAATCAATTGCTCACAATTTCTATAGATCAGTTTATGAAATGTTAATGTTTTTATCTAAAGACAATTAAAAAGTGCCTTTCTTTTTATTATGTTTTTTCAAACAATTCTTCCAAATGACTAAAGAAAAAGAAAAAAAGCCTGTGTAGGAAATACATAATTTGTATTTTTACAACTCATAATTCTAATCTAATATATTTAATTTAACATTGGAGAATCTGTACCCTTGCTAAAAAAGAATTAATACTTTATGCCCGTGATGGTGAACATATGGCAGAAGTGCCCAAAGTGGCACCCGGAGCCATGTCGCCTGGCATGTGCAACATCGTCCATTCCATTTCCAGGTTTTTGGTGCACGTAAGCACACCAGTCTGGTTACTGTTGCACAGGTACGCACAACGATCAACATGTGGCAGTGCCAGAGACCGGAAGATCACCTGGCCAGCTGATTGTTGTGCATGCATGCATGCATGCCAGTAACCGGAAAACTAGCTGGCTGGTGGGCATGCGTGCCGTGTGATTTGTATCTTCCTCTTAGACATTCAAGTGAAGCAAGGAGGAGTGAAATGGGAAAATTTCTTTAAAAGAGTATGAATTAATATAGTAAGTGTTCTGCCGGGCTTTATGGTATGAGTCTCCTGAAAATTCAAGGGTAAAAATTTCAGACACACACACACTTGAAAGTTCAAAAACAATGTTCTTTATCACAAAATTCAAAAGAAACAAGGCACCCTTTTTGTATTGCAAAGAGCACTCGTCCCAAAACAACCTTGTAAGCTGTACAAACCCCTTAATCAGTCCTTAAGTACTTAGCTAGCAGCTGTGAAGAAACGTCACAGCCCTCCTTCTTCCACGGAGTGAGACACACACACTTTGCTCTGCTTTGGTTTCAAAGTCGTGAAAAATCAACAAACAAAGTCCGGAAACAGCAAGGCACGGTCCTGAAGAAACAACGATCAGATAATCTTTCACAACGGCCAAGCCAGCACGCTGCTATTTATATCAGCAGCTCTAATTGCTGGAGCCCCACCCAAACATAGGTGGCCTCTCTTATCTCCTGTAATATTTCTTCAATTGGTCTCTTCTATGCATGGGTCTAACACTTCCTCATCTGAATTGACCAAAGATAATGGAGATTGGCTTCCTGGGCTGTGTGCCAAGCCCCCCTCTTCCAAGTCACCCCCACCTTCTTCGTCCGAAGAAACTGCATTACCTGATTCTGTCGGCAATAAAACAGGCCTATGACATGTTGATGTTTCCCCTGCATCCACCTCCACATTCCTTGGGGCAGGAGCTGGGCTAGAGCCAACCACAACAGTAAGAATGATCAAATGGATGCTTTCCTGCTGGCAAGTAACCAAACCGGATACAGAATACTGCCCCCAGTTTTGTTTGCCACGATGTAAAAAAAGTTGTTGAGACTTTAGAAATATGAAGAGAAGAGCAACAAAGGTGATTAGAGGAGTGGAGGCTAAAACATAATCAATGGTTACTGGAATTGGACACGTCTAGTTTAATGAAAAGAAGGGGTGACATGAGAGCAGTATTCTAATACTTCAGGAGTTGCCACAGAGAAAAGGGGAGTCAAGCTATTCTCCAAGGCATCTGAGGGCAGGACAAGAAGCAATGGATTGACAATCAAATGAGAAGAAAAGCAACCTAGAACTAAGGAGAAATTTCCTGACAGTTAGAACAATTAACCAATGGGACAATTTGCTCCAGAAGTTGTGAATGCTCCAACACTGGAAGTTTTTAAAAGGAGATTGGACAACCATTTGTCTGAAATTGTGTAATGTAAGTCTTCGGAGAAGGGCGGCATACAAATCTAATAAATTATTATTATTATTATTATTATTATTATTATTATTATTATTATTATTATTATTATTATTATTGCCTGAGCAGAGAGTTGGACTATAAGACCTCCAAGGCCTATGTCTGTCTATCTCTGTCTTAATATGCCTTTTTCACAGTAAATAAGATCAGCATCATTTCATAGCATCATATCATTAGCAGGTATTATGGCACTGATATAATTTTCTAATGATTTAAGGATTTATGGATAGCCCTTTAAATTAAGTCATAATTTAAGAATTTAAGAAAAATCCAGTCGTTTTTGCTCAGGAGTGGGACTGATGTAGAACTTTCAGTGTTATCATATTGGCAACTGCTTGAATTATAATATTTTCTTGAAATTTTCAGCTTATTTGGAACATGATCTAGAGTTATGGGAGGAGCTGAATAGAAATGATTATAATAAATTAAAATGGAGTAAACACACTTGAGGTAAAAATGTCTTGCCTTACTTTGGCTTGGCTTCCTAAACTTTTAACCACCCTTGCAGCTCCTACAAAGAATGCAGATTAAGGGGGCTTGTATCTTCCTCTTAGTCATTCAGGTGAAGAAAGAAAGTTAAATGGGCAAGATTTATTTTTTATTTAAAAAATCCCTTTTCTTCAGCTGATGTTGCTGTTTACTTTCCCTCTGCTTTCTTTCCCTTTTTGTATGACATATATGAGGGCATTTTTTCCCCACTGCATTGTTAGCAAGATGAGGCAGGGATTTTTGTTCCTTTTTTTTTATTTCTCAACCAGCAGGTGTGAAAATGATTTGGGAATTGAAGAACCGAGGGCGTGTTACCCTCAAGCAGGAATTGTATCGTAAGAAAGGCAACAACAATTTGTTGGTTATGACACCCCTACGAAGATTCTAGTAACTGCACCTAGGAGCTCTTTCTTTTCTCCCTAGGATGAGATTGGAAAGAAATTTGGTAAAACGATGCTGCTTATGAGCAGGATAAAACCAGAATGGAACATGACTGAGTTTGAAAATGGGCTGAATCTAGCAGGGGGTATGGAGAAAAACATTCCAGGAAAAAGATCTCAGTGGTTTCCCAACGAGGCAATTGAGCTGTAAATCAGAATGCTCCTGATTGTTCCATTCCTTTCTCCCTCTCCCCCTCAATTTCCTGGTCATTGACAACAATGTTAGAAGATCTACAGAATGAATTAGAATAATTCCATTACATTGATGGGATAGCTGGAAGAAGCCTGAAAGGTAGTAAAAAGGTATTTGCGTACTAATTGCAGGCAAGTTTGCAAAGCGTGACTACAAATATGTATGAATGTAGGTCACCCTGGACCTTTCTTTGCCATAAATTCAGTGAGAGGATGGAGACTGAAACATCAGGGTTAAATCGACTGTGTCACATTTGTGTATGTTTTGAATCTGGCATGCTGAAAATCTCATGAGGAGAAGGAAAACTGGAACAGCTATCATATTTAACAAGGAAAGGCACCGTTTATGCAGAATTCTAACCAAGGATTCCATGATACCTGACTTTAGAATTTATTTCTTTGAATCCGTTTTGTAACAACTTCACGAGCAACCCAACAGTATCCCTGTGAGTTTTAATCCTTGGGGTTTATGATCAGCATAAAAACTGTGTGCAATCTTGAATGGTCACTTGGCAGATGCTTTAGTCTTAGTGCAGGGGTTGGCAAAGTTGGCTCTTCTATATGACCTGTGAACTTCAACTCCCAGAATTCCTGAGCTAGCCTGATTGTCTCAGGAATCCTGGGAGTTGAAGTCCACAAGTCAAAGAGCCAACTGATCACATACATTTTGAAATCATGGAAATAAGATTAAACAACTTTGATGAAAACAAACTGGAGAAGCTGATGGCACGATGGAATAAGGTGAAAGGTTATATGTTGAGTAGAATCTGTGATGCAAATGTGAAAAATAAACTCCAATCACTCTTTCAGTAATAACAAATGCAAATTAGAGCCAAGGAAATATATATATATAAACTAGTAAATTTTCGAACCCCCCGCAATGGGTGGTGGTGGTGATGGGGGTTCTTTTGTCGGTCAGGTGATGGGCACATGCACTGTGCACTGTTTTATGTTTGGTTTTTTTTATGTAACTATATTTACAAAATCAATAAAAATACTTAAAAAAAAAATAAAAATCAAAGAGCCAACTTTGCCTACCCCTGGTCTGGTGCTAAACAATGTTACCCAAAAGTCAAGAAGAAATTGGGCAAACGGATCTCAGGAAACGGATTCCAAGGCAAATATTTAAAGGATTAGGGGCTGGTGGACTATCCTGATCAAGCAGAAGTTCAGCCTTTGCCTGAAAGAGTACAAGAAGTCTTTAGTAAATTGCTCAATGGGACAGCTCAAGCCTAGAGAGCTTTTCTTTTTAGTGGATCAGCTGATTTCCCTAGTCTAAGAAGTTGCAGCCTTTCTACCTGCCATTACTGACCTACCAAGTAATTTCATTCACCAGCATATTGTCCTGTAATGTAGGGAGTATAACATCTGGCCTTACTTTTCCATTGTTTGATCCATTGGTAGTTTAGAGCAGTAATTCCCAATCTGTGATTTGAAGATGGTGATCAATGGAAAAAATGCCAATACTGTAATCCTTTATTTAGACATTAGATTGTTTAAATATATATTGAATAGTAAAATGTTTATGAAGATAGATGATAGTCAGACAGATAGACAGGCAATTAGGTTCTCTATTTTCCCCATTATGATTTAACGTCTATGTAAAATAGCGGGCAGGATCGTTTGGATTTCTGCAATAAAATGCCATTACTTTTATTCCTTGTATACAGAAAATGTCAGAGATGGAATAAAAATATATAGAGTATGCTGAGACATTGGAGCAAACTTTGTAGATAGCAGCTGGCATTCCTCATACTATTTTCAAGTGTTCTTCAACAATAAAAAAAAACTTTTTTGAAAAATGAAAGATCACCGCAATAGATTTGGGTTTTTATTCATAATGTGGAGAATTTAAGTGTTCAATTCAACTTGCCTGTTGTGAACCTTGTAAAGTTATTAATATTATGCTCTTAGGCTCTGTGGTTTTTAATTTTGGTGAATGGAAACTACCCAGTGGAATGATATGTAACTTGGTCAGATAAAAAGTAGACTTGAGAGGTAATCTCATGTGTTACATGATTTATCTGTCCTTTTAAGAAGTCAGGGATCTATTCTATACAAAAAAGAAACATGATATAAAACTAATGCTCCCTGTTTTTTATAATTTCTATAGGGTTTTTTTGCGCTATGTCTGTATGTTTTTGTGCCAAGCGTGGGTTACTCTTGAGAGCAATAAAATAAAAGTGGATGTGTTGTATTCTTCTTCTTTTATGATGTAGAAAGGATGTTGAGACTCTAGAAAGAGTGCAGAGAAGAGCAACAAAGATTATTAGTGTTGTGTTTGGGCCTGGGCCAGCCGTTGCTCCCACAAATGGGAGAGACGCGGCACAAACTGAATGCGAAAGCCTGGCTGACAGCCAGGAAGATGTGGCAGACAGCCAGGAAGACGTGGTAGACATCCAGGCACTGGTATGCAGGATTCAGCAGACAGCCCAGGGGATTTGGCATATAGTCCCTCAGACAGTCTTTCGTCTCTGGATTCTTCTGCAGATCAATATATTGATCTGCGTAGCAGAAGAGCTATGCAGAGAAGGGATCAACTGAAGGAGTATTACAAGTCATCATAGTAGCACCTGGGCTGGGTGTGGTTCTTATACTGAGGGCTGGGTGTGGTTCCCTTAATGAGGGCTAAAGGGATAAAAGGGAACAGAGGCCCAAGGCAAACTGGCTGTTTATCTGTGTTATTTTGTGGTTCCTGCTCTAAAGTTTCTGTTCCGTGCCGTTGGAGTTTTCAACCCAGCTTTTTCAGACAAGTGGGAGGTGAAAACTCTGGGACTTGCTGTTTGCTCCAAAGATTCAAAAGGACTCCTGAAATGTCTTTGCTCATTCCAGGTTGTCTTTGTTTGTTTTTTCCTGTGTTTTTGTATGCGGCTGAAGTAAGCCTTGCACTATCATTGTTTTCGGACACTAAGAACTGTTTTGAATAACCCTTTTTGTTTATTTAATACAAGTTTTCTGATTAGCAGAGCACGTGTGTGTTTGATTTCTTTTCCTTGGACTATTACGCATTGCCTGAGCCAGTCAGGCAGAACAATTAGGGGACTGGAGACTAAAACATGGAGATCAGTTGCAGGAACTGGGTATGTTTAGTTTAATGAAAAGAAGAATTACGGGAGACATGATAGCAGTGTTCTTATATCTCAGGGGTTGCCACAAAGAAGAGGTAGTCAAGCTACTCTCCAAAGCACCTGAGGGTAGAAGAAGAAGCAAAGGGTGGAAACTAAACAAGGAGAAAAGCAACTTAGAACTAAGGAGAAATTTCCTGACAGAACAATTAATTAATGGAACAGCTTGCCTCCAGAAGTTGTGAATGCTGCAACAATGGAAGTTTTTAAGATGTTGGGTAGCCATTTTTTCTGAAGTAGTGTAGGGTTTCCTGCCTAACCAGGGGGTTGGACTAGAAGACCTCCAAGGTCCCTTTCAACTCTGTTAATATTATTTCTCTTGCCTATTTCTTTTGGTATAGTAAATAAACTGTCAACTGTCATCACAATGCTGCTTTCTATCTCTGATTGATTGCTTTATTTTACTATTGATTCTTTGAAAAGTTTAAGAATGTCTGTGCAAAAGGGAGTCCTTTGCCTATTTGAGATGCTTCAAGAAGGTACAGACATTTCCTTCCTTTATCCAATTATCCGTTTGACAGAAGACAAAGATTTAAGAATGACTTCACTTAAATTGATTTTACCTGGACTTAATTCAATGAGTTTCAAAGGAATGTGTCTTGATTTATACTTGTTTAGCCAAGAGCAATATCAAATGCAATAATTCAAGAAAATACAATAAAAGCAGCACCTTAGACAAAGTTTGTCCTACAAGTCTAATCCAGTCAGAGAAGGCTTTTGGTGAATTGTTATAACATAATTCAGCTTCTATGAGAACAATCAAGGGAAATCTATATGTCCCCATAGTACTTAAAAATCTGTCTTTCTCCATGAAATACATGCAGCAACAATGTCTTTCAAAGGATTTGACAATGTCCTTAAATCCATCAGCTTATTGCTCTTTCTTTTCTAGTATTGGAGCACTTATTGGCTTGTCGGTTGCAGCAATGGTCTTGCTGGCTTTTCTCATCACTGTGTGTGTCCTCTGCTACTTGTTTATCAGCAAGAAGCCACGCAACAGATTGGATACAGGCTTAACCTTGAGCTTAGAAGCTGCAGGTAAGAGCTCCCTGTTATGTCTCCCTATTTCTTCAGTTAAAATCACTCAGCGGTAATCCGTTTTCCATTTCATCTGGATTTTAATGGGTTTCAACACCCACATTTTTATTTACAAAAGCAGCCAAAGAAGCCTGCAACACTCCAAACTAAGATGCGACATGCAAAACGATCATTACATTTCAGTAAAATTAAAAATCAACCAACAATTAAAAGCTTAGTCAAAAGAGACCGTCTTTACTATTTTTCTAAATATTGGTAGAGTAGGAACTAAATGCACCTCCAGAGAGAGACCATTTCAAAGCCGGGGAGCTTCCTGGAATTAAACACAGTTCCTCCGAGCCTCCCCAAAGCAGATGGAACGAAGCAACAAATCCGCTTCTTGTCTGTCGTGTTTTAGATACTGCAGGGATTGCAAATCTCAGAATTGCCAGCCAGCATGGGAGTTGCGGTCCCAGTACATCTGGAGGGTATCATATTGAACAAGGTTACTGCAGGGAACTAAATTTAAAGCAAGAGCAGTCATTTAGAAATTTCCAAAATATCTGACAGGAGAATATGGATCCAACGGTGTGAGATAATTTTCATCCAGTGTCTAAATTTCTCTTTTTAAGGCCCTGGATGAAGCAGATTACAGTGGTACCTCTATTTATGAACTTAATTCATTCCGTGACCAGATTCCTAAGTAGAAAAGTTTGTAAGAAGAAACAATTTTTCCCATAGGAATCAATGTAAAAGCAAATAATACAGGCGATTGGGGAAACCACAGGGAGGGTGGAGGCCCTGTTTCCTCCCAGGAGATTCCTAGAGAGGCTCCATGGAGGCTACTCCCCACCTTTTCCAGCCCTGTTTCCTCCCAGGAGATTCCTAGAGAGGCCCCATGGAGGCTTCTCCCCACCTTTTCTGGTTACAGTTTCGGAGACTTGGATTTTTAAGTAGAAAATGGTTCTTGAGAAGAGAAAAATCTTGAACACCCGGTTCTTATCTAGAAAAGTTCATAAGTAGAGGCGTTCTTAGATAGACATACATTTGGACACTTTTCACTCTGGGTTCATGGTGGGGGGACAGCACTGAAATGGCATTGGTCATGCTAGTGGATGTCCTTTGAAGTGTTTGGGATAGAGGTGGGCAACCATTCTGGCCATCCTGGATTTCTCAACTGCTTTCAATATGGCCAACCTTGGTATCTTTCTGGGTTGAGGGTTGGAACCATTGTTTCGCTGATGCTCTCTTTCATGTGAAAGCCCCCTTAGAGTTTGTTCCTCACAGACTGAGTGTTCTTCAGGTGCTTTTTGGCAAACTTTAAGTGGGCTTTCATGTGTTTTGTACTGAGGAGAGGCTTCCATCTAGGCATTCTGCTATAAAGCCCAGATTGGTGAAAGAGTCCTGGTTGTACAAAACTTCTTCCATTTGAGAATTATGGAGGACACTATGCTCTTAGGAACCTTCAGCGCAGCAAAAAAAATTGTAGCCTTCCCCAGATCTGTCTCTGAGCTCTTTAGGCAGTTTCTTTGACCTCGTGGCTTTTGCTTTGTTGCTACTAAACCTTATTTACATTATTGAATTATTTGAAAATTCCCAGAAGTTTGTTTAATACATTTTTGTAAAATTTTCTACATTGCGATAAATTATATTTTATGATAGAAACCAGAAATTACTTATAAAAATAGATTCTTGATTTTGTTGCCAATGGTAGGTATTTTAAACTAGGCTGCAAGCAATTACAGAATTGGTTTTTAGACCTTTTACACTGTACAAAGAAGATAAAATTTCCTAAGACCAAATTAGATGCAGAAGAGAACAGAAGAGAGTCAGCTTTTAGGTGCAATATATATTTTATGGATCTTAAGGGCACTGATTCTTGGTTTTAATTAGAAAATACTTCAGTCTTTTTTTGGCAGGAAGCATAAGAACAAACTATCTTCCTTATTCTCTATTATTAAGGACTCCTAATAGGTAGCTATTGAAAGTTGCTAAATGGAAAACCATCCTAAAACATTCTCAATCCTGTTATCCTCTTATTATTATTACAGTAGCTTATGTAAGAAACCTTGTTATCTGAATTTTGGTGTGTGTGTGTGTGTGTATACCAGGGTGATCCGACATAAAAAACATATAGCCCCTCCCTGGTACAGAGCTGGAAGGGACCTGATCTGATAGCTCAAACTGCTAGTTCTCTGCTTTACAAGGCAGAGTTCACCAGATCTAATCCCAGTAAGGAAAGGGTGTAGCTAGCTGATGAGGCCAGAACAAGGCCGAAATGGGACCATCCTAGTCTCCCTTAATTTTAAAATTCCAGCTAAAAACATTTAACAGGATAACAGGATTGAGATTGATAATTAACAGAAGATTACAGATTATATATATATATATATAATTATTTGTTTTCGTAGATTTTCACGGGTACAGGTATGACGGTCTTGGTATATTCAGGTTTCTTCCCGTGTAGGATTTGGAAATTTCTGGCTAATTTCTGGCCAGAAATTTCCAAATCCTACACGGGAAGAAACCTGAATATACCAAGACCGTCATATATAATTATATATATATAATCTGTAATCTTCTGTTAATTATATTTTTCTCCAATTGGAGAATTCTGTTTTATAGTAGGAACAGTTAACTAGAAAAGAGTTAACTAGAAAATGTATCACCTACCTTGATTTTTTAACTTCTGTATATAGATTTGTTTTGTTTGTAATTATTTATTAATTATTTGAGAACAGTTTTCAGGGTTTATTGCTATAGTTTATCCTGCATTTGACAGAATTACCAGAATTCTATTCATCGCCAATAAAACAAATTATATATGATTTTGATCTTATTAATGTACTAAATGGAATTTTTTCCTCAATATTCTTATAAACAACTTTTGCTCCCAGCTTAAGACTGCAATCCTATACATATTTACCTAAGTCTCATAGGAAAAAGAAATTATTTCTGAATAGACATAATGGGAATTTTCTTCTTTGATGTCCTTCTTTTTCTGGGTCCTAATCAATAATTGTCATTTTGAAAGAAATGAATTGAATGAATGAATTCAATTCAAATGAATTGAATAAATGAAGAATGAAGAACTGAATTATATGTAATTCTGTGTAATTGTTTAAAGCTGTTTATTTTCCACTTTATGAATTGCATCATTTGTTGGAAGGAGTCAGTTAGATGAAGTTCAGCCTCTGCTGTACAGAAATTTAAATCCAAATCCAAATTCCTGACAAATGGCTAGCTAGCCTTTTTTAGATTGTGAAGAGAAGTCCACCACTTTTCAGGATAACAGTTGCATAGCTCTTCTGTTTAAGAAATATTTCCTAAACATCCCATTGCAATCTGTCTTTCAATAACATGAATTCATTGTTTTATGTTCTGCACTCAGGAGCAATGATGAACAGATCTGTTTGTATGACTTCTTAAACTATAATAGTCAAGCTAGAAATATTAATATTACTGGGGAGATGACAGCTCAAGAGGAATTATTGCTTCCCATAATTTGGAAACTGTGTACAGTATTTCTATTGTATTCTGAAAATGCATTTTCCTTTTTCGCAACCACATTATACTGCTGACTCATTTGTAGTTTGCAATTGAACTACAATTCTAAGAACTTTTAATGTACTACTGTCAAATCCGATATATATCATCATGTACTTGTGCAATTGATTTCTGTTTCTTACATGAAGTACCTTGCATTTGTCTGTCATAATTTTATTCTCACTTCTCAATGACAAATTAAAACAAACAGGCATGCAGCTCTAACCATCAAGAATAATTTCAGCTTTATTTCTGGTTTTCGATGTTATCATCCAAATATTTTTGTGATGAATAAATCTAACCAGCTTTTCCTCTACCATGTCATCCAAATCAATCATCCCTGGTGTACAAGACTTAAAACAATCTTGGACTGGATAACTCATTTGAGTTTGATGAAGAACCATTAATTTTCAAGTCAATTATGTTTTAATTGTCATGTAATCCAATCAATGTTTAGTAATCAGAATGTCATAGAATATATTATGAAATACTCGGTTGAAATTAAAGTATATCTACAGCATGGACATATTCTACAGGGAAGTTACCCAATCAATTAATGAGATAAATTTGGTGCAGCACAATTTATTATTCACAACTTCATGCTGATGTTTTTGTCACCTTATATTCCAAGTACTGTACTGTATTTACAGATCAATCTCTTTACAGTCTTCTCTAGAGTCTTCTGACTTATTGATGTCAAAATGATTAGACTCTATTTCGTTGGAATCTTTTTCTCCCTTTTGAAGATTTGGAAATCTTCCTCTCTGCCTCTCCATTATTCTTCAGATTTTCTCAAAGATAATATACATATTGCATTGCGCCTTTGCTAATGTGTGGAAAGTTAGATCAAATTTCTTTAGAGTGAGCTATTTGAAAAAGAGGACAATGTTACAATTTATAGAAAGAAAATAATTATTAATGTCAGAAGAGTTGTCATACTAAAAATATTAAGACTATTTTCAGGACTATTAAGAAAGAAATTACTTCAGTCAAGAATTCAGGAGTGTCAAACTGGTGGCTGTGGGAGGGATGTGTCATGTGCAGACCACACCCATCCCAAGTCCATGAAGGGGAAAAACATTGTGAAACGTTACATGATGTCAACGTGATGTTACAAGTTTGACACCCGTGGTCAAGATCATTAGATCTTGAAGTAAGAATGTAACCATGCTTACTCACACCAAATTCAAATAATATTAGAAAACAGCTAGGAAATACTTTCATTTTTTCTGTGCGTGTGAGATGCAGAATGTGTTGTTATTGCCCATGTACCACAGCCAGTTCACAACTACTATCAATTACTGGGATTTTAAAACATCAGGCTTTAAGTTCTATTTCTGGATAACTAATTGATACAACTGGGGCACTCATGGCACTGGACCAGAATATCTCCGAGACCGCCTGCTGCCGCACGAATCCCAGCGAACGATTAGGTCCCACAGAGTGGGCCTTCTCCGGGTCCCGTCAACTAAACAATGTCGGTTGGCGGGCCCCAGGGGAAGAGCCTTCTCTGTGGCGGCCCCGGCCCTCTGGAACCAACTCCCCCCAGAGATTAGAACTGCCCCTACTCTCCTTGCCTTTCGTAAGCTCCTTAAGACCCACCTGTGTCGTCAGGCATGGGGGAACTGAGACATCTCCCCCGGGCATATACAATTTATGAATGGTATGTGTGTGTATGTATGTGTGTTTAGAAAATGGGGTCTTTTAAATGTTTTTAGTAGAATTTAGATTTGTTGTAAACTGTTTTTTTTCCACTTTGTTGTGAGCCGCCCCGAGTCTGCGGAGAGGGGCGGCATACAAATCTAAATAAACATAAACATAAACTTTGAAGGAAATATCATTTCTTGTGTGTCAGAGGTTAGTAATCTGAGCTGGAATGCAAATGACTTCATGCAGTTTCTCTGGAGCAGAGTTTTTAAACTTTTTAAGGTTGTGAAACCTGTTGATGAAAATCCAAATCTTGGAATTCCTGATCAAGAAGGCAAGCTGCAATAACAGAAAACAGTTTTGTTTTGCCTGCGGTCTCTCATGGAATCTGATCAAATTGAAACATCCTAGTAGAGAGTCAAAAAAGCTTTCCAGGTGTTTGCCGAGTTACTATTCTCATCAGGTTCCCCAGCTCTGCCCTAGCTACTTGGCTACTTTTTCTAAACATTTTAGCTTGTTTATGAGACGGACGCTGTTACTTACAAAGATCTGATTTATTCTAGTCTGTCTGAAAAACTGAATTTATGTTGTTTTTCAGGCAGAGAAATTAGAGGAAATTCTTCAAGTTGAAAGAAGATATATGGAACAGATTCAACTGAGTTCTGCAAGCAGTTAGGTAAAGTGCTCTTTAGGTGTATTAACTGGATAGCTGAGATTTGCTTTTGACCAAGAAAAGATGGCATGTATGATCCTAAAAATGAGACAGTGGGAGGGATGTTGTGGAGAGAGAGGATAATGTCAAAAGTTGCAATGTATCATAAACTTCAGCCCTTTTGTATGTGCTTGATACTGAATGCTTGCATGAAGACTGCACTTCTTGTGTTTCATTGGTGTAACTTTATTTTCACCAGTTTGCTAATGTTCATATCAGCACTTTGATCACTTATACTTTAATTACAGTAGGGACATATTTGATTTCTCTATTTATATTTAAAAAATGCAATTGCCAATTGCTATTGCTGGTACGGTGTTACCTCTACCTAAGAACGCCTCTACTTATGAACTTTTCCAGATAAGCACCAGATGCTCAAGATTTTCGGTCTCTTCTCAAAAACCATTTTCCACTTACAAACCCAAGCCTCCAAAACTGTAACTGGAAAAGGCAGGGAGAAGCCTCCATGGGGCCTCTCGAGGAGTCTCCTGGGAGGAAACAAGGCCAGAAAAGGTGGGGAGAAGCCTCCGTGGGGCTTCTCTAGGAATCTCCTGGGAGGAAACAGGGCCTCCACTCTTGCTGTGGTTTCCCCAATCCCACGCATTATTTGTTTTTACATTGATTCCTATGGGGAAAATTGCTTCTTGTTACAAACTTTTCTATTTAAGAACCTGGTCACGGAACAAATTAAGTTCGTAAGTAGAGGTACCACTGTATTTTTAAGAAGAACCATTTGTCTGAAATGATATAGGGCAGTCATGGTGAACCTAGGGCATGTGTGCCACAGGTGGCACGCGTAGCCATATTTTCCAGCACGTGAGCCATTGCCTAAGCTCAGCTCCAGCAGGCATGTGTCCACTGGCCAGCTGATTTTCAGCTCATGTGGGGGTGGGACAAGGCATTTTTGCCCTCCCCAGGCTCTAGGGAAGCCTCTGGAAGGAAAAAATGGACCTATAGGGCCCACCCAAAGTTGGGAAATGGGGCAGTGGGGGGGTCATGGGCACATGCATAGGGTCAGGGTAGTATTGAATGATGGGTGTGGCACTTGAGCATGTGCAATAACATGTCCCTGCATGCTTTCAGCACCCAAGGAACCATTACTGGCCATTACTGATATAGGGGCACTTGCTTGAGCTGAGAGTTAGATTAGAAAACCTCCGATGTCCCTTCCAGCTCTGATATTCAGTTGTTTTGAGTTGGCAGCATACAACTAGATAGGTAGGTAGGTAGGTAGGTAGGTAGGTTAGATTAGATTAGATTAGATTAGATAGACAGACAAACGACAGACAGACTAGATGGATGGATAGATAGATAGATAGATAGATAGATAGATAGATAGATAGATAGATAGATAGATAGATACATAGATAGATACATAGATAGATACATAGATAGATACATAGATAGATACATAGATGGATGGATGGTAGATAGGTAGGTAGGTCCCTGGCTACTTAAAGATGCTTGATCTTATCCCCATGGTCTAGCTTAACTTTTTGACCTTCTTACAAAAACCATGATCTTCATTTTATTAAAGTTAATATATAGCAAATTAGCCTTACAAAAGAGAATCAAGAGGCCCTTGTCACCTTCCTTAATTATATTGGGATCCAAAGTACAAAAGCTATGTAATCTGTGCTTAACAATATTGTTTTCTATTTATATGCTAACCTTAGGGGGATGATTTTGCATTTTATCAATGTTATACAGCATATTTTAAAAAAATAACATTCAGGCCCAGCTGTCTACATCACACTGTTGTGATTCAGCGGAGACAGGAAGATTTAGCCTTTAAAAGGAAGCAGTGTGACTAAACACTGATCCATGTGGCCAGAAGATTACTTTTGTAGAGGTTTCAAATCTGAGCTTGGATTTTTCAAAGAAAGGAACACAACTGTGTAGATTGTTTTATAAGGATTTAAAATTTTTAAAATGACAAACACGTTTTATAATAGAAAAATCAGTTCCCGGTCTCTTTTTCAGTTCCTAGCCAAAAATGAAATATGCTGCTTTAATGGTCAGAATACGCTTAAATGTTATGCAATTTCAATCTCTTGCTTTCCTTAGCCTTCCCCAACTGAGTGGCCTACAGATGCTTTGGATTACAGTTTCCTTATTTCCTAGCTTAATACAGCATTGACCATGCAAATCAGTATTACGCTAGAGAAGCTTGCTTACACTGGAGCCAGATCCATTATGGAAAAATGCCTTTGGTGATATGTGGAGCAATAGAAACCAACTTTTTCTATCCATTTCTGTGAGAACTAAAAACTGTTCAGGCAAAGAAGACCCTGAATCTTGATTTGCTTCTGTTCCATTTTGTAGCAATAAAACATTAGCATGGGAATATATCTTTTATCTAGTGCTACCCAGAAGACTATATCATTCTCTTTCTCAAACAGAAGTGGGTTCCTCCCAGTTTGGACCAGTTTGCCTGAACCGGTAGTGACCCTGTTATGTCACAATGACGGCATGGAACCGGTTCGGTCGGTGCCGGTCCGTGGGTGCCTTTTTTATTTTTATTTTTTAAAATTGAATTATTTTTTTCTTCTTAGCATGTGCAGAAGCTAAGTTTCCGGCACTGCGCATACAGTTGCCATCTTGTTTTTGGCTTCTTTTTATTACTATTATTATTTATTATATTTTATATTTTATATTATTTTATATTATTTTATATTTTATATTTTATATATTTATTATTATTATTATTATTATTATTATTATTATTATTATTATTATTATTATTATTAATTATTCCGAGCATGTGCAGAAGCTGAATTTCCGGCACTGTGCATGTGGTCGCCATCTTGTTTTTGGCTTTAAGGAAAAAGTATTTATTTTGGATTTTTCAGTACTAAGCATGCGCGTGTGCGTAAAGCACGCACGTGGCCGAATGGTGCGGCCACGCAGCGCAAAAGGAAGCGAACCAGCAGTGAGGTAAGTTAGAACCCATTCCTGCTCTCAAGATGTTTTTGATTTTGTTATGGAATACTAGCAGACTACCCAGCAAACCACCGCTGAGTAGCATTGATTCACTATTCTCAAGAGAATGGAAGAATACTTTCTTTTTTCTTGTGTAATCTTCTTGATGAGGACTAACGTAGATGCACTGAGGAAATCTGTGAAAGGACTTAAATATTTCTCTAGTCTAGATGTTCTGCCGGGCTCTCTGATAGGAGCCTCCCGAAAATTCAAGGGTACAAATTTCAGACACACACACATTTGAAAATTCAAAACAATGTTCTTTATCACAAAATTCAAAATAAACTAAGCACTCTTTTTGTATTGCAAAGAGCACTCTTCCCAAAACAACCGGGTAGTCTGTACAATTTCCCTTAAGCAGTCATTAAGTACTTAGCTAGCAGCTGTGAAGAAACTTCACACCCCTTCTTCCAACGAAGTAAGACACACACACACACGTTGCTCTGCTTTGGTTTCAAAGGCGTGAAAAAGCAACAAAGTCCAGCAACACAAGATTCCTGACAAACTCCAATCAGATATTCTTCCACAATGGCCAAACCTACATGCAGCTATTTATAGCAGCAGCCCTAATTACTGGAGCCCCACCCAAACACAGGTGGCCTCCCTTATTTCCTGTAATATGTTCTTATTTGGTCTCTTCTACGCATAATTCTGCGCTTGCGTGGGTCCAAAATGTCATCATCTGAATCAACGGAAGATAAGAGAGAGTGACTGCCTTGGCTGTGTGCCAAGCCCTCCTCTGCCGAGTCACTCCCACCTTCTTCTTCGTCCGAGGAAACTAAACTCTGAACTGATTCTGATGGCAATAACACAGGCCTGTGACATGTTGAATTTTCCCCTGCATCCACCTCCCCATTCCCTGGGGCAGGAGCTGGGCCAGAGCCAACCACAACATCTAGATATGCCATAATTCTTACCTATCTAAAAGGCAGTCCGTGGACAAGGCGGTTCTATTGTTTCGTTTTTATATTCGGTACCATACAGGACTTTCTTATATATGAAGGAAATGATATAAAGGAAATGCTCTGGGGGTGTGAAACACAGTACAGATTAACAGAGTTGGAAGGGACCTTGCAGGTCATCTAGTCCAACCCCCTGCCCAAGCAGGAGACCCTTACATCTGCCTCAGTGGTGGGTTCCTACCAGTGCGATCCAGAGTGCCACACCAGTTTGAAACCACTGACGATGCAATTTTCAGCCATTTTTTTCTGGCGTCTCCTGAGATGGAGATCTCAGCTGTGCTTCGGAATGAACAATTACGATCGGCATTAAGACGAGGGCAGACAGGAGAGCTTCTTCCGACACGGAGATGCCAGAAAAAAAATCACCAAAAATTGCATCCCAATCAGTGGGTTCATATCGGTGTGGTGCTCTCGACCACACCAATAGGAACCCAACACTGATCTGCCTCTTCCTAGGATCGAACTCACAACCTCCTGATTGTGAGGCCTAAAAATGTTCTTCCTGATTTTGCATTCTTTTGGAGTTATAATAAAATTATACCAGATGAATGGCATGAGTTGAAGTCTGAAACACCATTAAACACGGAAGCGTTTCTTCGTGAGAATTTTGCATCAGTTCAGTGCCATCTCTGGACTTATCTGATCATCCAGAGTTGGTTGCTTCTGAGAGCCGAATTGGTTATGCGAGCTGAAAGCTGAAGTTGTTGCAATTTCTTTGAAACATACCTAATATTTTTGTTGACATTTTGTGGCTCTGTGAAGCTTATCCACGATCGATTTCCCAATTGGCTTTTACATGCAAGAGACAGATGGTGGTATAGATTCCACTCATTTCTTTTTTAAAAAAACAAAAAACTTTCTCTAGCTGTTTCCTATCATAGCTACAAGGAAGATAGCCATTAGAAATGTCATTGACTTTATTTTTGCATGAAGTACTTTTCCTGATTGTGCCTAGGCTCAGTGACCATGACATTCATCAAATAACTTTATTTTCATTTCTGTTGGCTAGCTGAAGGAAGCGCTGTTTGTTTGTGGTGTACTTGTGCTTCAAGAAGATTGGCTTTAAATTGGTTTGGAAGGATTAGGGAAATAACAACAATTCTGGTATGGAAGTGGTCTCTCATCTCAGAAAAGTTTCAAACCAGTCCTATAGGTATCCTTTTAATGAAACAAAACACCAAGAATCTTAAACATGGTTTTCCTACCTTAGACATGATTTGGTCCAGCCAGATTTGTTAATCATATTGTCAGTGTTCCAATTAGCATCCGAGAAATAAATCAGAGTCCAAACCTTGGCCTTCTTCCAAGTTCCAATTTATTAACCATGTTGGTTACAAACTGTAGTCAACCCAACACTAACTTTTCCTACCACCCAAGTTAAGGTTCATTCCTTCGTTCCCACACCACAAGTGCATCGCATGGACCACTCTGGTTCTCTCAATGTTCACAAAGATCCCCTGTACTTCCGGCTGATGCTGAACAAAGGATGATCTTGAATCTCTGGAAAGAATTTGTTGTATTTTTCCCTCTCATGCAACCAATTCTCACAGTACTATTCTATTTGTGGCAGGCTAAAGTCTCTAACTCAAAATGATGCCTTCATCCTGACACATATTTTGTGTTTCATCCAGAATTATTTTGTTCATCATCGTTGAGGGTTGGTGGACATGTGTATTTGAAAATGCATGAAACCATTTCTCTAAATTGTTAATTCAGCACCCTCTGCCTTATCATAGGGAGACCATAACTCTCCAAATTTTCAGGTGGCCTGCTAATCCTAGGCCACCTGGAGGATACTAGACAAAATAAGGGAAGGGCTCAATTATTTCTGGGTTTAAAAAACTATGATTCTAAGCCCTGTTCAGCCAATTTATTTCAGTAGGGTTAATGATGAAGTCTCACAGTATTTGTACTGCCTTTATAACATTAATTGTAGTAATTTAATAAATCCTTGTATGCTGTCCTAAACTCTTTGAAGGAAATACAGTTTCTATGTATGTTTATTGTCCTTCCTGTTTGTTTCCATAGCAAAGAAGTGCATTTGTCCAAAGGCACCAGCAAAGTATTCCAGAAATGAAGGCATTCTCTAACTTCAGGCTAGACTGTGAAAATTCAGTGCAAAAAAGAGTGCCAGCATATGTATGCCCGTGTGTATGCGTTTATGTACTGTCTTCTTGTTTTCTTGCCATGCTAATTGTTACTTATGCTCAGAGCCAACTTGAACGTATGCCCAGAAATATAATATACTTATCACTATTAATCTACAATTTTAGATCCTAATCGTGTAATACTGAAAAGGCCTATACAGTGATACCTCATCTTGCAAACGCCTCGTCATACAAACTTTTCGAGATACAAACCCGGGGTTTAAGATTTTTTTGCCTCTTCTTACAAACTATTTTCACCTTACAAACCCACCGCCGCCGCTGGGATGCCCCGTCTCCGGACTTCTGTTGCCAGTGAAGCACCCGGTTTTGCGCTGCTGGGATTGCCCTGAGGCTCCCCTCCATGGGAAACCCCACCTCCAGACTGTTTTTGTGATACTGCAGGGGAATCCCAGCAGGGGAATCCCAGCAGCGCAAAAACGGGTGCTTCGCTGGCAATGGAAGTCCGGAGGTGGGGTTTCACAGCAAGGGGAGTCTCAGTGAAATTGCAGCATTGCAAAAACACAGAGGTCCGGAGGTGGGGTTTCGAGGACTTCAGTGTTTTTGCAATGCTGCAATTTCACTGATGCTCCCTTCGCTGGGAAACCCCACCTCCAGACTTCCATTGCCAGCAAAGTGCTTGTTTCTGCGATGCTGGGATTCCCCTGCAGCATTGCAAAAACACAGAAGCCTGGAGGTAGTGTTTCCCATGGAGGGGAGCCTCAGGGGAATCCCAGCAGTGCAAAAATGGGTGCTTCGGCTGGCAAAAGGGGTGAATTTTGGGCTTGCACGCATTAATCGCTTTTCCATTGATTCTTATGGGAAACATTGTTTCATCTTACAAACTTTTCACCTTAAGAATCTCATACCGGAACCAATTAAGTTTGTAAGACAAGGTATCACTGTATACTGTATATTGTCTTATACAGGCACAGCTAAAACCTTAACCACTTTAATCCAGCAGTGGCTTAAAATAAGTGGTAAAAAGGATGCTAAACAAAATTATACTGTGCTTGACATTACTTCTGGATCAAAATGTGATGGTGATTCTTGGATTTGTATATTCTGTTACAAAAAGCTTTCTTACTTGTTCTTTCACAGTTCCAATTCTTTGTAATGAGCAAGCCCAGGTGAAAGTTAAGGTAGGCAACTGGTAGGGATCCCTGCCAATAATGTTTCAATGATAAATTATATTATTAGACAATCAAATTAAGAGGTAAATCAGATTTGACTCTTATCTACAGATTTTTTTAAAAAAACCAACCCATTTGCATTTTACTCATCCAGCAGTTAAATGTAACATGAATGTTACATGGATATTATATAATATACATTCTTCCCCCCCCCCAAAAAAAAATTGTACATATCACAGTAATTAAGAAAATGATCTTATCTCCTTTGTGGTATTAATTAAATAAAAACGAAGAAAGCTAAATATTTTTTATCAATAGACTTCTTATCAATAATGTCAGGCTAACAAATTTTATTAAAAACACAAGCATGACTTCTAATTTTTGGCTTTTGTAGACCGACATGGTATTTGAGTGCCATGTCCCTTGTTAGAAAAGTAATTAATAGAACATAGAATAAAATACAATAAAACTATACACGTGAATCAGTCCTTGAGAAGGAAAAGGAAAAGATAATCAAGATGCATAAAAAATGCTTTCTCTCAGCATTAGATCTGTAAAGGCTTCAAATGTATAATATTCAGATTTTTCTCTGAGAACTGTGGCAAGCAAGCCCATACTTACTATTTCATATGAGAAAGTTGCCAAAGCAGGAATTATTCAAAAACAAGGATTCTCTTGGGCTCCCCATGCATTTTATATCCAGCAGAATTTTCTTCTAGTGTTTTGCTTGATGGGTCTGCATAGACATTGTGGAATATAAATTGTATATTTCCAAAGCCTTTCCTCCTATGCAGCAGATCATCCCAGCACTTTTATCATCTTTTGATTTCCTCAGCCATTTATGAATTGTAGAGATAATGGCTGTTTCATTTTCCTCATTTTTCTCCTACCTTTGCTGCCAGGTTTAACTGGAGGATGGTTTAATAGGCTCCATTTTTTTTCTTGTAACTATTGGATAAAGAACTGAAAACTTTTTTTTTCAGATAGGCTTAAGAAGAAAAGTTCTGATTTTTTTTTACTCACTGCAATATTTCATGGACATGAGAAATATCAGGGAGAATTTGATTGTTGTGTTTTCAGATTTTCCAGCCAACTCACTACAGGCCTCAACAGCTTCATAACAAGTTCCTTTATTATTCATTACAGTGCAGTAGATGGGGCTCATCCAGCCTCTAAGAACTTTCAGTCAATGCTGCCTTGTTCCTAAGCACTTCAGAATGAAATAGGGAAAGGCTTCACACAGACTCTGGAAAGGAAAATATCCAGGCTTTCTAATCTGTCTGTACATGCTTACAAAAGGTTATGCCTACTTTTATTGCCCTGCAGTTTGCTAACAATTTAAACAGGTGACATAAGCATTATTTACTATGGTTCATACATGAAACATATGTGACATTAAACATTCCACAATAGGAGACCACTGACCCAATCCGATGATAGGCTCACAAGTCATTTAGAGCAGTGTTTTCCAACCTTGGCAACTTGAAGATATTTGGACTTCAACTCCCAGAATTCCCCAGCCAGCGAATGCTGGCTGGGGAATTCTGGGAGTTGAAGTCCAGATATCTTCAAGTTGCCAAGGTTGAGAAACACTGATTTAGAGAATATGGTTTTCTACTCCTTCTTGACATCCTATTTATGTTATCACAGTATGTTGATGACATTTATAACTACGGTATGTGCTCAATTGTGGCAGTTCAATTTCATTCCAGGATATATTGCTTAAAACAGTGTTTTTCAACCAGTGTGCCGTGGCACACTAGTGTGCCGTGAGACATGGTCAGGTGTGCCGCGAAGCTCAGAGAGAGAAAGAAAACAAGAGAGAGAGAAAGAAAGCAAGAGAGACAGAGAGAAAGCAAGAGAGAGAGAAAAAGCAAGAGTGAGAGAGAGAAAGAAAGCAAGAGAGAGAGAAAGAAAGCAAGAGAGAAAGAAAACAAGAGAAAGAGAGAAAGAGAGAAAAAGCAAGAAAGATAAAAAGAAAGAGAATGAGAGAGAGAGAGAGCAAGAGAGCAAGAGAGAGAAAGAAAGAAAGAGAGAAAGAGAGAGAGGGAGGGAAGGTGGGAGAGAGAAAGAGAGCAAAAAAGAGGAAGGAAGGAAGAGAGAGAGAAAGGGATGAAGAGAGAGAAAAAAGAAAGGGAGAGAAAGAGGGAGGGAGAGAGAAATAGAGCGAAAGGAATAGAGAGAGAATTTTTTTGTACAAACTTTTTTTACCCCTCCCCCCCCCACTCAATGTGCCCCATGGTTTTGTAAATGTAAAAAATGTGCCGCGGCTCAAAAAAGGTTGAAAATCACTGGCTTAAAACACCAAATTACAATTAAGTTACAGAATTGAAGAGATTTCTAAATTTGTTGCATAGCTCTGTATAGAAATTCAATTGGCAGTAATACACATTTTAGTAGAAATTGTTTTTGTACAGTTATCAGCTAATTTACCAGTTTACAGATGTTTCTACTGATTGACAGATGTGTTTCAAGCAGATCTTCACTGGATTGTAATTAAATCCAATATAGGAAAGACTATTATGCAGCATTTCCATCATGACCGGTTTTAAAATGTAGACTTAGATTTCAACAGATAACCTTATTCAAAATATACAGATGGAATTACGGAACAAAAACAAGCAAATCCAAAAACCAGTTGCCTTACTATTCAAAATAATTTTGTATTTCAAGAGTAATCTGACATAGAATCTAATTCTGCCTGGAAACTATTTTGGGGTTATATCATTGTATGCACACTTGAACAATGTCTGAAATTTGTGTTCTTATTAACTTGATGCCTTTAATTGCTGAGATAGAAATTAATGCAATACTTTATCTCATTTTATGATTTATAGTATGCTACTATTTATGTTGATATTCATGTATTATTTGGATTTTAACAGTGATTTTGTAAGTTTTAAACCAATATTGTACATATTTAATAACAAAAAGTTAAATGAAATATTAACATTTTAATTAATATTTAAAATAAACTAATCCTAATCCTATTTATCCAATTTATGCTTTATTACTTTCTTTTTTAACCTCTTTTTTCCTTTTATGTGTCTTTTTCATTTTCCTAAACTACTTGATAAAAATATAACTATAAAAAAACTTGCTTGGTTGCCTATCATTGTTCTGTAAATTGTTTGCAAATGAAGTTAACAAATGAGTGTATACATAATAAAAAAGGAGATCTGTAATTGTCTATCAACTTTTTTGCTACTGTTGGACGAAATGGGTTTACTTCCAAGTAGGGAGAAAGACACCGCAAACATGGAGGCTGCTGGCAAACTAGTTTAAGCACATGGTCCTGGTGTTACCGAACACATGGAGAATGAGTGTTATTTGTACCCTCTCTTGGGCTTTGAACTTGAGCTTCCTGTTCCTCTGGCAAAGGCAGGTGTTCTATTGTTTGCTGTATGGGTCATGTGCAAATCATAGGAGTTTGTCTGAGATAAGTCTAGTTGAACTGTGCTGGGTGATGTAAATATCCCCAGGTGCCATGTGGTGAACTAGATAAGTCTATAATATCCTGGAGGGTCATGTGTTAATCCCACTAGCCTGGAGCCAAGGTCTTTCGTTTTGTAGATAGGCTGGCCCAGTATTAATGTGCACCAAATATCTGCTAGGGGCAGGGAGCTGCTCTTCGTCTTTAAAAACCTTTCTCCTTTTCTCATCCAGAGAAATATAATATTCTACCTCTTTAATATTTCCTAAAATATTTCATTCTTCTATCCAGTGTTGGAAAAAATAGCAGAATCACTCTTGAAATGTTTATCAGTTAACAAACATTATGAATTGGTGGTTTTAAAAAGTTGTTGGTGACTGTATCTTCTATATTTGATTTGATTCTGGAATTCCTATGCCTACTGTTAATGGTGGGATAGCTTTTAAAATGTGAAAACAAAGCAAGCCAACCAAATTGAACCAATAAATAAACTACCCTTCAATTTTCTTTCAGTCTGATTGATATAATATTTATTCTGCAAAGGAAATGCGGTATATTTGTAGCACTTTCAGGTAATGCCCTTTCTGTTTTTATCACTGTGATGTAGAGCATCCAAATGTCTTGTATTATCTGCATAAGATTTACTTTAGAAATATTAACAGCATATTATTATGCAGAAAATTTGTGATTGTTCCTTTGGCAGACCTATAAAACAGTGCTCATGTTCCATAGCAGTGACAGGTGAGTCTTGTAAAAGTCATTGCAAATATTTAAGTAATGTTTTGTATTATCTTGACAAGAGAACTAAGGGTGATTTAAGGAGAGGGGCGGCATACAAATCCAATAAATAAATAAATAAATAAAAATATATGGATAAATGAACCAGTTTTAATAAACAACTTGGTGTGGTTAATATGAGGAAATTCACTTTTCTTATATTAGGAAAGTGAATTTCCTAATGAATAATGAAAGGAATAATGAAGAGGTAAAGGAAAGTAGCTGGATGATAGGTAGAGACCACTGAAACCAGGAAAAATCAAATGCCAAGGAGACAAACAAAAGGCTTTCTTCTCACAGGAAGGGTTTTTAAAAGAAGGCCAGCCTCCAGATTATCTTCAAATTTTCTAAGTAAATACTGTAAAGCATTTTCCAGGTTAACATGTCTCAGCTTTGTCTTAACCGTCACAAACCTTAGTATCTGTACAAACAAAATGTCAAGTTGTCAAATCGCAGCTTAATTTTTGTACTTACTGTATATTTTATTTCTTGAGCACTTATCTCCCAACTATGTATCCTGTTTATATTTTGATTGCACAAAAGTGCAGAATAAGTACAAGAAATCAGCATAAAGCAGCACATCACAGAATGGGATTACAGAAGAGGGTCAACCTAATGTTAAATCACTAAATTTCAGTAAGTTGGTAGCAACCTGAAGTAAAATAGATCGGTGGACCACAGTGAGTAAGGTAAATCTAGCCAACAGAATTTTGTTTCCATTATTTGGCCCAGGACAACTAATCAGAACATTCATTGTAGTGAGTAGATTGTGGTTAAGGCTACAAAAATAGAAATGGGAGAAATTTTATTAGAAATTATAAAAATGAAGAAAACGCATGCCAGTTACAATACAGATAATGCATCCATTATTGTATTGTAGCTGGCATACTTTTTCACAATCGAGTCTAACTCATGGAGAGATACCTCATCAAGTTTGGAGATTAGAATGATATCTTGGGGTATGACGTACAACTGTAACGGGTAGAAAACTATCCATTTATAAGATATCTCTTAATGCACAACATTCCCTACAAGAATAGTAAATCCAGTCTCTTAGTTGATTGAATTTGAAATAGAAATAAAAAGAGAGCAACTTAATAATTTAGTAGAAAAAATGGATACAGGGTAAGAAAACAATAGTTTCTAAAGATAAGATCCTTATTCCCATTTGTAAACATTCTTTAAGGATTCTAAAGCAACCATATGTTTCAAATTGGCCAAAATATAGCCAACAGAAAAATCAGCAGGCAATGCAAAATTTTTGTCTTAATTCAGCCATGATAAATTGCTTTACAAAGTCATATTTCATTAGGAAAAAATGCTGACACTTACAAGTTACTAATGGCTATTTGTGTTGATTTAGAGCTCAGAGCTATGTTTTTATTTTGTTTTTGAAGAAGTCCTGTGTTGCCACATTATACAAACTCACACTGAAATAAAGCAATTATTTTGTTCAACAATCAATATTGCAAAGATCACCTTGTATCTACATTTCTCAGTAAATCTAGGCCGTGGAACAATTGGCACGATTAGAAATCCTATTTTGATCTTTATAGTAATGGTTAAAACATTTTCTCCCAATCCTTTACTTTTCAAATGTATTCCCAACAATAGGCAGCCAACATTGGGGAAGAAATTTATTACACCTAGAATAACCTGCCCAACATTCCCTACCAACATTACAGTATTGAATATTGCTGAACTCCCTTCTCCACTGTACATTGTATGTTGCATTAATTTATTTTTGAAAAGAGACAAAGCTTTACAGCCCTAATACTCAAGGCTTTGTTCTGTGAAAGATATAGCTTGCCATAAAAATATTGTTGTTTACAATATGCTATTAACAGTTCAAAATATTTCCTAACAGGTGCAACATGTGAAATGGGAGGCAATTATAGGCATGGTGCCTTAGTGGTTTAGCATACATACCTGATGCTGACTTAAATTATGTCCCATTTATGTTTTTTTTTACCACATCACCATTCCCCATAAATGGGATATAAAAGCTGTCCTTATTGCTGTTATTTTGATACAGTGATAGCTGTATGACTCTTACAAATTGCTAGTGGAGAAATGACACGATGTGTGCCTATTTAAACTCCCCTTCTCATCTGATCACCTCTATGCTACTAAAATTCTTTGTCATGACTTCTAACTGGGCAAAACAGTACAACGTGGGACAAAATGTTTGAACCGCTCATCCTAGAAATCCTGGGCTTAGAAAGCTTAGAACTACGATAACATGATCTAAGTATTGCCCACAAGATCATATGCTGCAATGTCCTGCCTGTCGGCGACTACTTCAGCTTCAACCACAACAATACAAGAGCACACAACAGATTTAAAGTTAATATTAACCACTCCAAACTTGACTGTAAAAAATATGACTTCAGTAATCGAGTTGTTGAAGCATGGAACTCATTACCGGACTCCATAGTGTCATCCCCAAACCCCCAACACTTTACCCTTAGATTATCTACAGTTGACCTATCGAGATTCCTAAGAGGTCAGTAAGGGGCGAGTACAAGTGCACTAGAGTGCCTTCCGTCCCCTGTCCTATTGCTCTCCTATATCTCCTATACTTTTCTTCTATTCCTATATCTTTTCTTATATTCTTTCATTGATATGTTCTATTCCTATATCTTCTTTTCTATTCTTTCTTAGATAAATTTTACTATGAGTATCTCCTCTATAACCTTCATCATGTATTTTACTATGTGTATACCCAGTAAAACCTTCATTGTGTATTGGACAAAATCAATCAATAAACAACAATAAATACATAATGAAGGTTATAGAGGATATACTCATAGTAAATTTTATCTAAGAAAGAATAGAAAAGAAGATATAGGGATAGAACATATCACATGGCCAATGTAGTTCCGTGCTGATTTCTCTTAAATCCAGAACATCCTACATTTATGAGTTCTGACACTTAAAAGGTCTTTTTGGTTTTATGGTCATCAGCAGGCTCGTTCTCATGAAAACACTGCATTTGAAATTAACACCAAAATAAAATGGAGATAAGCAGGATAGGGCAACTAATCTGAAATCCCAAATCAGAAAGAAAGAAAGTGAAAGGTGATATCTTTCTTGTAAATACTTGGAAATGATTTGCTAAGTGAAACATTTGCAATAATGAGTTAAAAGAAAAGAAAAAATATATTTCTCCTGCCCCAAAGCCCTGCAATATTTTAAAAGCCAAATAACAGCTTCATTAGTCAAACTTAAGGTAGGAATTTTTAAAAAATTCTCTATTGCTCCTGATGGATCAGCCAAAAACCAGCAGTTTAAAAATTATGGAAATGAATCTGCTACTTAATGAAGTATTACACTGACGGCCTGGATCCTATGAGAATCAGCAGACTTAATTTCCATTAATGATAACTGTTGCAATTATTTTTTCTGATTTGGATTACAGGCTCACAAAATTTCCTTTTCACATTCCATGTAAGAAACCTCTTAGGATAGTAATATTTTGCAAACAACCTCCAGCTTGTAAATACAGTAAATCCATTCACATCAAGGAATTGTCTATGCAGATAGCATTTTTGCTTCTCTAAAATCTATGTTAGCAAAGAGAAAAGAAAAGCAGATATCAGGTTAAATGCCAGGAACAATGAAGCTAACAGGTATTGAGCGATGCTGAGCTTGATCTCACAATTATTAACATGTTACATGTTGTTTTTTTTATCATTGTTGTTAGCCGCCCCGAGTCTGCGGAGAGGGGTGGCATACAAATCCAATAAATAATAATAAAATAATAATAATAACTGCCATATTTCAACGAGTTTCTGTATCTCATTTGAAAGAAGGCTGAGATATAACAATCTTGGTCGTCTCTTCTGAATATTTTCATGTTCAATCGATTGGCAAGACAATCCAGAATTGGAGGACTGAAATGATGAAATATGACTACTCAAGCCAACCTTGATGTGAACACATTTAAAGCAAAAGGAAAGATTACGATGTACATACATCATTCAGGAACATGGTGATTAGCATTGCTTACACACTGTGACACTCTGTATTCCCATTGTACCTAACAGCTGGAAGCTATTTGGGGAGCAAAGGATACGTTAATTATGCTTCACTAACTCTAACCAATAGTTTACTATGGTTGCTGCTTTCGTTAGCTTTCTGTTCACTGTTATAAAGTTGCCATTTCCATTAGCGAAGATGTATTTTTACTTTGCTATCAGAAATGAAAGTTCCTTCTTTTGTATTAGTCAGCTCTTAATAATAGGCAAGGAATATATCCAAATGGCAAGACATTTAGATGTTCAATATAAATTTGAAGTTCAAAAGCTGGCTGAGACAGAATTATGATTTCCAAATATAATTTTCTTGCACTCTCTGAAATCCATTCTGTGATTTCAAATTCTTTTGACAACGGAGCAGTTCAGACAAAGGAATAGTATTCCCCAATGGTCTGACAGAGCCATAGGAAAAACAAGTACAGTGGTACCTCTGCTTAAGAACTTAATTTGTTCCGTGACCAGGTTCTTAAGTAGAAAAGTTTGTAAGTAGAAGCAATTTTTCCCATAGGAATCAATGTAAAAGCAAATAATGCCTGCAAACCTGTTAAATCAGAGGCTGAAGGTCGAGGAAAGGGTTAACAGCTCTTTATTTAGTAATCAGGAACAGTAAGTGACCAGCTCGCAGGCAGGTAGTGACTTAAAGGAGAAAGTGGCCGAAGCCGCACCTTTTATACTTTGTTACCAGCGCTGGGGATTGGTGACAATGTTTCAGGCTTCGTGCCTCGGCTTCCTATTGGTCGCGCCTCGGCTTCCTATTGGTCGCGCCTCGGCTTCCTATTGGTCGCGCCTGCAGGCTTCTCATTGGTCACGCCTGCAGGCTTCTTATTGGTCCGCCTGGTACAATCAGCAATTACATTTATTTTAACAACTTACAAACATAACAAAACCCATTAGGAAAGAAATAAAAGCTCGGAATTTGGGTGGGAGGAGGAGGAAGAATAAGAGGAGGAAGACAGTCACTGCCCAAGGAAGAAGATGAGGGGAGGGGAATAAAAAAAATCCAAAACTTTAACGCTTTTAAAAAAAAAGAGTTAGTCCAAGCAGACACACACACGATTGAATGCAATACCCGGCACGAGGTTGCTTCCCATACACTGTGCCAGAGAGAGAAACCCAGGCAGGTGAGAGGGGGGAACCTCCCTCTCTTATGACTGAAAGATGGCTGTTGCTGCTGCTGCTACCTGCTTCCTCTTCCTTCCCATGCTGAAGGGCCCCCCTCTCCTCTCGCTCGGTCGCTTTGTAGCTGGTGCCTTTCCTTCACTCTGGTAACTCCTTGGTTTGGCTGAAGCCGAGTTGATCCGGTCGGGGTGAAGCGCCCCCTTTTGCCTTTCTGCGCCCAGATGCTCCAGGAAGCAATCTCGCACTGGATCTATGGGAGGCATCATGAGGGAGTCACCACAGCGAAGTGATTTATTCCCTCTTCAAGCACCCAGAGAAAGGAAAATGCTCCATTCACTCTGGACTGCCAAAGCCTCCTTAAGCACCACTGAAAGGCTCTTCTGGCAGCCCAGAAAAGCCTGAGATAACCGGGATTAAAGGGGGAATGGCAGGAAACTGGCCGGGCCTTCGTGCCGCTCTCAAATTTCTTGGGAAATTTTTCCGAGCTCAGGTTCTTATGTAGAAAATGGTTCATGAGAAGAGGCAAAAACATCTTGAATATCTGGTTCTTATCTAGAAAGGTTCTTAAGTAGAGGCGTTCTTATGTAGAAGTACCATTGTACCACTATTCTTACTGTAAGAAGAGAAATATACAAATATGTCAATACAAATGTTTTTTCTGGAATATATGCTATTGTTTCTGGAATGTATGCTACTATTTTGAACATGACAGTATATGTGGACAGAGTGAAGAAGGCACTACATACAGAACTGTATCATAGGTATTCTATAATCCTACATTCAACATTTAGTAACACTTACTTTGTAAGCAACTTTGAAATATTACAAGCCAGTTTGGTCTAGTGGTTAAAGCACCAGGATAGAAAGCAGGAAACTGAATTGAAATCCTGCCTTAGCTATGAAAGCCATCTACGTGACAATATCAGTCATTCTCTCTTAACTCAATCCACCTCACAGAGTTGTTGTTGTTGTGAATAAAATAAGTGAAGAAAGGTGTTGGATATTTTGTTGTCTTGAGTTATTTATAAAAATAACGAAGGCGTATACAATAAATAAATAAATAAAATGTAGGCTATTTAGTACGTTTATTTAATAAATTTTATGTTTCAAATGTATATAGCCACCCAGCTCACAAGTGTGACTTTGGGTAGCATGCAATGCAACAAAATATAATATAATATTTTAACAAGCAAATATCAGTTATGGGAAATGGTTATTATATGCTTTTCACTTGTTTATTGCAAGAACCTTAGACATGCATTACTTTAATGTTCTGTTATATCCTTGACATCAACAGGATAATGAAAAATATAAAATATACCCATGAGCATAGCTGTTCACAGATAGAAGAATATGTATATTTGCTTAATGTTATATTAGAAAAAGATTACAATGCTTATCTTCTACCTTTCAGCCTCACTATATTTCTAATTTTAAAATGGCAATTCCTATCTAATTTGTAAACTGATTGCAAAAATTATGGTGGGGTTAGGTGTTTGATTCCAAGTACTTAGAAAAAACAACGCTATGTGTTTATTATATAATTATAAGATTGACCTTCTGCCTCTATCCACCTGCCAGAGATCAGTTGAATTGTGTGACTGTATGTTGTAAACTGCCATTAGATTTAATTAAATGGTGATCTATAAATGATCAAAATAGGTAATTATACTTCTACAGTATAAGAAATTATGTGCATTCATCCTTAATTTACAGACTACTATGATCTATTAAATATGCTGTGGAGAATACATATTTTATGCAGATTGCCTTCTAGTAAGATTACAAAATACAGATAAGGCTTTGCAGGTAATTAAGTTTTATTTAAGTTTTTCCATAATCACCACTCTATTGATTTAAAATATAAGACCAGGAATTTTTTCCTAGAAGACAATCAATGCTTTCAATTATTACCAGAAAGTACAAAAACAATTTTTAAAGGGCTAAGAATGCATAGTAGGTGAAATAATAAGGGGCGTGCATAAGTTCACCAGAGTGCCTTCTATTCTAACGTCCTAATGTTTCTCTTTTACTAGTATCATGTATATAAGTATTATATCTTTGTATAACACCAACACATACGTGACAAATCAAATGAACGAATAAATAAAATAAATTCCCAACTAAACATAAAAATAGATAAAACACTTCTTTTTAAAAATGTTATGCTTTAAAAAGGTATATAGTTAAACACAACATTATTTCTACTGGCTAATGAGGATTAAAATATGGAAGAAACAATATCTAAAAGGATAAAGCTGACTTTTATAGAATTTGATCAAGCCATAGTCAGAAAGAAATGTATGGAAATTTTGATTGTTGAATATGCTACCATTGGCTTTTATTACATTACCCTAAGCAAAACAAAAACAACAACAAAAGAAATGGTAGCTTAATGTGAGCCTTGATCACAATTTTAAGAAACAAATGCTTTCAATTAAGCTGGGAGTATACTTCAAATATATTATCTATATATTACGCTTACTCCTATAAAGAAAGAAAAGAAATTAAATGTGCTATTATTTCATTCTCTTTGCTGGAGCAAAACATTAAACATGAAACATACTTTAACAAACAAATAAAGTTCCCAATTGTTGGATTATATGATCTTTAGGACTTTTCCTATCTTTCCATTCTATGGTTCTAAGGTTTTTCTAAAGTTAAAATGAATATATTCAAATAAAATAATTAATACTAATATTAAATAAACTTATAGAGTAGACATAATTTCCTTAAATGGGAATTATCTGATTTTCTGTCAGTCAGAACTGAAGAAGCTTCCTAGATGAGAAGCAAAACGTTTTCAAGAAAACAAAAAAAATGTTGATTTTTGAAAAGAATCTTTGGCACAATCATACCTGGATGATTGAGAATCTTAGGTTACCACAATACTAAAAGTATTGTAATACCACTATTCTGAGACTTGCACTATATAAAGTTGACCTCCTAATGTAATTATTATTTTTTGATATAATTTATTTTAACAATAGCAATAGCACTTAGTCTTATACACTGCTTAAAGTACTTTTACAGCCCTCTCTAAGCAGTTTACAGTGTCAGTATATTGCCCCCAACAATCAAGGTCTTCATTTTACCGACCTCAGAAGGATGGAAGGCTGAGTCAAACTTGAGCCTGGTGAGATTCAATCTGCCAAATTGTAGGCAGCCAGCTGTCAGCAGAAACAGCCTGCAGTACTGTATTCTAACCACTGTGCCACCTCAGCTCTTTATTTTAAGAATTTTAATTACAATACAGTCCTTGACAGTCCTACCCACATGGAGCATTTTCTCTAGATAACTCCGTTATTTATTCTTGCAATGAAAATCTGTTTCTGAAGGAATCCCTCCTGTAGAGGAAATGTCTGTTGATTAACATAAAGGGCATGGGGCTATGATGGCGAACCTATGGCCCGTGTGCTACAGGTGGCACGCAGAGCCTTCTCTGTGGGCATGTGAGCTGTTGTCCCAGCTCAGCTCCACCACAGATGCTCGAGTGTCTCCAGGGGTGGGAAGCAGACAGGAGGGGGTGGAAAGCAGTTCCACTGGCGGAAATGAAGCTGCATGCTGACCAGCTGACCAGCGGCAGTAACTTCCTGGATTACTGGTCTCAGCTCGGCTCTCCTTCTCCCCCCCCCCCTGCTGCTGCTGCTGCTTTGCGCTCCTCGCTTTTTTCCTCTTTCTTCTTTCCTGGCCTCGGACAAGCTTCCCTCTCTCCTGCCTGGCTCCCCTCCAGCCTCACACGGCCACCTCCCAAGGCCAGGAGAGCTGCGGTCTGGGCTGCGGTCTTTTTCCCCTCGCTCTGCCCTCGCTCTGCCCACAGCTGAGTTGAAAAGGCATCGTGCGGCAATAACAGTTCACTTGAACGATGATAATCATTCAAGCCACTCCCATCTGGTCACATGGCCGGCAAGCCACTCCTACCCAGTCACATGAACATCAAGCCACGCCCACAGTGTGGTAGTAAAAAATTTGGCTGCCCATTACTGGGTGTCACCCACCAGCCAAGTGATTTTTGGGTCTCTGCCATGCATGTGTGGGGGATGGGGTGCATGTGAGAGACATGCACGCATGCATGGGGGTAGGGGGTCAAACACACATGCGCAGGGTCACATGTGCATATGTGATAACAATAATAATAATAATAATAATAATAATAATAATTTATTAGATTTATATGCCACCCCTCTCCGAAGAATCGGGGCGGCTCACAACAATGATAAAAAACAATATTATGCTGGCACAAATCTAATATTAAAAAACCTAAAAACTCTATCATAATTAAAAACCAAACAGCACATACATACAAAACATAAATTATAATAAGCCTGGGGGAAAGGTGTCTCAAATCCCCCATGCCTGGCAGTATAGGTGGGTCTTAAGTAGTTTACGGAAGACAAGGAGGGTGGGAGCAGTTCTAATCTCCGGGGGGAGTTGATTCCAGAGGGCCGGGGCCGCCACAGAGAAGGTAGTGGAGGTTGTGGGGCAGTTGCATGCACATATGGGGGCAAGGAGGAATGGGGGGTGGCACGCACATACCATGGGGCAGGGCATGCAGGAAGGTCACATCCCTATTACATTACATGTATGGGCTCACACACATGCACACTTTTAGCACATGATGACAAAAATGTTACACATCACTGACGTAGTGTCTGGCTTTGAAGGCAGGAGAAAGAGCCACCACCATTTTGTTCTCCATCTGATGCTTATTATGAGTGATATTTTCATTAGTTTATCATTAGCTTATTAGATATTTTCATTAGTTGATCAGTAATCAAATTGTTTTCATTAGTTTGATCACTAACAAACTAAATATATATGTAAAACATAGTCTTCTGCCTGCATGAAAATTAAAGTTGGAGCCATTTACATCAGTCTAATTAGACCTCAGTGATCACCATTTGCATGCTTCAAAGGCATCTTCCAACCAGCAGAATTAATGAAGAGTGCAGAAGTGAAATCAATAGTCATAGTCTTGCTTAGACTTAGTGATGATTTGCTTAACTAGGAAAGTGAAAGTGAAGATGTCAATCCATAACAGTCATGTGCTGTTTCATTCAAAGACCACAATATTTAGTGATGGGGAGTTGCCATGACAATTGTGGTTGTGAAGCACATATAAGCACATATGAGCCAGGGTGGCGCAGCAGGTAGAGTGCTGTACTGCAGGCCACTGAAGCTGACTGTAGATCTGTAAGTCAGCGGTTCAAATCTCATCACCGGCTCAAGGTTGACTCAGTCTTCCATCCTTCCGAGGTGGGTAAAATGAGGACCCGGATTGTGGGGGCAATAGGCTGGCTCTGTTAAAAAGTGTTATTGCTAACATGTTGTAAACAGCCCTGAGTCTAAGGAGAAGGGCGGCATAAAAATTGAATAAATAAAATAAATAATAAATAAATAAATAGAAAAAGCACAAAGTTACAGACTTGAAGAGGTATACAGTACAATTTTTTAAAAACTCTGGAATAAAGTGCTATAATGTGTCATTTGACAAATGAGTCGTTAAGTGTTTTAAAGAATATCAAGTATGTTTCTTATAATCTTCAGATAATATCAGATAATCAAATAGAAGATTTTCTGTCATGCTTATTATTTTGGAAGCATAAAATGGATGGGGGACCTCACTCGTGTTCCACTATTGTTCTGTGTTGGTATAATTTCTATATATTTGTTAATATGATTTTACAAGGAGTAATATGATTTGAATAAATTAATATGATTTTGAACTGCCCCCAACATTTGGAATTTAGGACTGTTTGAAAGATTATGGATTTATCAAGCATGGGGTGCAGCAATTAAGATTTTTTTTTGATGATGGGAAGAAAATCCATTCAAGAATTGCAAGCCTGGATTGATGATAAATGTTCACCTTCTTTCTGAACTTTCTATTGGCCAAATGGAAAAGCTGATCAATATTACTCTATGTCGCAAATATTTAAAATGTGTTAAACGATTGTGTGCAAAAAATATTTTCTATATGCAATATTATGTTTCATGGATTCCTTCCTTTCCCCCCTCTCTTCCAATTTGTTCTTGTGTTTTTAAAATCTATTTTCCTTTTTGTGTATATTAAAGGATAAAAATGATTTATAATACAGTAATAGAAAAAACAACTTCACTACATCTAATAAACTCAGTACCTTTCACTTCACTATGGCAAATAAATAGAACTCATTTTGTCATCTAATTAATATGGGGTAGCATTTAGTTCTTGATGTTGAAAAAATGAATAACTAAATTAATAGTTAAAGAGGACAGACTTGTAACAAGCAAGGTTCATTATAAAAAGCCTCAAGTGATACCATTCGGTAACCTTGAATTTTCAGACTTCATATTGATCGCACCCACAAGGCATAAAGTTATCCTTGTTTTCCTCCATGAAATATTAGGGAGAGGATGTATCATTTCATACAAAAAATGTTTTATGCAGAAATGCTTCTTGTGTGTGGAAAATTAGCAAGGGGAAGGTTGGCATCATGTGAGTTTCCACCTGAGGTTTGAAGCAATTCAGTAATCATAAACTTAAAATTGGTCCTCAAGGGCTTAGTTTAAAAGGAATATAAAAATACAAAATGAAATTGGAATTACAGGACTGGATTTTGCAAGGAAATATCCTGCAAAGCTACTGTTTCATGGAGCCCTTTCATTGCCCCTGGATCCACCTAGAGACAGTAGACTAGACAACTTCAATTTATCTAATGAACACATTAAATGCTGCAAATACAGCCAATTGCTAAACCCAATCATTTTAATTTCTCACAAACTCTGTGACATAGAGAATATTATGGAGCTCAGTTACCTGCTTTGTAGTATATCAAACTTTATGCTGCATTTTTTTAAAAGGGAGGGGGGAAGGAAAAGAGAAGGCAAAAGGTGGGAGATAAGGATGCTATCGCTGTGGGTCCTAGACGTTGCAAAGCTGGTGATAGTAGTCCTATGAAGTCAGAATATAAATACAGATTTGCTGGCAACTCTGATTAAGTGACATCTTTGTATGATAGGCTTTGGACCTAATCAGCATGCTTCTAGATGTCTGAGGGGAAGAATCCTGGACATTTGACATGATTGCTATTTGGAAAACACCATAAATATTCATATCTGTTCATTAGTAAAAGTTTTCCAGTTGCAAAATCAGAACTCATTTTTCTCGGATGTGTTGGAGTTTGTAGTGCATTGTTTGATGCATTCTTTTGCAGAGAATGTAAATAAGTCCTTTCACATGTCACTCAGTGTTCTGTCTGGGTCCCTCCAGAGGCAAACACCAACCCAAAAAGGGAAGCCAGACACACTGGTAAAAATCAAAGGCAGTTTATAGAATTCAAAGCAAACACAGGTAACAGAAAATGTCCTTACAAACAGGAACACGCTGAAACTTCAAAGATGTTTCACGAAGGCCATGAAGTAAAACAGGATTCTTGCTGTCAAAAACAACGCTGGAGATAGCAAACATACGCCTCCCCCAAGTCTTCCAGTCTTCTAGGCCACAAGCCAAGATCAGAGACGCCGAGAAGCAAAGCAGGGTCACAGAACTTCCAGTTGATAACGCTTCACATGGCTGAAAAGGCTTGCCTGCCTTTTAAACCCTGCTGAGGAGAACCACACCCAAACCCAGCTGTTGCCAATTCAGTGATGCCAATATCTTTCTAATTGGTCCCGTCTCTGAGCTGCACGTCGCTGTCTCATGTCAATTATAGCCTGTGCTTCCTCATCCAATGAAGCCAGGCTACTGGCTGGGGAGAGCCTCCCCCCCCCCCCCGGGGCTCTCAGGCTGCTCCCCCTCATCCTCTTCCTGACTTTCCTCTCCCCCGTCTGCCTGGTCCTGCCCCTCCTGTTCACTGTCCTCCTTCTCCGGGCCTGGATCCAGCAGAGATGCAGCCGGTCCCTGAGCAGCCTCAGGCTGAATCACAACACTCAGTAGACATTTACGAACAGAATTGGGTTCCTCCCGGTTTGGACCAGTTCGGCCAAACCAGTAGCGACCTGCTGGTGACGTCACAGTGACATCACCGAACTGGATTGCCAAAGGCGAGTTTCTGGCACTGCGCATGCACCGCCTTTTTCTTTTGCTTTAAAAAAAATATTTTCAGGGTTTTTGCACTGCGCATCCATGTGCGCAGAAGGTGCGCCCATGTGGCACAGGATGAAGTGGATTGGCAGCATGGTAAGTTGCAACCCATCCCGTTTACAGAACCTTACCATAAGAAACAATAGAGAATTAGAATTTTTATCTTTCCATTGCTCTGAGCAGTGATTCAAATAATTGCCTGACAGAAACCATTTTCATTAAAATTAGGTCTCTTTTTTTCATGCTTTACAAAGGAATGATTTGAAAACATCCTCATGAAGGAAAAAAAAACCCCACATAGCAGTTACCATAGGTTCAGGTAAAGAACAGCTTGTTCAGTGTAGTGGAAAGTAATTTCCTAACAATTGTGAGGTTTTTTCCTATCTTATTCATCATCTCTGCTGACATCAGTGAGATGACATTTCCTGTATATATTTGTTGGCATTGCCTTCACAGGATTTTCTTTGTAACATTTTACAAAAATATAACCAGATCTGCCAAGTGCTTCGTACAGTATTGCTGCTTAGTTCCAATATCACAACAAAAACTCTGTCACTCATATTCTTCCATGCAACCTTGAAATGCAGTTGTGAAAGAATGTTGGGATATTTGGTCATTTTTCCATTGCCAAGAAGACTGTGATTTTCAGTTGTGATGCCAGATGAACCCCATAGTGATCAAATGGTGTTGTGGCCCAGATTGCTACTGCACAGTCACAATATATACTTTCCCCCTCTTGCAGATGAACAACTCTGAGTCTTCGGAGAGGGGCGGCATACCAATCTAATAAATAATAATAATAACAATAATAACAATAATAACAATAATAATAACAATAATAATAATAATAATAATCTCTTTTAAAAGACAGTTTATTGTTTGTTTGTTTGTTTGTTTGTTTGTTTGTTTGTTTAATTTCTACACTGTTCACCTCCACTCCGTGATTGGCCAGTTTACAAAAATCATATTTATTTTATTTATTTGATTTATACAGCCACCCATCTTTTTTATATGACTCTAGATGGCTTTTATGTGATCCTAGGCAGCTTGAAATAAATAAAATATTATATATAAAATAACAATATAAAAACCACAATAAAAATAAACAGCAGCTGGGCATATTCTAGCTAATCATCCACACAACCAGGAGAGGGTTCTAACCCAGGGCCTCTGGCTTGGGCACAAAGCCTATTTTTCAAGGCCTTATGAAAGGCCAACAAAGACAGGGCCAAACTGATCTCAGGGGGGAAAGATGATGCAAAGAGTGGGTGTCATGGCGGAAAAGGCCGGTCTGCCCAAAATTGATAAGCTCTGTCGCTGTATCCTGTTTGGAACAAAATAAATAATTCCAGCTGGTTTATGGTTAATTAACTCTGGTCAAATTCACAAATGTATGCTTGGCTTGGAATACATATTATAGTCACAGAATAATAGAGCTGGAGGAGACCATTTAGACCAATGAATCCAATCCCTTGCCTAGCACATAAATTCAAATTAAAGCACTCTTGACAGATGGCTGTCCAGACCTTGCTGAAACACATCCAGTGAAGGGAGTTTATTTGAGAATTAGTTTCAGTGTTAAAACTGCTTTTAATGGTTAACAAAGGTTTCTTCCTAACATCCAATCAGGATCTCATTCCTTTGAACTTCAATCCGTTATTCTAGTCCTAAATTCTGGAATGAGAAACAATATGAAAAAGGTCAGAAAAAAGAAAAAAAGAAAGAATACATCTGCTAACAGCCAAAATAGCCCAAGTTAATCTTGGATAATCTTTGTACTTGAATCAGACCTATTGAGTAATGGTGAAATGCAATCCCCCCCCCTATAATTCTGTGGGTGTGGCTTGGTGGGCATGGCTTGGTGAGGGGTCATGTGACTGGATGGGCACGGCCAACTGAACATCACTCACGTCGAAGGGGCGCCTCACCCGGCCCCTCTCCTCCCTACCTCTCCTTGTCGCGAATGGCAGGAAAATGGGGAGGGAAATTTTCCTCCCTACCATCCTTCCCTCTCAGTTTCAGGAATGGATGATAGGCAGGAAAATCCCCTTCCCCATTTTCCTGCCAAGCTCCATTCCGAGCCTTCAGTGTTGCAATTTCATTTATTTATTTATTTATTTATTCAATTTTTATACCGCCCTTCTCCTTAGACTCAGGGCAGCTTACAACATGTTAGCAATAGCACTTTTTAAAACAGAGCCAGCATATTGCCCCCACAATCCGGGTCCTCATTTTACCCACCTCGGAAGGATGGAAGGCTGAGTCAACTTTGAGCTGGTGATGAGATTTGAATTGCTGACCTTCAGATCTACAGTCAGCTTCAGTGGCCTGCAGTACAACACTCTACCTGCTGCGCCACCCCGGGATACGCTGATGGATCAGAATGCGCGGAAGGGAAAGGCCGAGGCAATGCACCAGCCTCTTCGTCCCACTGTCCCTTGGCTTGCCTGAAGCTGCACCAAACATACACCAGCATGGGGCGTTTGGATTGCCTGCCTCCCCGGTGCCAATGCCAGTGGACAAGCCTCCCGCGAGCCTCCCAAAAAGAGGGAAAAAGCAAAGAAGCTGGCTGTGGAGCTGCTGGCTTTGGGGAAGCGGTCCCACAAGCAGAAGCACTGTGCCTACAAAGAGAAGGGCACTACGCCAAGGAGCCGGTGGGCTCCAGAGGCAAAGGCGAGCTCTGGGGCTACAGCAACACCCCCAAGGGCCAGCCAACTACCCATTTGCTGGCCTGGCCAGGCAAGCAGTGCATCTCCCTTTACAGGCTGGATGTGGGACTGGACCTCGGAAGGTAAGCAGACATGGGGTATCCCCGGGAAGGCCCTGTGAAAGGCAGGAAAGTATGGCAGGTAGGCTGCTAGCTCCCTTCCCCGCAGGCAAGTGGGGCCAAAGAGGGGTGGTTTTTTACCAGCTTAGCAAATGGATTTAGATCATCCCTACTGGCTCACCTGAGCCGGTGCGAGCCAATAAAATGTCACCCCTACTATAGAGAAACAGAAAGACTGGTCATCAAGAAATGACCTTAGTATTTAATAAATTCGACTTCTCCAACTGCACTTCATTCTTAATGCTTCAAACCCCGATTACTTTCAAATATAATGAGTTATTCATAGTCTTTGCCCTCTACTAAGTCAAATCCTCACGCAACCATAGAGCTCACTGGAGGACTTTGGTTTACGCAGTTTAGTGTACTGCATGGTTCTCACAAGAATAAAAGCAGAGAAAACAGTATATATGTGTGTGTGTTGTCTAGACTAGAGCATCCGGGGAAAATGCAATAAATAAATAAAATATATCTTTATATCTGATTTTAGGGAAATTTGGAGCTGCTGGTACAAAATTCATTTTCTAGACTTAATAGAGGATGCTATTTGTACTTATAAGGAACTTATAGTTCTAATTTTTAATGTTTTGCCAGGGCATATCTGAAAAAGAAATTTGCCTATTACAACAAAATGTGGGTAAGATTTGGGCGTTATAGAAAATATATAGTTAGATTTTGAGGACCACTTCTGCTTGTAGATTATCACGGAAGACAGGACTGGACTCCTTCTATAATGTATTAACTGTTGAAAAACAACTCATTTATGTACTGAAGCAAAATTTTACTGATAGTAGATTAACATTCCTCTCCAGGGTGCTCTTTGACATCATAAACGTCTGCTGTAGTCTATCTAGCTTACATTAATTATGACTTTTATGACTTTTACTAGTAGCAACATTATCTATTAAGCTAAACTCACAGGAGCAGCAAAAAAGATTCTAAGCTCTTATGGCAAGAAATTGCACCAGGGTAGAATTAAGATCAACTGATGCCCTAAAGCACATCTTAACAATGGGCCCCCTTAATCCTTCCATTGTTTAACTGACAAAACATTAAGACGAATAGCGCTAGCACTTAGACTTATATACTGCTTCACAGTGCTTTACAGCTATCTCTAAGGCTTACCGAGTCAGCGTACAGCCCTCAACAATTTGGGTCCTCATTTTACCCACCTCAGAAGGATGGAAGGCTGAATCAACCTTGAGCTTGGTGAAATTTGAACTGCCAAATTGCAGGCAGACGGCAATCAGCAGGACCAGTGGTTAGAGTGCAGTAGCCTGTAGTATTGCACTCTAACCACTGTGCCATCGTGTCTAATACTGAAAACTAAAGTTGAGCGCGGCAGTGAAAAAGTGAAAGGAGGAAAAACGGGGTGGGTGGGGTTGTTTTCTGTACTTTTCCCTTCCCTTGATGATCTAAGCCAGTGGCCCCCAATTTTTGGACACCAGGGACTGGTTTCGTAGAGAGAGGTATCTCCATGGATTGGAGGGGCTTGGTTTTCTGTGCTGCTTCCATCCCTCAGATTGGGCTTCATTTGTTTGTGTGGCCTGGTATCTGGCATGCCATGGCCTGGGGGTTGGAGACCTCTTATACAAGCACATTAACCTCATTTTGTTTAGTGGTTTCCATATTTTTTGCACTATAAAGCATTCCGGACTATAAGACAAACCTAGCTTTTGGCGAGGAAAACAAGAAGAAATTTCTGCCTCTGCGAAATTTGCCTCATTGCAGCAAACAGCAAACAGCTTGGTCAGCTTCACCGCAGCCTGATTTAGCACAAGCAGCTGATTGGCAATTGGATCTGCTTCCTGGAATACCCCTAATTAGCTGTTCCAGGCTGCAGAATCACCACTATCCATCATTGCTGCCGCCACTACCACCTATCACCATTTCTGCATGCCCTGTTTACTGCCTCCGCATGTCCCATGTTTGGCCTATGAAGGTGCATTTTTGGCCTGTTGAGGGCAGCAGAGATCATTGCTACAGCTGCTGCTGTCACCTATCCCCAGCACCTGGAATGGGCCAAAAATGGGGTGTGCAGAGGCCAAAAATGGAGTGTGTGAAGGCCAAAAACGGGGTGTGCAGAGGCCATGATAGGCAGCAACAGCAATGGGCGGAGAAGGCGGTGATGGATGGTGGCTATCTCCACAGTCTGGACCAATTGATGGGTAGTATTCTGGGAGGCAGATCCAACTGCCAATCAGCTGCTTGTGCTAAATCAGACTGTGCTGAAGCTGACCAGGCTGTTTGCTGCAAGGAGGCAAATTGCCAGGAGGCAGAGGCTGTTGGTGGGTGTGCGAGGCTTTGGCAACATTCGCTCTATAAAATGCATAGAAATTTCCACCCATTTGTGGAAGGGAGAGTGTGTAGAGATAGAAGCCATGTGTAGGTTGTGTGCAGCAAACTAATGGGCCTCTCATGCCTACATGATCTCACCCAGTTCACATAGCCAGAATCAGTGATGGCCTCCTATGGGTACGGTCAGGTATGCAGAACCGGTAGGAAAAAAATTATTATTATTATCTTCTGGCTTTGGGTATGTTTTTCCTATCGCAGTAAATGAGGTTGAATGTATATAATTTTAGAAAAGCTGTACATGCCTATGTGTGTACATACACATACGGTTTATATAGTAGATAATGTATATTTTTTGTGTAATATAATATATATAATGTGTGTAATATGTGTATGCATATATACATATGGCATATATACATAGAATTAAATAGTGTATTTTGGATGTTCAGTAATAATAGATAGGGAAATTGTATCCGTTTGAGACAAGGAGAGGCCAGGCATCCTAATCCTAACCCAAACCCTTGACATGAGTGATGTCAACTTGTCCACCTTTAAGCCAGTCACATGACTTTTAAGCCATCCCGGTCACATAATCGTCAAGCCATTCCCACCTGGTCACATGGCTGGCAAACCACACCCACAAAATAAGCCACGCCCTCAGATTTAGGACATTATCCCTGACTGGTATATGATCTCATCTAGATTGTATCAACAGGATGTTCTTAAGGATTGGCAGGGAGAATTCACCAATAAAAATGCTGTTATTTTCTTCTACCTTTTGCTGCTTGGAAAACTATAAAAAGCAATAAACATTGCAAACCCAGTCAGACATTTTAACATCCTGCAATGACTTGTCTCTAATTCCATCAGGAGTGTGCCTTATATTCTGAAAAATACGGTAATTCAGGGTACTACATGTCAATTTACAACCATTCATTTAGTGACTATTCAAAATTTCAACAAAACTGAAAAAATGGACTTACGACATGTGGTGGGATTCAAATAATTTAACAACCAGTTCACAATTGCACCTCTCCCACTATCAGAGTGGACCCTGGGAGCTGCGTTGCAATGAAGAAACGGGAAACGGAGCTGCTGGCATGAGTGAAGGAGGAGAATCAGGGAGAAGAAAGAGGGAAAGCGTCCTTCTGCTTCCCTCATGCCAGTCACTTGTTGCCTGTTTCTCCATTATAGTGGAGCACAGAGTCCAAGATCCACTTTGATCACCACAGTGAAGGGCTGCAAAAAATGTTACTACCACACTGTAGGCGTGGTTTATTTTGTGGGTGTGGCTTGCCAGCCATGTGAGCAGGTGGGAGTGGCTTGATGATCATGTGACTGGGGTGGCTTAAAGGTCATGTGACTGGCTTAAAGATGGCCAACTTGACATCACTCATGTCAAGGGTTAGGGTTAGGGTGCCTGGCCTGTCCTCGCCTCAAAGGCCTCAACGAGATACAATTTCCCTGTTCATTTACTATTACTAAACATCCAAAATATACTATTTAATTCTATGTATATATGCCATATGTGGACGCACATATTATACCCAGGCACACAAAAATATACATTATCTACTATATAAACTGTCTGTGTTTGTACACACACACACACGCACACACAGCTCTTCTAAAATTATACACGTTCAACCTCATTTACTGCGATAGGAAAAACATACCCAGAGCCAAGAAGGGGGGAAAAAGAAAAAAATTCAAAATTCTTCTACCAGTTCTACGTACCTAACTAAATTTTTTTACCAGTTCTGCGTACCTGACTACCCATGGGAGCCCATTACAGGATAGTGGGCAAATAAACAGTTCACTTAAAACAGTGAGAACCTGCTGAATATCACCAGTGCTATGATCAGTTCTCACAATGACAACTATTGCAACACTCCAAGGTTGCATGTTAAAAATTCAGGGGCTTATCAACTGGCATGTATTTATGAGAGTTGCACTGCCCCGTTGTCATATGTTCACCATTTGGGACCTTCCCAGCTGGCTCAAACTCAATGGGAGAAACCAGAGTCATTTAACGACTACAGGATCCACTTAACAACTGCAGTGATTTGCTTAATAACTGCAGCAAAAATATTGTACAATAGAGTGCCTTGCCTAGCAACAGATATTGGAAGATCAACAGATGGAGGCAACTTTTGCTTGAAGGTCAGGATAAAAATAGAAAATTAGAATATGACTTACCACTGAATATGCCTCAGCTAGAGATATAGAAAAAAAGTTATCCAAAGTAGTGAAGAAAGGAGAAAATCAAGTGGTCCAGGGACAGATTTTAAGACATCTTTAGCCATTTGGAAATGAGTTCGTTTTATATACTGATTTTAAAACATTTACCTAAAACACCTCCAGTTTTATATATTCGTTCCCTAGCCCAAATTCACTTTCTCCTTCTTCAGTATTTAATAGCAGATAAAAACAAATAGTAATAAGCCATTACTGTGTAAACAGCTTTTTTCCATTTGGAATAAGGTATGCCAGGAGCCTGTTAACAGCTGCTCCACACTGAAATAAATTCTAAAGTGCCTTGTTGAAAATGGCTGAAAGGCTGCTATTAAATCATTACGCAAGTTCTGAAAGGAAGGCTGCATTGTTTATAAAAAGTCAACCCTTTCAATAGATCAATCTATCTACCTATCATGCATAATATAGAAGCCAAGGTTCATCAAAGTTTCTCGTAAAACTTGAGTATAGAATAGAACCGTGGTGGCCACGGGTGGTGCACAGAGCCCTCTCTGCAGGCACGCAAGCTGTTGCCTAACTGAGCTCCACTATGCATGTGATCGCGCCTTCCGTCGGCCAGCTGATTTTCAAGTATCTGCCCCACACGCACAGAGGGTGGGGCGCATGCAGGAGATATGTGTGTATGCACAGGGGGGGCAAGCATGCATGTATGGGGAGCAGGGGAATGCAGGCAGCTCCCCCACATGGCCCATTTTTGGTCCCAGGAGGCTGCAGGGAAGCCTGCTAGGCCTAAAACAGGGGGGTGCAGCCAGGGGTGGGCTACTGCCCGGAAGGGGGATAAAGCAGAGGGATAATGAAAATGGAGCTCCACCCCAGAGCACTCAATTTGCATTGAAAAATGTTGAAAGAAAATGCAGGGCGTCCTGCATAAGCCCCGCCCACAGTGTAGTAGTAAAAATTTTGGTAGCCCTTCACTGGGTGCAGCTCCCCCATGTGGTCCATTTTTGGTTCCAGGGAAGCCTGCTAGGTCTAAAACGGGACGGGTAGTCACACTCATATGTGTAGGGGGACAGGTGTCACAGAGGGGAATCACATGTTCATGCACAGAGGGGGTGGAGGAGTGCAGGGAGTCGTGCATGCATTTGAAGGGGGCTGGGAGAAGCACAGGGGGAGTCACATGCATGTGCAGGGGTGGGAGGTGCAGGGTGGTGTTGTGCATGTATTGCATTATGGGCGTTGTCACGCGTGCACACTTTTGGCATGGAATGAGAAAAGCGTTAGCCATCACTGGAATAGAATATTAGAATTCGTTCTGACAAATGCTTCCTGAGACAGTAACAATTGCACACTTAGTCCTAAAAAACCCTCTTATTATTTAAACAGTTGTGAATTATGTTTGTTCACAGCCCATAATGAATCCCAAGCAGTTTGTGAATAGTCCGACAGAAGTTTGCTAGTGTTTCAGGGTAAGTGAAAGTGGCTTAACAGGCTCTGTTCTGTTTGCTGCAAGAAGTTAAATTGCTGGGAGGCAGAGACCAAAGTGTGGAAGTGGCTGGGTGGGACTACATTCAATGTATAAGACACACCCAAGTTTTCACACTCTTTTGGGGTAAAAAGGTATGTCTTACAGTCCGAAAAATATAGTAATTGCCAAGTATCTTGGCAAGATTGATAGGAGCTTCAGAATTTAAACCAACCAGAACAAATGAAGTTGCTTCCTGCAAAGGCTTATGTCCCTTTGCTCCTCCTTTATGTCTTGCAATCATCTCCAAACTTAATTCCTGAGTCGCCCTTTTTGTCTTAACTGTCTTTGCCTTCTGGCAGCTCATGTGTGCACTGGGAAGTGTTCCTCTGCCTCTGTTCCTCTACCTTGCTGATGACAGCTTATGAAGGCTCTAGAGTCAGCACAGAACTCCCAGATGGTCGTTTCTGGCCTCCAAAGGGCCTACGGGTGGTAGTGGAAGCTGTTTTTGCCCTCCCCAGGTATGGAATTATGGGTGTGGGCACTCACGCATGTACAATAGCATGAGCACATGCACTTTCGGCACCTGAGAGAAAAAAGGTTTGCCATCACTGGGATAGACCATGCATCGTTGTAATGTCCACATCCACAACCTATGAGTAGTGCTTCTGACTTTGTATAATAATTTGGGATAGTTTCAGGATAGCAGTCAGTGACTTCCTAGCTGGTTGTAAAAGGAAGACTGTTCTGTGTATGCAGAGCCTTCCCAGTAGTATAGTCATTACTTTTCTTTTCCACTTAAAGCATCTTTATAGCATCATCCCATGTAATTGAAGTAACATAGTGTTTACACCCGGCAACTATCTGGATTAGTCCCTGCAGTTTTCTTGGCAAGATTACAGAAATGGTTGGCCATTGCCTGCTTTCTAGAGCTGACAGAGAATGACTAGCCCAAGGCACCCAGCAGACTTTGTGCCTAAATCAATGATGGCGAACCTTTTTTTCCTTGGGTGCCGAAAAAGCATGGGTGTGCACTATCGCACATGGCCGAGTGCCCACATCCATTATTCAATGCCTTGGAGGGCGAAAACAGTTTCCCACACCCTCTGGAGGCCAGAAATGGCCTGTTTCCCAACTTCTGGTGGGCCCAGTAGGCTCGTGTTTTGCCCTACCCAGGCTACAAAGGCTTCTCAAGTGCTGGGGGAGGGTAAAAACGCCCTCCCCTATCCCCCCAGAGGCTCTTTGAAAGCCAAAAGTGCCTTCCCATAGCGTCTGTGTGAGCCAAAAATCTGCTGATCAGCATACACATGCACTTTGGAGCTGAGCTAGGGTAACAGCTCACGTGCCAGCAAATATGGCTCCGAGTGCCACCTGTGGCACCCGTGCTATAGGTTCACCATCACTGGCCTAAGTGAACAGAGCAGTATGCTCAGACACTTGTTCATTAGATCTATTGCCTTCTGGTTGGTCAAGGCCTTTCGGAGAGTGACATGTAGTTGGCTCCTTTGTAACATTATTTTCCCAAATCTTTCTTGTTGTATCATTTGTCCCAACAATGTACAGAAAGGGATAGTGACCAATGTGTTTGATTAGTCAAGTTAGCTTCCCATCAGGTCCTGGATCTTGCCATACATCCCTTAATATGTTGTCTGGTTTACAAATTGTCATTTTCATTCCTCTCACCAGTGAGTCGCCCATCACTACTACATCAATGGTTGGGTTTAATTTTTTTAAATTTCTGTTATGTGGGCGTGGCTTGGTGGGTGTGGTGTAGCTTGGTGGGTGTGGTTTTGGTGGGCATGGCAGGAAAGGAGTTCCATTCCCTCTCCACTCCAGGGAAAGGTTACTGCAAAATTCCCACCCCCACCCCCTGATCTGCTGGGACTGAGGAGGTAGAGAATAGAAGGGGGAGGGGCCAGCCAGAGGTGGTATTTACTGTTTCTCTGAACTACTCAAAATTTCTGCTACCGGTTCTCCAGAACTGGTCAGAACCTACTGAAACCCATCTCTGTACTACATGTCTTTTCTTCTTTTGGACAGTGGTTCGAGTCCTCACCTGTGGGGTATCTAAGAATACAAAATTCAGACCTAAATAAAGAGTTTGGAAGAATCAGTAAGTCTAAGATTCACAACTCAGTTAGATTTCGTAGTTCTTTCGATCTGGATAGCATTTTAATTGTTGATTGTCTATGGAGTTTCTCAATCATCCTTGTTATGGTTGCCCCAAAATGCTTTTTCAAAAGTCAACTGGATTTCCTTTGTTTAGAAGACATTTTGCTTCTCATCCAAGAAGCTCCTTCAGTTCTGACTCAATTGTTGGTTATGTTGCTTCACTTTTATATCTATCTTCCTAATGATTTATCTATCTACCTGCAAGTGCACACTTTTTGGTTTATATCAATATGTTTAAATGACTCCTCTCTCCTCCACAGATAAGATTAAGATTTTTTTTCCAAACAAAGGAACTGTATTAACAATGATGTGTTTCCAACAAAATAATAGGGGTTGGGGGAAAATCAGTATACTACAATATGATATATAATTCATATATCACGTAGTCATACCTAAAACTATCTACTCTACTAACTTTAACAAAAACTATATTTTTCTATCTCTCTTTCCATCTTATCATTAGATGCTTTTGCTACTGCAGTTGCTCTGCCTTTATTGCATATATCTTTTGCCTGTCATAACCATTTTATTTTTGGTCAAACAATTGGATCAGGCTGGATGAATCTTAGTCTTATTATTGAAGAACTTAGCAATATCATTTCAAAGGATTTTTGATAGTCATGACTCTTATAATAAATATCTTTCATAACCTGTTTTACTCAAACAACCCACTTAATTTTTTTGAGCATTCACTGTCATATTTTTCATTAAAAGACCACATTTTCCTTCCAATGTTTCAGGCTGCTATTAATTTATAACTCCATTCAGCTTTCCCAAGAATCACTTTGTTCTTGCTCTGAGGGATCCTAACTGTGTAGCTGGACACAGCTGCCATTTAAATTACTATTTCCTTAAAGAAAATAACATTTTTCTCAAGTATTCACAGCAATCAAATGTTCACTCAATGACATGGGATGAAATAAAGACAACCTTGACCCTGAAAGCAGAGGGGAATTGCTGTAGTCACAAGATTATCTGTACAGAAGACATGAAATAATATTCTTAGATCAAGCCACAAAAGTTGAAGACGTTTAAAATCCTCTGGTTTCTGAACGATTTGTGATTCAGTAGCATTGTACTGATAACTAGCTAATTATTTTTTTACTTATCGTGGCTTTTTATTCATGCTATAATAATGCAGAAGGAGCACTGGCTACTGCAATGTTTTGTATATGTTAATGAATCAAAATTGAAAGCTATAGAAATTAGTAAAAAGGTTAGTGCAGAAATTGACCTACGATCATTTTATCAAGGAATTTGGCCTGCACTTGTTTGGAGACTACGTGAGTCTAGATCAGTGGTTCTCAACCTTTCTAATGTTGTGACCCCTTAATACAGTTCCTCATGTTGTGGTGATCCCCAACCATAAATCTAGTGCCAATTCTCCCAACAGAGCTTTAAGCTGATTTGCAGGAAGGTCAGAGGGACCCCCCCCCACTGTAAATGCCTGACTGGTTGGATTGTAAAAATATGTTCCAAGGTGCCAGAATAGAAGCTTTAGTTCCTAACACCATAGGAAATTTGTCTTTTCCCATGGTCTTAGGCAACTTGGTATGTTGAGTTGTGTGATGGTTCTTAATGTTTCTTAATTGTTCTGCTTTTTAATATTAGATATGTAGACTGTATTGTTTGCTGGGAGCCGCTCCGAGTCCTCAGAGAGGGGAATCAAATCAAATCAAATCAAATCAAATCAAATCAAATCAAATCAAATCAAATCACAAAAATAAAAATACTCCTGAGGCAAGTTTTAATCCTAGACAGGTCCAGAAAGGGGTTCCAACTCACCGCTGCTTCTGCATGCACAGAAGCAAAATCTTGTTGGGATGCGCCCGCCTGCCTGCCAGTCACCTGGAGTTCCGTGTGCATTGCGGGTTTTGCTACTAGTGCACAAAATGGCCCATAACCAATAAGGAACCCAATACTGGACAGGTCCATGCAATTACCTTGGTGGCAATTTGGAAATATTTTCCCATTTCTTTTTTCCAGAGGTTACCTTAGGCAAGAATTATTTCTATGCTTCATCCCTGAATCTGTGGGAAGTAGGGGGAGGAAGGAGGGAAAGTATACAGATGTGAAGAGTCCTGAGGCAGGGGTGGGTTCTATTTACCTTCCCCATTGGTTTGCATCATGACGGAAGCGCATGTTTCGCATGAGAGAGAGAGAGAGAGAGAGAGCTTTGCTTGAGTGCACACATCACTTCCCAGAAATGACCCTCTGTACATGTGCAGAAGCCTTTGTACATGCGCATAGAAGGTTTTTTTGCAATCCATGGTGACTGGAGGACCAGTTCAGGAGTGTGGACTGACCGTCATCATTACCAGTTTGGCGAGCGATTCCAAATTTCCACTACCGGTTCTAAAGAACCAGTCGGAAACAGCAGCAACCCACCTCTGCCCTGAGCATGTCAGGAGACTTACATTTGTCTCATTATCTCCATCCCCCTCCTCCTTTCTTTTCATCCCTCTTAAAAAAATTTCTACGGTGTCTCTTAAGGGTTTGTTATATGCAAATCTCCTACTCTGTGCTTTGTGCTATTGTTTGGTGCAAAACCCCCTACTCCCTGTGACAAAAAAAGCATGTTCCCCAAGGTCACGCACTCCCTCTGCGCCCCCACCCCAGTATTTGAGAAACACTGGAATGACACAGATAATTGTCTTGAATCAGAAAGGAAGGAAGGAAGAAGGAAGGAAGGAGGGAAGGAAGGAGGGAAGGAGGGAAGGATGGAAGGAAGGGGGGAAGGAAGGAAGGAGGGAAGGAAGGAGGGAAGGAAGAAGGAAGGAAGGAGGGAAGGAAGGAAGGAGGGAATGAGGGAAGGAAGGAAGAAGGAAGAAGGAAGGAGGGAAGGAAGGAAGGAAGGAGGGAAGGAGGGAAGGAAGGAAGGAGGAAGGAAGGATGGAAGGAAGGAGGGAAGGAGGGAAGGAAGGAAGGCAGGAGGGAAGGAAGGAGGGAAGGAGGGAAGGAAGGAGGGAAGGAAGGAAGAAGGAAGGAAGGAGGGAAGGAAGGAAGGAGGGAAGGCAGGAGGGATTGAAGGAAGGAAGGAGGGAAGGAAGGAAGGAAGGAAGGAAGGAAGGAAGGAAGGAAGGAAAATTCTGATGCTACCTGACAGATTGCCACAAGGAAACTCAATGGGGAAGCCAACAGAAAGTTGGAAGTTGTTCCTCTCCTACTGCTTCCCCCACCCATCTATTCATTTTCTTTCTCTCTTCAGCAAAGGAAATATCTTTAAAATGATGACACAGCAGGGCACAGATTGTCTAGTTATATAATATAGTTAATTCAAAACCGCATCAATTCAAAAATATATGAAGAGGCCAAAGTCTATTATAGAGAACAAAAGTGGAATAGTTTAAAAAAATATCTACCAATCAACCTCTTTAGAAAATACAAAAAGAAGCATACTTAGTTTCATTATCTTCATATATGTAATGCCTTTCCCAAATAATTTTCTAATTTATCTCATGTCTCCCAGAACAGCAAGTTCCGTGATCAAAAGGATCATTATAAAAGATTGGGTAATATCATGTACAGCAAGGTATGGTTTTCAAATTTTGAAGGAGAAAATTATTTCTTCTTTTTTTTATTTTTACAATCTTCCAGTAAGATGTTGCAGGCTGGCAAAGCTGCCACACAGGCTATAACTGCAATTTGCACTTAGAGCGAGTTCTACTACAATACTGTTTTCCATTTTATTTCTTTTTACATGTTTGGGCAGCACTTGTAGTGTTACTTTTCTCATGAAAAGAAACCCACATTGTAGAAGAGAAACAGGATGAAGCTTTATAACAAAGCAGAACTTGTTCATCTAGCTCAGTGATGCCTACAGCCAAATTTAATTTAATTTAATTTAAAATTTAATTTAAAATTTAATTTAAAATTTAATTTAAAATTTAATTTAAAATTTAATTTAAAATTTAATTTAATTTAAGATTTAATTTAATTTAAGATTTAATTTAATTTAATTTAATTTAATTTAATTTAATTTAATTTAATTTAATTTAATTTAATTTAATTTAATTTAATTTAATTTAATTTAATTTAATTTAATTTAATTTAATTTAATTTAATTTAATTTAATTTAATTTAATTTAATTTAATTTAATTTAATTTAATTTAATTTAATTTAATTTAATTTAATTTAATTTAATTTAATTTAATTTAATTTAATTTAATTTAATTTAATTTAATTTAATTTTTATGACTTTTAGGCCGCCCAATCCCAGTGAGACTCAGGGCGGCTTACAACGATAAATAGTACAGTGGTACCTCTACTTAAGAACGCCTGTACTTAAGAATGTTTCTAGATAAGAACCGGGTGTTCAAGATTTTTTTGCCTCTTCTTAGGAACCATTTTCTACTTAAGAATCCGAGCCCGGAAAAATTTCCCAGGAAATTTGGGAGTGGCAAGAAGGCCCAGCCAGTTTCCTGCCATTCCCCCTTTAATCCCAGCCATCTAGGCTGCCAGAGGAGCCTTTCGTTGGCGCTTAAGGAGGCTTTGGCAGTTTAGAGCGAACGAAGCATTTTCCTTTCTCTGGGCGCTTGGAGAGGGAATAAACCTCTGCCAGTGCCCAGAGAAAAGAAATGCTCCCTTCGCTCTGGGCAGCCGAAGAGTCACCACAGCGAAGGAAAGGTGCCAGCTACAAAGTCTTCGGAGAGGGGCGGCATACAAATCTAATAAACTATAACTATACAAAGTGAGCGAGCGAGAAGAGAGGGGAGCCCTTCAGCATGGGAAGGAAGAGGCAGCAGGTAGTAGCAGCAGCAGCCAGTGTATGGGAGGCAGCCTTGCGCCGGCTGTATTGGAGGTGCGTTCTCCTCCTCGCCGCCTAAGAGTGCCTCTTTTTTTTTAAGCCTTAAAGTTTTGGATTTTTTTGATCCCTCTCATCTCACCTTCTTCCTTCGGCAGCAACTGTTCCCCTCTCTTCTTCCTCCTCCTTCTCCCACCCAAATTCCAAGCTTTTATTTCTTTCCTAATGGGTTTGCACGCATTATTTGCTTTTACATTGATTCCTATGGGAAAAATTGCTTCTACTTAAGAATGTTTCTACTTAAGAACCTGGTCACGGAACGAATTAAGTTCTTAAGTAAGTACCACTCTACATACAATAAGCAAGTCAAATAACTAGTTATAAGAATATTAAATCACCATGGCCAACTTGCTGCGGGCCAACTCGCTGTAAAACAAGAGTTACACTGATATCAATGAAATGATGGAATAGAATAATTAAAGTTAGGATGCAAAAGAAGGGACAGAATAATATGTGAATGACAAAAATTAAAATGATTTTTATTTAGTTTTTAAATAATTAAATGAATTGTTAAATTGTCTTGCAGCGAATTGTTCATGGTGAGTTGGCTGCGTTGAGTTAGCCATGGCAAGTTGGCTGTGGTGAGTTGTCCCATTCTATGCCTTGCCTAGACAAAAGATCTCTGAGATTCAATTCAATTCAATTCAATTCAATTTATTACATTTGTATGCCACCTCTCTCCGAAGACTCTCCGAAGATTCTCAAGAGGCTAGAGGAGTGTTACTGGCTGGGAAATTTTGGGAACTGAAGTCCCCACATCTTCAAGCTGCCGAGGTTGAGAGATATAGGGCAGGGGTGGGTTCTAACTTACCTCACTGCTGGTTCGCTCCTTCCTGTGCCGTATGGGGGTGCCTCATGGGTGCATTCATGCCTTGTGCACATGTACATGTGCAGCAATGAAAAATATGGCCAAAAAACAAAGTCAAGAAAAAGATGGTGACCGCATGCACAGTGCTGGAACTCAGCTTCTTGCATGCTCAGAAGGAAAAAATAAATTTAATGTTTTTAAAAAAACAAATGCAAAATATTCAAAAAAAAAGATGGCAGCACCACGGACCGGCACCAACCAATCTGGTTGGATGACATCATTGTGAGGTCACCAGTGGGTCCCTACTGGTTCAGGTGAACCAGTCTGAACCAAGAGGAACCCCTGATACAGGGCTAGAATCTAAATCTGAATCTTTTTCTCATAAAAAACAAAACTGCATCTCCAAAATACAGTTATGGAGTTATGAGAAAACCTTTTTGCAGTAATGGAAAAAAATACACCCACTTTGCTAAGGTTGGAGCTTGTTTTCCTAGCCCATAATTCTCAGCTTTAAGAAATTAACAACATAATGCTGGTTTTGCATTACTTGACTTTTGTATTTATTTATTTTATTTTATTTATTTATTTTGTCCAATATACAATGAGGGTTTTAATGGGTATATATCTATATACACATAGTAAAATACATGATGAAGGTTATAGAGGAGATACTCATAGTAAAATATATCTAAGAAATAATAGAAAAGAAGATATAGTAATAGAACATATCAATGAAAGAATAGAAGAAGAGATATAGGAATAGAAGAAAGGAATAGGAGATATAGGAGAGCAATAGGACAGGGGATGGAAGGCACTGTAGTGCACTCGTACTCGCCCTTTACTGACATTTTAGGAATCTGGATAGGTCAACCGTAGATAATCTAAGGGTAAAGTGTTGGGGGTTTGGGGATGACACTATGGAGTCCGGTAATGAGTTCCACGCTTCGACAACTCGGTTACTGAAGTCGTATTTTTTACAGTCAAGTTTGGAGCGGTTAATATTAAGTTTAAATCTGTTGTGTGCTCTTGTGTCGTTGTGGTTGAAGCTGAAGTAGTTGCCGACAGGCAGGATGTTGCAGCATATGATCTTGTGGGCAATACTTAGATCTTGTTTAAGGTGTCTTAGTTCTAGACTTTCTAGACCCAGGATTGAAAGTCTAGTCTCGTAGGGTATTCTATTTCGAGTGGAGGAGTGAAGGGCTCTTCTGGTGAAGTATCTTTGGACATTTTCAAGGGTGTTAATGTCTGAGATGCGATATAGGTTCCAAACAGATGAGCTGTATTCGAGGATGGGTCTGGGTAAAGTTTTGTAAGCTCTGGTAAGTAGTGTGAGATTGCCAGAGCAGAAGCTACGTAGGATTAGGTTTACAACTCTTGAAGCCTTCTTGGCTATTTTGTTGCAGTGGGCTTTGGCACTTAAATCTTTTGTTATTAATATACCAAGTACTGTACTGAACCAGTGATTTTGGAATTGCAAATTGTTTCTAAATGTATAATCTACGTCTACATGAACATTGAATGAAGTAAGGATTGACAATGTCAGAGAACAAAATCTACTATGTATTTCAGGCAACTAAACAAGCTAAACTGCTAAAATAGATCTACTTGATTTTGAGATATTAGTATACTAAGTCTAGCGATTCTTTTTCAGTTAATTAATTTGTTATTCTTGTAAGGTATTTTGTATAGGATTGAAATTTCAATTTTAATAATCATTAATTCAGGCAGAAATCAAGGGATTATAAAATATGAAGTGTCATTTTTGAGGGAAATACAAGCTTTAAATCTCATAAATGAATACTTTTCCTCGTTTTATTTGAGTATGTAATGACTGAGTGTTTAGCTTGCAAAGCACTCCAAAATGAGACCAGCCAAATTCACAATTTCCAGATTTATTTGTGTAAAATAAAATATAAAACATTATTTCCTAGCTGTTACGTGTTCTTTTGCTTTAGTATCAAGGATTGTTCTAAGAGAGAAAAGTTCTACTGAGAATGTGAGAGAAAAGAAAATCTATAGCCTTGCTTAGCACTGTAAATCAATGTTTTTAACCTTAGCGACTGAAGTCCATATATCTTAAAGTTGCCAGGGTTGAGAAAAACTGCTACAAATACAGTGCACACAAAAATTACGTACCAATCCTTAGTAAATTACATTTCTGTTGCAATCAATTTCAGGCCCATAGCTTTAAAAAAATCCTCAGACACCAGGAATCTGGTTATGGACTGTTACATATTTTTTCATCCATCTTGGGAAAAACAATACTAAATTATTTTAAAATGATAGCCTTACTCAGCCACTGTCCTGCTTCTATGTTATAAGTCAGACTTTTTGACTTTAAAAACCTCTCTCTCTCATTCAATCACCAGAGAAAATATTGAAAAACAGGAATACATTTCTTACAAGAAGGACAGAATTGCTTTAGGCTTCCATTTCATGAATGCCCAGAGATTCTTCCTCTTTCTCTTTTTAACGAAAATTGGGAATTTGATGGAGTGCCCTCTTTCTCATAACTGTAGCATCTCCAGTGGGAGATTCAAACTTTTAACCTACCAGGTTTTTTTGTGGAAAATGGGTCCGTTTTTCCCTAACATGGGATTTGTTTTATCAATGACTAACAGAAACAGAAGTTAGAAATCTAAAAGAAAGTTAGAAATGTAAAACGAAACAATTATATAAGGAAAGTTCACTAAAATGGATAAGCAAATATTATTAGTATGTGATCGTTATTAATGTATAGGAAATTATAGGGAGCATACACTCTGCCCCCCCCCAACTAGGAATAAAAAGAATCCCCCCCAAAAAAGACTGTAGATAAAACAATTTTTCCCCTTTGAAAGACAAACTCCAGAAGTAAACCTGAGATAGTTGGAATGCTAATCTCTAAGAATAATAATTAGATTGGAAAATGCCTGAAGCTATTAATAGATATAGCAAAGGTCAGATCCTGAAAATACTTAAGGAATGAGACTAAAAATGAATTACTAAGCATACCAGGACTTCCCTCTTCCTCCTCTCAGACAAGATTACCCCTCAAGTCAAGAAAGACAAAGCCAGGGGATTAAAAACCATCATGGCAGGTCAAAAAACAATCACACTCACTACAGAAACACACAAAATCTCATCAAGCTCAGCTGCACAAAACTCAAAGGGAGAACAAATATAAAAGCTACAGACTCATAATACAAAATTTGTTTGCAAGCAAACTCACAAAATTAACTGTACCCAAACAATGCACCATGTAGATGTTGATTTTTTTATGCTTAATGAAAAAAAAAAGAGACAGCAATTTATCCCAAATTAGGCAAAGGCAGGCAAGCTGGTTGGGTCACGTGGAAGGCAGGCAGATTCGGGAATTGCTTGCAGGCCAATCAGGCCGCTCAGTTAGGCCATGGCGGCGAAGGCAGGCAAGTGGAGGTTCTCGGGATTTGGGAGTCGCTCACAGACAGTGATGGGCTCCTATGGGTACGGTCAGGTACGCAGTACCGGTAGCAAAATTTTGATATTTTTTTTTCTTATTTTCCCTCTGGGCATATTTTTCCTATTGCAGTAAATGAGTTTGAATGTGTATAATTTTAGAAGAGCTTTGCGTGTGCGTGTGTGTACATACACTTTATATAGTAGATAATCGGGGGTGGGCTACTGCCCGGATGGGGGGGAATGCAATGGGGTAGTGAAAATGGAGCTCCAGAGCACCCGATTTGCACTGAAAGATGTTGAAACAAAATGCATAAGCCACGCCCACAGTGTGGTAGTAAAAATTCAAAGTGTTGGTTATGACCTATAAAGCCCTACATGGCATCGGACCAGAATACCTTCGGTATTCTGCCTTCTGTCGCATGAATCCCAGCGACTGATTAGGGCCCACAGAGTTGGCCTTCTCCGGGTCCCGTCGACAAAACAATGTCGTCTGGCAGGACCCAGGGGAAGAGTCTTCTCTGTGGCAGCCCCGGCCCTCTGGAATCAACTCCCCCCGGAGATTAGGACTGCCCCCAACATCCTTGCCTTTCACAAACTTTTGAAAATCCACCTATGTCGCCAGGCTTGGAGAAATTGACATACCCCATGCACGGTTTGTTTGGATTGTATGACTGTTTTATAATGTTTTTTTAATAATTGTTTTAAATATTAGATTTGTATTTCTGTATTATTTGTTGTGAGCCGCTACGAGTCTTTGGAGAGGGGTGGCATATAAGTCTAATAAATAATAATAATAATAATAATAATAATAATAATAATAATAATAATAATTATTATTATTATTATTATTATTATTATTATTATTATTATTATTATTATTATTATTATTATTATCCACGGCAGAAAAAGCAGGGAAGCAGGCAGGTGGAGATGATGGGAGGAAGCTAGGCCGCAACTCTCAGAGTTACCCAGGCAGTCTGATCAGGGTGGTTCAGTTGGGCCGCAGGGCGAGCCACGAGTGCCGCATGGGATGCAGCTGTGACGGCGAAGGCAGGCAAGCTGGAGATGGAGGCGCTCGGCTGGAGTTGTTCACAGGCAGATCAGGGCCACTTAGCTGGGCTGCAGGGAACATGTGGGAAGGCAGACAAGCTGCAGAGACTTTGTGGTCAATGCAAATGGGGAGCCAAACAAAAGCAACAACTATGCTAGGGAGGCGAGATGAGGAGTGACTGGGTAGGGTGAACGTGTGGGCGGGGCAAGTGGGGAGCAGACAGGTGGGCAAGAGTGGGTGGGCAGGGCAAGTGGCAGGCAGGTGGGCAGTGCAAGTGATAAAAAGGGCCAGCCAGTGGTGGGATTTGCTCGTTCTCCAAAATTTTAACTACCGGTTTGCCTGAACCGGTCCGAATCGGCTAAATCCCATCTCTGATCTCCACCTGTTTCTATATTTTGAGGCTTTGCTTCTGCTGTTCAGTCTTTTCTACCCGCTTTCTAAATTCAGCTGTTACTGATAGTTGTCATATTGCTGATATTTTTTGATCACTTCCATCTCATCAAACAAATGAACTACCTATTTCCTCCTGCAGAGTTTTTTTCATTGTTTCTAATTTGCTTTTCAAGGGACTTGTTGAATTGCTCCTATAACCTGCGTCATCCTCTTACCTCCCCTTTTCAGTTGTCAAGAAGAGTAATTCACAGGTCATACCAGTAATAGTTTTTCTAATAATGTTGACAAAAATCTACATTTAGAAATGTAGAAATCTCCATGGGTTGGGATATGAAACTGCTGAGTGCTTAAATTAGTTCCTTAGTTCCAAGTCTAATGATGATAAATTGCAGTAAAAATCATGTTGGAAATTGACTTGTTTTTTTCTCGGCCTCCTGAGGACTAGCTATGAAATACCTGCTGTAATGCAGATTTTAAACCTTGGGTGCCTCCTATTGATAGGGGGAAAATACAAATACAATTTAAAAACCTATTCATTGGATAGGAAACAAGCCTTTTGGACTGATCCTTCCTGTTCAGTGATATTCTAAACAAAATAAAAAAGTTAGCAAACACATCTGAATTTAATCTGCAATTCAGATGCCCTGAAGTGGGATGGGAGTGCTGCTTCATAGTGGGTTTTGTTATACTACTTTAAGCTAACTTTCAAAAATAAGATAACTGAGAAATGATGGTTTTCTGAAGACTTTTATATATAAGCTGAACTCCTACTGTATTCAAATAAATATTCCAAACTCATGCCAAAGAGGGAATCCTATTTGCCTGATAGGAAAACCCAGATCCTATTTCTTTATAGAAATAGCTTGTAACACCCCTATTACACTGGTCAACAACACACACAAAAAGTCAGCAAAGATAATATGGAGTTTGATGTGCTGATTCCAAAAATATGCTTAGTTTTGCTCTATCACTTAAAGTTTCTGATATAGAAGCCTTTTTGTTATTACGTTATTTCTGATATGTAGATTACTGTTTTTTTTAATATTGCCAGTATATTTCCTATATACAGTACTTTATAATAATGATGCTGCTACAAGAAAACTATACCTCCTACAGAAAAACTATATACATTTTTGAAATCAGGACAAAAAATGATTCAGAAAAATACAATGTCAACTGCGATGATTACAAAAAATATATTTTGTAGACCTGTGTTATATGAGCTGGTCTTGAATTCAAAAAACATTGTTAGCATCTCTGCCTTGACAGTTTCTATGTACATCCACATTTCCTTTAGATAAGGTCGTTTTTTTAAAAAAATCACCCATTTATTAATTGCAAATCTTATCATTTCTTAATTTCTTCAGTTATATATATTTTAAAAAGTCCTCTGAACCAAAAGGATTTTAAGGTGAACTACAGGCGAGTTCTGAAATTGTTTTACTTGCAACATTACCTCTGGAACACTTTGAACTATTTATATTTGAAGTATTTACTTCCAGAATATGCCAAGCTGTCCTTTATCCCTAGGATGACTTAATCTGGAGGAGAGAACATCTGAGGTTGACTCAGCCTTCCATCCTTCTGAGGTGGGTAAAATGAGGACCCAGATTGTTGGGGGCAATATGCTGTAAACACACAAAATGCTGTAAATGTGCTATGAAGCGGTGTATGTCTAAATGCTATTGCTAATGCAATTGCTATAATCCAAAAGGAAACCCAACATGACAGATTTTGAGCGGTTGGTTCCTGTGTTCATGAATTTTCCACATTCTATATACAGTACTACTGTTTACTGTAAATGTTTCTCACAGCATACTTAATGGAGATAAATATACACTTATTTTTTTGCAAAAGGAGAATTATAGTGTAATTCAGTGTAACTTAAAGAAAAATCATATCAGTGCCTCTGATGCTGAAATTACTGCAACAAACTTAATTCTTGTTATCAGTTGCGAAGCCATTACACATGAGCAATCCATTGCACTGAAGCTCCAGCAAGATATAATTGTCTGATTATTGATTGTGGTCCATCAAGTTGTTTAAAACTCTTAGCATCTACATAACTTTTTTCCATGAAGTCTAACACACCTTTTTTAGAAACATAGAAACATAGAAGACTGACGGCAGAAAAAGACCTCATGGTCCATCTAGTCTGCCCTTATACTATTTCCTGTATTTTATCTTACAATGGATATATGTTTATCCCAGGCATGTTTAAATTCGGTTACTGTGGATTTACCAACCACGTCTACTGGAAGTTTGTTCCAAGGATCTACTACTCTTTCAGTAAAATAATATTTTCTCATGTTGCCTTTGATCTTTCCCCCAACTAACTTCAGATTGTGTCCCCTTGTTCTTGTGTTCACTTTCCTATTAAAAACACTTCCCTCCTGAACCCTATTTAACCCTTTAACATATTTAAATGTTTCGATCATGTCCCCCCTTTTCCTTCTGTCTTCCAGACTATACAGATTGAGTTCATTAAGTCTTTCCTGATACGTTTTATACTTAAGACCTTCCACCATTCTTGTAGCCCGTCTTTGGACCCGTTCAATTTTGTCAATATCTTTTTGTAGGTGAGATCTCCAGAACTGAACACAGTACTCCAAATGTGGTCTCACCAGCGCTCTATATAAGGGGATCACAATCTCCCTCTTCCTGCTTGTTATACCTCTAGCTATGCAGCCAAGCATCCTACTTGCCTTTCCTACCGCCCGACCACACTGCTCACCCATTTTGAGACTGTCAGAAATCACTACCCCTAAATCCTTCTCTTCTGAAGTTTTTGCTAACACAGAACTGCCAATGCAATACTCAGATTGAGGATTCCTTTTCCCCAAGTGCATTATTTTACATTTGGAAACATTAAACTGCAGTTTCCATTGCTTTGACCATTTATCTAGTAACGCTAAATCATTTACCATATTACAGACCCCTCCAGGAATATCAACCCTATTGCACACTTTAGAGTCATCGGCAAATAGGCAAACCTTCCCTACCAAACCTTCCCCTATGTCACTCACAAACATATTAAAAAGAATAGGACCCAGAACAGACCCTTGTGGCACACCGCTTGTAACCTGTCTCTGCTCAGAATACTCGCCATTAACAATAACTCTCTGATGTCTATGCTTCAGCCAGCTTGAAATCCACTGAACTATCCAGGGATTAAGTCCAATCTTCACTAATTTATCTATCAGCTCTTTATGTGGAACCGTATCAAAGGCTTTGCTGAAGTCCAGATAGGCAATATCCACGGCACCACCTTGATCCAACACCTTTGTGACATAGTCAAAGAACTCAATGAGATTAGTCTGACACGATTTGCCTTCAGTAAAGCCATGCTGATTTGGGTCCAATAAGTTATTGTTTTTTAGATGCTGATTTATCCTCTTTTTGAGTAGAGTCTCCATCATTTTAACTACAACTGATGTCAAGCTAACTGGCCTGTAGTTACCAGCTTCTTCTCTACTGCCCTTCTTGTGGATAGGCACAACACTGGCCATTCTCCAATCCTCAGGGACATCTCCTGTTAACAGGGATTGGTTAAACAAATCAATCAGGGGGGTAGCAATGACAGATCTGAGTTCTTTAAGAACTCTGGGGTGGATGCCATCTGGACCCATTGCCTTATTTATCTTTAATCTTTCAAGTTCTTCTAAGACATCGGCTTCTAAGATCACTGGAGCTGAATCCGTACAGCTGGAAGCAATGCTATATCCCTCTATAGTATTATTTTGTAAGGTGTCTTTTGAGAAAACTGAACAGAAGTAGCTATTGAAATGGTCAGCGATCTCCTTATTCCCATCAATGCATGTATTATTCCCGGTACTAAGCTTTGTGATGCTGCAGTTTTTCTTCTTCCTATCACTAATATATCTGAAGAAGGTTTTATCCCCCTTCTTTACAGATTTTGCTATTTCTTCCTCTTTTTTTTGAGCTTATAATGCTGATTGTGTTCCACTATAAAATATTTCCTGTGTGCATCTCCAGTTTTGTGTGGATAAGTCTTCTTTCTTTTAAATTAATGTGAATTTTTGGATACTTGCCTGAAAACATTGATTAGAAACTAATTTAATATTTTTTAAAGTTCTAATGGTCTAACAGGTGCATGCAACATTACGTTTTGCAAGTGTGCATAGTATAGCATCCTTTCTTTTTATAAAGCTTTCTTCCTCCCTTCCTTCCCAATTCCCTTCCTCCCTTCCTTCCTCCCTCCCTTCCTCCAGATCACATTAATCAAAAGAATCTGAAGCCTGCTAACACTGCTGGATTGGAGAGGCTGGGCAGATGATACAGGAGATAACCAGAAATATGCCATGCAGGGCTTTATAAGTAATGGCCAGTACCTTGATCACAATCAAAACCAAACTGGCAGCTAGCGTAGCTCACATAAGAAGAGTTATGTAATACTTAGTCATGTCCATCACTACCACTGCTTTCTGGACTAATTAAAGCTTTTGTGTGGTCTTCAAGGGCAGTTCTGTATAGAGTACAGTATGTTGCAATAGTCAAGCTTGCACATCAGACAAACATTTTCTCCTACAAAGATCATTAGAAGGATTTCAAGAGGACTTTAATTACTTATCTCTTCTATTTCAGTGATTCTGCAATTAAGATTTCTGTTCTATGCTGTTTTTCAGAAATGTGTATACAAACATATACAGTGGAACCAAGGATTACTCATGACTTGTCAGATTCCAAGATATATTTTAAAGAGTGTTTTGGTGTTGTCTGAAATTGAATAAAGGGCTTTGCTACACAACAGAGCTGTTCTACAGTATTGCCATGCATATATTTCTCCATCACAACTAAGACCTGAAAGATTCATTGTCTATATGTAATTTCAAAATGCATTTAAGAACTAGTTCACCATATTGGCATGTACTGTATATCATTTTCATATTCTCATATCTTTTACAACAGATCAGATAAGAAGTGTGGTGAGCATGGCTTTTGGAAATTCTTGATTCTGTTCTGATTTAGTAATAAACAGAGACCTTAAGCAGGGATGTCAAATTCGTGGCTCGCAGGCTGGATGTGTCACATGCTGGCTTGTGTTTAGCTCAATTTAGCAAAGGGGGGAAAAGTCCTGATATGTCATACTGCCATGACGACATGAGTTTGACACCACTGCCCTAGAGCTTTACAAATTTATTTCTAAAGTTTCACTAAGTTGGAAAGAATAAAAAATAATATACCCATTATTTTATTGTCTTATGTAATAAATTATACAAAATTTCATTTACAAGGTATGAACATTCAAGAAAATAAATCTAGAGATTATCGTACTTTTTGGAATAAGAGGATGGAACTGTTGGTGTATCTTATACACCAAACACAGCCATTTTTGGCCTCTGGAAACCCTACCCTGCGTTTTTGCCAAATACAGGCCCAATTTTTTTTGCAAAAATGGGATTCACAGAGGGTTTGGGAAGCCTGCAGAGTGCTCCTGGGGGCTGGAGAGGGCAAAAACCTTTTTGCTTGTTTACTTCTTTGAAATCTTGGTGTGCCTTATACTCCGAAAAATATGATAAATACCTGCCCTATTTAACAAGTATACTTTTACAAACTAGATTTGTTTAGGCTTACTCTCCAATGTTAAAGTGTTTTACAGCTGTCTTCTGTTATTTGTATAAGGTTTCTGCTTTTTTCTTTAAGGTTACCGCCTTTTCATCATTCTTTTCAACTCCATCCCCCAATTTGTACATTCGGCTAGCATTGGCACATGCCCACATGTGTCCTAAGTCACATGCTTTTAGAGAATACTGCAATGCTTTATTCATGTCTTTTGATATCCCAGGAGCTCCTTGAAGATAAATAGTACTTAGGTTGAAACAGCTGGGAGCAAAATCTTTGTCACAAGCTTTACTATAATAGTCCCTCGCGAAAGAAACATTAAGCTTCTCATCTCCGTTTACTTGTCCATCTTGTAGCAGTAATCCAGCACTGTGACAAGCATTGATGGATTTATTCCCACCCTTTTCACAAGATTTCAAAAAACACTGGTAAGCAGTTTTCACATCTCTTGGAAGCCCACCTGTAAGGAAAAAGCACCAGTTATTGAATGGCATTATAATCATACAGCACAGTAAGCCATCAATCATGGTTTATAAAATACAGTGAGTACGCATAAGCCTGCTCAAATAATACATATTTCTTGAACAGCTTTATTAGTCTTTTCTTTTCGACATAATCTCAGGAACATAAAAAGAAACATGTTATCACCTTTTCCAGTCAAATAGTAATTTCCAAGTTTGTAGCAGCTCTCACTGTGCAGATTATTTTCACAGTTCTCCTTTAGAACTTTTGCAGCTCCATCAAAGTCGACTTTTATTCCAGCTAAATAATCAGCTAAACGATGGCAACCTGCAATTTTTCAAAGAAATAAATTATGACTGTATTATATTTCTGTTTGCAAGTTTGTTCCCTCTCTTTTTCTTTTTTGATAGTATTATATTCAATAAGGACAATAGTCGATTTATCCTGCTAAAATGGCCCAAAGAATAATATACTGTAATTGAATTCTGCACTGGAGATTAATTTGAATAGTTATGCAATACATGAAATTTCAAAAGCTAAGTCAATTGGACAGTATAGAAAATAGGTGAATAAATAAAAATGTTATTTTAGCATGGCTAAGTGTATTTTTCATTAATAGCCTCAGATTTTGTCCATCTGTAATGCCTATCAGAACATGATCAAAACTTCCATTATATCATATTTCCCTATTCCATGGTTTATTTCTGCAGCACTTTTAGAACAAGCCCATAATTCCAAAGGAAGGTATATAATTATAAACCTATACATTTGAGTTCAGAACTACAGAAAAAACAATTGCTGCCAACCTGCCTTCCACTGAGGACCTGTATACTGCACGAGTCAAAAAGAGGGCAGGGAAAATATTTACTGACCCCTCGCATCCTGGATACAAACTGTTTCAACTCCTACCCTCAAAACATCGCTACAGGGCATTGCACACCGAGACAACTAGACACAAGAAGAGTTTTTCCCTGAACGCCATCACTCTACTAAACAAATAATTCCCTCAACACTGTCAGACTTTTTACTAAATCTGCACTTCTATTCTACTAGTTTTTCTCATCATTCCTATCATCCTTTTCCTCCCACTTAGGACTGTATGACTGTAACTTGTTGCTTGTATCCTAAGATTTTTATTAATATTGTTTCTTCATTGCTTATTTGACCCCTATGACAATCATTAAGTGTTGTACCACATGATTCTTGACAAATGAATCTTTTTCTTTTATGTACGCTGAGAGCATATGCACCAAGACAAATTCCTTTGTGTGTCCAATCACACTTGGCCAATAAAAAAATTCTATTCTATTTTATTCTAAATACTAATTTGAACTTCTTTTTGTGTAATTATGCCCATGTGGTTTATTTTGTTACCCACTCCATACTAAAGAAAATATAGTTATGCCTGGAGATGGGTACATAAACTAATGCTTATAAAAATACTTAAAGCATGTGAATTAGCATGAATCTGTCTTCCTTCTAGAAACATTTTTCAATGGTACAACCCAACACCAGCAGATGACATGGCTCCCCAAATCAACACAAATTGTGGAAACTTTTGCAACTGATTGGAAACCAAGGAGCCAGAGCATGGAGGAAGAATGGAGAGGCACACACCGCAAGATGCTTAAAGTCTAGTGTGAAGTTTCCACAGTCTGTGTTGATTATGGGGAGCCATGTCATCTGCTGGTGTTGCTCCACTGTGCTTCATTAAGTCCAGAGTCAACGCAGCCATCTACCGGGATATTTTGGAGCACTTCATGCTTTCTTCCGCAGACCAGCTTTATGGGGATGCTGACTTCATTTTCCAGCAGGACTTGGCACCTGCCTACACTGCCCAAAGCACCAAAACCTGGTTCAATGACTGTGGGATTATGACAAATCACGGCTTGAACTATCTTACCTTGCATATAATTGAATCTCTCTCCTCTATTAAGTTTCACCTTTTAAGTTGCATTACTGGAATAAATGAACTTTTGCACGATATCCTAATTTTTTGAGTTTCACCTGTATATACTCTGACAGATCTCCTGCACGTTAGGTAAATGGAGTGGATGCAAATTTACTCCATTCCCAGAAATGCAGAAAAAAGGAGAAACTTTTCCTCTTTAATAGCCTGTAACTCCACAGTCTTAAGTGAATCGATTTTAAGAGCATTTAAATAATCTTTGCAGAATGAAAAGCATAATCCGGTGGAGATATAAATTACCCTGCAGTCTTCGCGATCATTCATTTCTAACGCTGCTAGGGACCTTACCCTCAGGATCGTGCTCCTTGTAGCACTGAAAACTATATTCTATTCCCAGATTTTCCAAGTAAACTTTCACTTCCTCTTCATCTTCGAAATTGACTAGCCCGGACATTTGTTTTTCAGGACAGAAAGATAAACGAGAACGAAAACTACCCCCAGCCTGCGTGGTTCGCGCGGATAAGCGGAGAATATACTGTAAGTGAAAGCGTCCTTGGATTCTCAGCGTCCTTTCTGGCCACCCGGAAGACAATCGGGGACGGACGCAATCTGGAGAGCAACTTCCGGCACATAATTTTACGGGAAGGGACCAAGTTGGAGGGAAGTCGGAAGTAGAAAAATTACTCCGGAAGTGGTAATGCGGTTATTCCAAAAACCATTATATCCGGAACTCAACTTGTTTTAAGATTAAGTTTTTAATAAGGATTTTGCCAGGAACACTGCAAAGTGCTGCTGCTGCTTGTCAGCGGCAAATTCCTGAGGAATAAGTCGTGTTAACAACGCTGTCTTTTCTCAGAAGTAAATTATTCAGTGGTTACTGGCTTTCTTCGCCCAGGAAAATGGGAATAAAGCACACAATTTAAAAACGTTTGCATTGTTGCTTATGATTATCAGAAAGCTTTGAAAATTATTGTATATAAATATTTAAAAATATTCGCGGTGGTCTGCCTTTAGGACAATAGAACAGTAATACTCTGGAGGTTTAAATATAGATATAGTATGATCTGAATCTCAAACAAAAGGGGTGAAATTTAGAGGGTTTTTTTCTCTCCTAGTGGGACAGAAACATTTCCAATTCATATTAGTATACTGCTCAAAAAAATAAAGGGAACACTTAAACAACAGAATATAATTCCAAGTAAATCAAACTCCTGTACAATCAAACTGTCCACTTAGGAAGCAACACTGACAATCAATTTCATTTTGTTGTCGGCACATCCAGCTTTGTACAGAACAAAGTATTCAATGAGAATACAGTATTTCATTCATTCAGATCTAGGAAGTGTTAGTTGAGTGTTTCCTTAATTTTTTTGAACGGTGGATATTGTGACTTCCATTCTTGTTCTTTTTACAATAGGAATTTGGCTTCACTTGTCATCATCTACTCCAGTTTATATATGGGTTATGTATTTGTTGCAATCAGTAAAATATTACTCTTAGCAATACCTGTGAGATAATTTTGGGTATGTATGAAAAGATTACCTAGTAATTGTATTCATGTAAGTTTCATTCTGTATACATATCTGTTAAAATAGGTTCTAATTTTGAACTCCTTAGACTACCAATCAAAAGACTCAGGCCACAAGGATGTCCTAAAATCTCCCCCTCCTTGATTTCCTTTTTCTCGGCAACCTTAGTTTCAATTTTCACCTTTTACAGTCTTAATACTGTTCTGATTTTGGAGTTATCCTGTTATATCTGAGCCCTAAACCAGTGTTTCCCAACTTTGGCAACTTGAAGAAATTTGGACTTCAACTCCCAGAATTCCCCAGCCAGCATTTGCTGGCTGGGGAATTCTGGGAGTTGAAGTCCAAATATCTTCAAGTTGCCAAGGTTGGGAAACACTGCCCTAAACCCTTTTATATTATTTCTTTCCAACTATTTCAAAACATAATTTTATGCAGGTATTTCAAGATGAAGCATGCGTGTCATAGACTGTGGCATGCAATTGCAGGCTATAATGCTTCCATTAAAAATAAGAAATCCTGTAACCAGCTTAATTATTATGCATTGATGCCTACCTTTTGATTCCTTTACTTGAAGTAAATCTAAAGAAACCATCAGGTGGCAGCACCTACTTGCTTTTGACTATCCTCTGAAGTTAATCATGGTTAATAAATACTTCCATGGGCCATCCATATGGATTATAAGGCTAAATAACAGAAAGCAAGGACAAGCCATAATGTTGGTTGTGCCGTGCCCAAAATTGCTTTTGATGAGATAGGCGATTACTATACAAAGTTGATCAATAAATTATTAAATATTGCTAGAAAATTACTTAGATTTTCCTGTGAATTTACTAGGGGCAGAGTTTGATGGAAGAACGTTTTGATCTTTAAATTTACAAGTGGCTCTGCTTAGTGATAGTAATATAACAACAACAACAACAACAACAACAACAACAGAATTGGAAGGAACCTTGGAGGTCTTCTGATCCAACTCCCTGCTTAGGAAGGAAACCCTACGCTAACTTGTCTGCATGATATTTCTCCCCAAAAGATCAAGGAGACACCAATATTTTTATTACATGGAAATGCTTCCAGGATTCTATGGTGGTTTTTTAAAATCTTTTAAGTTTAACCATGCCCCTGACCGTAGCTACATTTTCATGTTTGCTGCAACGTAAGTATTCTGTGTTTCCAAATGCATTCACAAGCTACTTGTTTGATGAAAACAAACAAACAAGTGAGCTAGAAACATGATGTGCACAAATAAATGGAGGGTGTGATTCAGGCTACATTTTCGATTTGGGATTCTCCTACTGGGGTCAAGCAAGTAGCAAGGAAGGCGAATAGAATAGAATAGAATTTATTGTCCAAACTATTGTCCAAACTATCTACTTACTAGACACACAAGGAATTTGTCTCTGGTCATATGCTCTTAGTGTACATAAAAGAAAAGGATACATTTGTCAAGAATCAATCTGCACAAATGCCTGGATGCTCTTCTCCACGAATGACATCATAAGTTCCCAGCCTTGAACTATACAAGAGGGCAACTGTCAATCATTACGTCTGCAATTTTTTTTACACTCTCCAACTTGAGAGACTAAAAGCCCAAGGAATTTGGGGTGAACTTACTTCGGAGCACTTTTGTGGTGGCTCTGAAGGTTTTGGAAAATAAATAAACAAATTAATAAAAATAAATGAATAAATAAATAAATAAAGATAGATAGATAGATAGATTATACTGCTCAAAAAAATAAAGGAAACACTCAAATAACACTTCCAAGATCTGAATGAATGCAATATTTTCATTGAATACTTTGTTCTGTATAAAGTTGAACTTGCACTACAGCATGTGAAATCGATTGTCAAATCAGTGTTGCTTCCTAAGTAGATACAGTAGTTTGATTTCACAGACGTTTGATTTACTTTGGAGTGATATTGTGTTGTTTTAAGTGTTCCCTTTATTTTTTTGAGCAGGATAGATAGATGATAGGTATGTTGGTAGGTAGATAGATAGATAGATAGATAGATAGATAGATAGATAGATAGATAGATAGATAGATAGTTCCCCTCCAGCTTTGCCTAGCGCGTCTCCTTTAAGGCCAAGCAGCAGCTAGTTCCCCGGGAGCTTTTGTGTATATGCGTGTGTGTGTGTGCCTGCGTGTGTGGATTTAATGCCGGCTCGGCTGAAGCAAATTCACTTCCAGGTCGAGGGTGACAGCTAAGCTGGGGGGGCCCCGGCTCGCTTTTCCACGGTGGTCGGGGCCCGCCCCGTAATAGCATAAACAGGAGGCGAGGAGGACGCGGCCGAGGGGTCTCTGGCGCAGAAATGGTGAGTGGGTGGAATGGGGGGGGGGGGATTACAGCGGCTGCCTGAAAGGGACGCAGAGAGAAAGCGTCGGAAGAGCCACATGTGGGAGGATTGCGGGGGGGGGGGGGAGACAAATGGAAAAGCCCCGGAGAGAAGTACCCCTTTTTTTTACTTTCGGAATTTTGGAATCTGGCCTCCCTGCTTCCTATTTTGTCCCTTCCGATCTGTCACTAGATGCGGATCTTGCCTTCTTGGTCTCCAAGCAAACGGGCGAAGATGTCTCTGGGTTTTGGGGGAAGGGATTTTGCTAAGCTTTGCTCGGCCAAATAGGGTAAACAAATGGGAGGGGGGGAGTAGTGGGGTGTCGTGGTACCTCAACCCCCTCCCCCGCCCGATGCCCGTTAAATCATTCTGGTGGGATGAGAATTAGGGGTAGAAAATCTCTCATTGTGGCTTTTAGAAGGGATTGGAATGTGCAGCAACTATTAGATTCCATTATTATTATTATTATTATTATTATTATTATTATTATTATTGGATTCCATTATTAGTCTCTCATATATCTCCTATATCTTCTCTACTATATCCTCAATAACCATCATTGTGTATTATTGTGTATTGGACAAAATAAATAAATAAAATAAATAAATAAATTATGGCAAAGTATACATTCTACATACATACATACATACATATTTGTCAAGCACATATTGGAGGTATGTAAAGATATAATAATACAGTATTTATATACATGATACTAGTAAAAAAAATAAAAAGAAACATTGGTGCACTCATGCACGCCCCTTACTGACCTCTTAGGAATAGGGAGAGGTCAACAGTGGATAGTCTTAAGGGTAAAGTTTTGGGGGTTAGGAGATGATACTACAGAGTCTGGTAGTGAGTTCCATGCATCAACTACTTGGTTACTAAAGTCATATTTCCTGTAGTCGAGTTTGGAGCAGTTTACATTAAGTTTGTATCTATTGTGTGCTCGTGTGTTGTTGTGGTTGAAGCTGATGTAGTCATTGACAGGAAGGACATTGTGGCATATGATTTTATGGGCTATGCTTAGATCGTGTTTAAGGCGACTTAGTTCTAAGCTTTCTAAACCTAGGATTGTAAGTCTAGTTTCGTATATATCCCAAAATTTTGGATGGATACTGAAAAGGCGGCAAGCACATCCCCTCTATGTCATCTAGTGGTAGTTTGGATTTTTGCAGCCCAGCTACCATGGCTCTAGGTAAGATGCATCTGATCTCCTGCTCAGTCAGGGGACTCTATCCTTGAGCTCTGTTGATGTGTTTGGGACCAGCAGACAGCTCCCTTCCATTACTACATAATTCTGTTTACAAATGCTAATGGGAATTGGAATAGGAATTTCTCATATAGTCTTGCGTTGAAATTCAAGGGAAGAGACATCTGTTTTTTTATGGTAACTATGAGAACAGGTTGTTTATTTATTTGTTTGTTTTGTCAAGTATGTATTGACGGTATACAGAGATATAATAATACAGTATACTGTTCAAAAAAATAAAGGGAACACTCAAAGAACACATCCTAGATCTGAATGAATGAAATATTCTCATTTAATACTTTGTTCTGTACAAAGTTGAATGTGCACATGTGAAAATGATTGTCAATCAGTGTTGCTTCCTAAGTGGGTAGTTTGATTTCACAGAAGTTTGATTTACTTGGAGTCATATTGTGTTATTTAAGTGTTCCCTTTATTTTTTTGAGCAGTACATTATATACAGTACATGATATTAGTAAAAGAGAAACATTAGGGCAGGGGACGGAAGGCAATAGTATTCTATATGGTTTATAACAGTCACTTAGGTAGGGTAGGCACTTTTTGTGGCAGAAATTGACACAGTATAGTTTTAGATAATAGGAATCCCCCATGGAGTAAGAAAATAATTGCCAGCATTACTTATGTGTATATGAGAGAGATGGACAGAGCCGAAGAATAGATGGAAAGGCAAAGTATAGAAAATCCAAGGTTTGCAACTGTAGGAAAACCCTTCATGTGAAACTTATATAAGTTGCATGTAGTATAACCTACCTACTATATAATTTTCAATTTTATTAAATATAAGGAATAAGGAAAAATATATTTGATGAGATATCTCTTTTTTCTGTTATTCCTAAACTTATCAGAATGCTGTCCTTCTTTATGGTTGTGTTTGGCCAAGTTATGATGATTTTTCAGGCTCATCCACCCATTATATATCTGCTGTTTGATGTGACTGGTAGTTTGAGTTAGGTTTTGAGCATTACAAGCTGAGCATTCATAAAATACAGCAAAATGCCTGCATTTACTTTAAGAAAGTCTTGTAAGCTTTTTCACATCTGCCAGAAAACAGCAATGAACAATAGAAATTAGAATGTTATTTTAGTGTGAGAAAACAAGAATGTTCAGCACACATGTCTTAATATCAAAGATGGATGAATTTTCTGGTGTAAGTTTACCTGTAGAACAGTTCTTCCAGTGTGGTTTTTAGTGTTTAAAAAAAGCTGCAGTATCATGGCATTATGGAGTACACGTGATTTTATTCACATGACCAATAAATACCAAATTGATTCTGGAATAACCTTATCTAAAAAAAGAGACAGTATTCATTGTGTTGTAAGACAAATATATTGATTATCTGCTGAGGTTTATAACCTTAAAAGATTGTATATAATTGCCTCCTGAAATACTTAAAAATGCATTCTGCAATATGTAATAAATAGGGTTACAATCTTAAAAACAGACATAGGAAAGAAAGATTAAAAATACATATGAGTAATTAATGCTTAAGTTAAAATCTTAGCAAATTAACAGAAGGCAGGAAGAAGAGATATCTGAGCAGTTTCTAGAAAAACACAAAACTTATTCAAGAGTCTGACGGCAAAGCACTTAGTAGATAAAATAATACAAAAGACTTCAGATAGGGTTAAGAGAAAATCCATGCAATTTATTATCTAATACAGTATGTATTGGAGATTCTGAAAGGAATAGAAAGCGTAGTGAAAGAAAGGGTTGAAATAGAGAAATGAATACATAAAAACAACCATTTGGGTTTATGTATAGATATCAGCCCAATATATACCCATTTTATTCTAACTTTTGGTGCAGTGGCCAATCAGGTAACAATGGAAGATGGAGACACACATCTCTCCCATTGGATATATCTCTTACAACTAGATTTGGAGGCATGTTGCCACCAATGTAGGAGTAACACAGGCTTTAAGATTAATAGTACTTGATCAACTTGTTCTCCATGAACGAATCAAATCCCATTTTAAGACAAGTTAGTAGCCATCAGTTGTGTCAATAACCTAATTATCGATCCATTTTTGTTTGTTCTAAGTCTCAGGCAATGAGTATTAATTAATAAACTGGTCCTGGTTTTGAGAAAAGAAGAACATTTTCTCTTGCTCACCTTTTATGTGCTCTGCCTATAAAAATATATGATTAGTTGCTGTCCATTAATATTGCATAGCAAATAGTGAGGCTTACACTTCACATTGAACATTTCCAAAGATTTGTTCTCAGAACTTTTATAAAAGTACATTTATCATTCCAAGACAACTTTTCCTGCCTGGTTCTATTCAGTTAGGTAGAAGAACAACGCTGAGTGTAATTCCAGCATATCTGGTAGATGCCAGCGGGAGGGAACACGTTTTTTAGTGTCCACTTAAACCAATAAGGTCTCTTTATTGTATTATAGCAATGTAAATTTGTTCTGTGCTTTACATTTTCTACTTTAAATTCTACTACAGGACAAGCACTAAATATATGGTGTTCCCATTTAAATTTTCTGAAAAAGGAATATTCCTAGTTCATTTCCAAGCTATATGTTAGAAATGGGCCAAGAATACCTTTTCACACAGACAATTATTAATGACCTAGTTTTTGTTGGATTTTTGAAGTAGAAAACACTCTTATGAGTAAATAATGAGTAAGTGTTACGAGTAAAACATTGTTAAGGAAGTGAAACTTTTTTCTCTTGATTCATTCTGACAATAACTTTTAATCCACTTGTTGGCTTTATTTATATTTTATCTAGGAAAAATATTAATAGTGGGGATTCAACCAACACATACGTTACTGCTGCATAGCTGTTTGGTCTATATGTACAGTCTCCAGATTGCAAGCTGTTTTAATGCCATTTGTGGGCTTCACAATGATAGTAGCAATAAAGCTGATAATTCAAAGTAAGCCATTACTGGACAATTAGCAGGATGGTAATAAGAACTGCATCTTATGTTAGTATATGGGGTCTTTTTAAATCTTTAAATTTTAAATTTATCAGATTATTTATGATTTGTTTCCACGTGTTGTGAGCCGCCCCGAGTCTTCGGAGAGGGGCGGCATACAAATCTAAGTAATAAATAATAATAAATAATAAATCTTTCCCTTTTCCATATTTCATTCTGTAGTTTCTGCTTAATATTATTTTCTGGAAGAATTATTAGTCTCAAGTCTTGAGATTTAGATACGTCAAATTCAGTTATCTATAATTGGGAAAATGAACTGCAGTTCTTTAAATATGCTTTTTGCAAATCCTGAATGCATTTAATTTTAGTTCATCTGAATTTTAAGATACGATTTGCATGAGGCAGATAAATGAGGCAAAATCTTATATAAAATTTCAAGCTGAAATAAAAGAGAAATACAGTACTACGCTGGTTCATTGGCTTGGAATTCAATTTTTTAGTTAAAAAATATTTGGTATAGTTATTTTTAAATTTAACTGTGGGGGTGTACAGCTTGCTTTCTTTTATCTGCATTGGGTATGAGTCACAATATTTGTGTCACCCTATGAGCTACTGAAAGCTAAATTATTGAAAATGACAGACTTGTATGTGGATATAGGAAGAAAACAAAGGGGAAATACCTGGAAATTTTGAATAAGTATTAACTGTGTTTTAGTTCATGAATACAGTGGAACCCCGACATAAGAGCTGCTCTACTTAAGAGCAACTCGAGATAAGAGCTGGGAGGGGAGAGATATTTTTGTTATACTTACAAGCCCAAATTCGAGATACAAGCGCCAAGGAGCTGTCTCCTGAAGCCAAACGCTAACTTCCGCGTTCGGCTTCAGGAGACAGCTGCGAAGCGGCGCGCGTGTTTTAAAAGGTTGCAGCCGGCCTGGGGGGGCTCGGGGGGGTGCTTGCAGCTTTCTTTCTTGCTCTTTTTCTTTCTCTCTTTTACCTTCCCTTCCTCTATTTCTTCTTTTCTTTCTCCTTCCCACCTTCTTCCCTCCCTCCCTCCCTTCACTCATTCCTCTCTTACTCTCCCCTTTCATAAGTTTCCTTGCTTCCTTCCTCTGTTCCTGTCCCTTCCCTCTTTCCTTCCTTCCTTCCCACCCTCCGTCCATTCATTCACCCATTCCTCTCTTGATCGCTTAAAGCCGGTCCCTGGTGCAAAAAGGGTTGGGGACCTCTGTCCTACAGGATTGGGTGGCAGAGAAGTTGAACATATGTAAATTTAAAAGTTTAAGAAAGTTTACAAGTTAAGTGAAAGAAACTTCATTATTCATTTATATGTACATGTACATTTCTTCATTAAAAACATGTCTTTCTGCATAATTTAGACTAACTTTGTGAGTTTTTTGAGGGCTGGAACCAATTAAAATTATTTACATTAATTCCTATGGGGAAAAGTCGTTCGAGATAAGAGCTGCTCGACTTAAGAGCCCAGGTCCGGAACGAATTAAACTCGTATCTCGAGGTACCACTGTACTTGGTTATTATAAATTATGAACTGTACACTTTCACAATATGTTACCATAACAACATGAACTAGTGCAAAAGAGACAAGGATAACCCCAAAACAATTATTTTTCTGTGTCTTCTATGTCCATTCTAACATGTTTCTTCAGCATGAGGAATAAAATTATAGAACTTTTGCCCAACTCCACAATCTGACACTAAAATCAACTTCCTACTGTGTAATACAATAAATACAGATTTGAAAAATGATCTGCTAAATCCACCTTAAAAACAAGAGTCGTAATGCTGTTCAGCCAGTTTTGTTGAACATTATTACGCTTGATGATTCAGGATTTTGCTTAATAAGAAAAGGGTATATTTGCATTACTTTGTATGCTTAAACATCATTTTCGGTTCCACTCTTAAGTAATGGCCAGAGTTCTTAAAATTAGCTAGACATTTTTTATTCATTTGTTGATTCTCTATTTTTTTATATGATACAGTAATACCTACACTAATTAGTCATAAGTTATCTTACTTATTTGGAAAAAAAATGAAATTTTATGAGCTCTTCTCCCTCCTGATATCAAAGTATTTTTGTGTCTGTATAATACTACATGAATCTGTTTGTGAATGGTGGGTGATGATATAGGAAATAAATTACCTAATAGAGAGAAACTACAATTGTTGGGGGACAAAACTGGATTTGAATGATGTAACGTATTTCAAAAAGGAGAATAGGCCATAGTATCATCAAATACGGATACCAATAATCCATATGTGGAGATGCAATTTTGAGAGAATTACTTAATTTAAATAGAAAGGAGAAACCTGACAAAGGAAATAATGGCTGTTTCACATTTCTACATTAAGCCATAATCTGATATGCTTGTTTTTAACAGAATACGAAAATAACAGAGTTGGAAGAGTTTTATCTTAGCAGGGTTGCATGCATCTAGCCATTGAGTGTGGAGTGTGGTTTATTTAACATATCACGATGTACAACATCAAAGTTTAGTATAGAAGTCTTCAAACTTGGCAACTTTAAGATTTGTGGATTTCCACAAGTCCACAAGTCTTAAAGTTGCCAAGTTTGGGGACACCTGGTTTAGTATCATGAGTGAAGCAAGACAGTAATTACATAATGTCAGTATTTCTTAAATCAGCAGGTCATTGTTTGCAATAGTGGTGAATATCTGTAGGTTAATTCTCTGAGCTTCTCTTTTTAAAAGTGTATTTGGAATAGACAGTCTTCAAACAGAAAGTAGTCCTTTATAAAATAGGATCTGTGTACAGTAAACACTCAAGCTCATCAGTGTTGTGCTAAGTCTAACTTCCCCTCTTGTTCCATATGTACGTATACCAGATTTTTGGAATATAAGATGCACCTTTTTCCCTCCTAAAAGAGGCTGACAATTTGGGTTTGCCTTATATCCCGACTGTAGCTTTTTTGTAGCTTTTCCCCCCAGCCCTAACAAAGGGGCTCACGATCTTCCCGGCTTGCAGAATTTTTTCATCACTACTCCCTCCAAAGAATTTTCTTCCAGTCCTACATCTGTGCAGGCTTGTTTTCATTATTACTCCCTCCAAAAAAGGGTTTTTCAGCCCTAACCAGGAGATAAAATAATGTGCTGAAGCTGACCAGATTAAGGACGCTAGCCAGATTAATACCTGGTAGGTATATCCCTCCCCACCATTTTCCTTCCCCAAAACTAAGGTATGTCTTATATTCCGGTGTCTTATGCTCCAAAAAATATAGTACAGAGGTACCTCTAGATATGAGCTGCTCCACATGCGTGTATTCCAAGTTACGAGCCGCGACGTGAGCGAAATTTCTGTTCGACACCCAAGCTCAAATTCGGGATACGAGCCGAGCTTCCGCTAAGTGGCGCATGAATCTCCTTGCTTCCAGTTATCTTGGCGCGAAAAACAAAGTCTAAAGGCATTCGTTCGAGATGCGAGTTGATCGACTTACGAGCTCGGGTCTGGAACGAATTAAACTCGTATGTCGAGCTACCACTGTACTTTGAGATCTGAAATGAAAAGTAAACCAGTAGATACTTCATCAATTTTGAATACTTGTTTGACCCTGCAACAAAGAGATCAGAATAAGTGATACCATGTTTGTAGTCAGAAAAATCCTTTCTTGCTCTCTTCCCTTTTAGGTCTATAATTTGAAAATAAATTACTGTTAAATCAATGATTTATAATTACATGATTTCAGACAGCCACATACTTATGCAATGAGATACCTATTACAATACAGATTTTCACCACTGGCACAAAACAGCCTCTGGTACCAATTTTCTACCCTCATAAGTTTTATTTTTTAGTGGTGTTGAGAATTGCAAGTGCCGTTCTCGCTGCTCCCTTGTCAGTTAAACAGTAATAAATGCTGCCTTTTTGAATGTCAAATGTTAGACATTGGACTTCTTTCTGCAGGAGGAGGCTTCACCATACTCTCTGCTTGACATCTGCTTAAACTACCTAACCTCTGACCTTGAGAAGTTTTGTACAGAAAGGCACGATGGGACATTATGTTTGCAAGAGCCTGGAATATTCCCACAAGAAGTGGCTGACCGATTGCTGCGGACAATGGCATTCCACGGTAAAATAAACCATCCAGATCTGGTAATTGGGGACTCCATTCAAGCAGAAAGTGAGCCATACTTAGCTATTTAAACCAGGGCTTGAATTTCCCTGCATTTGATTATGAACTCCCATTTGATTTGGCCTGGATATTCTTAGCTGAAGTGATGCAAAATTGATGGCGCTAAGCAGTATTGGGCTTCAGGTGGTACAGTCAGATGTGCAGTTGCGGTTGGGAAAATGGACCTGAGCACGCAGCTCCAGCTTACTGGCAGGCGGGCATGTGCGTAGGTGCAGGATTCAGCTTCTGTGCATGAGCAGGAAGGCAAATCTCATGCGAGGATGCTTGTGTGCGCAGGATTTTGCTGATTTTGGCAGTTTTTTGCTCTCGCGCATGCGCGGAATGAAAGAAATCGCTGAAAATCGGCAAAACTTCACATTCATGAGCGTCCTCGTGCGAGATTTAGCTTCTGCACATGTACAAGAAGCCAAATCTCATGCCAACTCATGCACCCACATGCGCCAGCTGCATGTGCACCCACAGCCACTGCCAGGAGCACATTGGGAGCATCAGTGACAAGCAGCCCTTCCTGCTGGCGCTAAGAATTAAATGTTATTTTGCACCAAGCAAATAGACCAGAATCAGAAGATTCTCTTCCATTCACCATTCTAAACTACCATACAGCATTTACGGTGGTCCCTTGACTTTCGCGGGTCCGACTTTCACGGAAAGGCTATACCACGGGTTTTCAAAAAATATTAATAAAAGAATACCCCACCCCCACCCCAGCCATCCTGCTTCTTTAAATAAAAGCTCCGCTTCCGCCCCAACCTCCCGATCCTTCCCCTTTAATTCTCAGAGCGTTGGTACGCTCCGCTTAAAGCCGAGCTTTACTGTCGCACGCCGCCACCACCTCTTCTCCCTTAGTGGTAGCGTCAGATCTCCCAGCTGACCGGCCTGGAATCCCGGCTTCGAGTCCTGGCCTGGATCCAAAGCTTGAGCTTCCCCTTCCCCTGCCCTGACCCTGAGCACCACTGCTGTTGCTGCCGCCATGGGAGACACCGACAGCAAAGCCCCCAGCTTGCCGCCCCTTTGCCCCTGCGGGTTCTGGGGGTAAGTAAAACCAGAAATGGAGGAGGGAAGGGGGGGAAGGAAGGAAGGAAGGGAGGGTCTCTACTTTGTGGAAATTTGACTTTCGCGGGCAGTCTTGGAACGTATTCCCCGCAAAAGTCAAGGGACCACTGTAATTGTATTAGAGGCATGGTAGTTTTTGTGCAATTGGAGAATAGAAGCAATACAGTAAATACAGCCAGAAGAGGAAAAAATAAGATGGTATTATAGATGTGCAATTAAATCAGTTGGTTAAAATCAACTTAAAGCAGACACCCCCCCTCCCCCAAAACAGAGCTGATGATGAGAAGGAGAAAGAGGATGTTTGAGTTCAATTGATTCCTATTTTCTCCTTTTCGAATTTGCTTTCTCCTTGAAATCTGAGCCTGAAGTGGAAATTCCCTGATCAGAGGCGGTATTCAGCCGGTTCAGACTGCTAGCGACTGAACCGATAGTAGCGACCTGCAGGTGGGGTGGGCCTTTCCACAGCCCTGGCGCTATGCCGTCCCATTTAGCCATGTTTTCACACTGTGTGCATGCAATCAAGCCGTGTGCGTGAGCAAAGTGCATACACAGAAGGCCATGCGCACGCACAGACAGTGTGCACACGACTGAAGTGAATGTGCATGCGCTGGGTGAACCAGCGGGGAAATTATGTGAATCCCACCTCTTGTTGTGAGACCTGGCTTGTTTTTCAGTTTTAAAACCGTGTATGTGATCTGCCCTGTACTCTTCCTTCCCTTTAGGACTTCTTAATGATGCAACAGTGGGGATTTTTCGAGGCAATCAGATGCGCTTGAAAAGAGCCTGCATCCGTAAAGCTAAAATTTCCGCGGTAGCTTTTTGGAAAGCATTCTGCCACCACAAGCTGGTGGAGCTTGACGCTACTGGTGTGAACGCCGACATCACAATCACAGATATCATCAGCGGACTTGGCAGCAATAAATGGATTCAGCAAAACCTTCAATGCCTTGTGCTGAACTCACTAACTCTCTCGCTGGAAGATCCTTACGAAAGGTGCTTCAGTCAACTGACCGGCCTTCGTGCTTTGAGCATCACCAACGTTCTCTTTTACAACGAAGACCTGGCTGACGTGGCTTCGCTTCCAAGGCTAGAAAGCCTGGATATCTCCAACACTTCAGTCACCGACATAACCGCTGTCCTCGCCTGTAAGGATCGCCTCAAATCGCTTACCATGCACCACCTGAAATGCTTGAAAATGACAACCACTCAGATTTTGGATGTAATACGAGAGTTAAAATTCCTGAACCACCTTGATATTTCAGACGATAAGCAGTTCACGTCTGATATTGCACTTCGTTTGTTAGAACAGAAAGACATCTTGCCTAATCTGGTATCTTTGGACATCTCGGGGAGGAAGCATGTCACTGATGAAGCTGTGGAAACATTTGTAAAACAGCGGCCCCTAATGCAGTTTGTTGGGCTTCTCGCTACCGATGCTGGCTATTCATTATTTCTTACGGGAGAAGGGAATTTGAAGGTAGGCACCTGTTTGTTACAGTTGTTATTGCAGATCTGAAATATTTAATGAAAGCAGTCAAACCTTGGTTACTGATGAATGAGCCAACTCTGATGGTTTGGGGCAGGGGTAGGCAAAGTTGGCTCTTCTATGACTTGTGGACTTCAACTCCCAGAATTCCTGAGCCAATCATGCTAGGTCTGGAAGTCTGGGAGTTGAAGTCCACATGTCATAGAAGAGCCAACTTTGCCTACCCCTGGTTTGGGGTAAGAGGGGACATGCAGCAGTGAAGGGCTACAAAAAGTTTTACTACCATGGGCGTGACCTATTTTGTAGGTGTGGCTTGCCAGCCATGTGACCAGGTGGGAGTGGCTTGATGATCATGAGATGGGGGGGTGGCTTAAAGATCATGTGACTGGCTTAAAGGTGGACAACGTGACATCACTCGTGTCAAGGGTTTAGGTTAGGGGGCCTGGCCTCTCCTCACCTCAGAGAGATACAATTTCCCTATCTATTTTCTATTACTGAACATCCAAAATATACTGTTTAATTCTATGTATATATTCCACATGTGTATATACATATTGCACACAGGTACATAAAAATATACATTATCTACTATATAAATTGTATGTGTATGTACACACACACATTCACTCAAGCACAGCTCTTCTAAAATTATACACATTCAACCTCATTTACTGCAATAGAAAAAACATACCCAGAGAGTAGAAGGGGAAAAAGAAAAAAATTCAAAATTTTTCTACCACTTCTGCGTACCTGACCGTACCCTTAGGAGTCCATCACTGACATGCGGGTTTACAAAGATAATGGCAACTCTTAACTCTAATAATATTCCCCTCCAAACCAATAATTATATGAGGTGCATTTTTTTTTACAATAGCGAAATCGAACAAGTACAACTACAACATTGGCAGAAGAAAATTCAATAGTGGCTGACCAGTGATCCATTACATATATTGTAACGATTCAAATAAAGTAAATATAGCAAAAAAAAGACTAGAAACAAGTAAAAAAGGTGATGCGTGTAATACCCATTCTTATTAGCCGGGGTGGCGCAGCAGGTAGAGTGCTGTACTGCAGGCCACTGAAGCTGACTTGTAGATTTGAAGGTCAGCGGTTCAAATCTCATCACCGGCTCAAGGTTGACTCAGCCTTCCATCCTTCCGAGGTGGATAAAATGAGGACCCGGATTGTGGGGGCAATATCCTAGCTCTGTTAAAAAGTGCTATTGCTAACATGTTGTAAGCCGCCCTGAGTCTAAGGAGAAGGGCGGCATAAAAATCAAATAAATAAATAAAATCAAATAAATAAATAAATATTAAATCTAATTCATATGGAATGTATTGCTTCCACTTCTCACTTTTTGAGCATAAGGGCTTTTCAGAATCGATAACAGATTCACATTCTTGAATCCAATAGTTAATATCAGGAAGAGAAAGTTATTTCTTAGTAGAATTAAACATCCTTCATTAAATGACAAATTCTATATTTTTAGGGATGTACAACCACTGTTGTGGCTGTTTCAGTTAGCAAATATTTGCAAATATGACCGTACTAAAAATGAATTTTCCAATTTTCTATGAATTTTTATTATGGTCATGTGTGCTCTCATGACCAAACTTCTGTACCTGACAACAAATCATGTGTATATAAATACTGTTGTGGCCTGTCGGCCTCCGGTCCCTCTAGCAAGCGAATTAGAGAAAGAGTATGTGGGAATCAGGGCCAGCATCAAGGCAACCTAAGAGCTCAGAGAGGAAAGAGGGAATGGTGTTTGCAGAGAGAGAGTGAGAGACAGAGGCAGAGCCTGGGCCGTATGTCAGCCCTCAGATAGAGAGTGAACAAGGAAGGTTGGGAGGTGGCTGATGAGGAAGAACAGCTGGGTCTAGTGCCTGACATGTGGATGCGCAGAAGGCAGAGGAGAGGAGAGCAGTGGAAATCTGTGGGCCGATCCTTGGGAAGGAAGAGCCAGCGCTGCTAGTGACGCTCCACCGTAGCTCTGGGGATAAAATGCAGGGTGTAGAGATGAATAGATGTAGCAGGCAACTATTCATCTCCTGGTCAGCTGACCTTGCTAGCGTGCAGTGAGAGAGAAACTTTTTGCTGGGACTGCTGGTGCCCCTAATAAAGGAATCTTTGAGTCAACTTCAGAGGGTTTATCATATTTGGGAAGTTGGGTCAGAACAAGTACATAATAATGCATGTGTATAAGAAAGGTTTGTTTGAATGAGACCCTGATTCAACCAGTGATCTTTACAGCATTTCCTTATCTATCTGTCTGTCTGTCTATCCATCCATCCATCCATCTATATATCTATCCATCCAACATGCATCCATCCATCTACCTACCTACCTACAACATGTGTCCCACCTATAACACTAAGATAATTTTTAATAGCTATATGTTCCCAATGAGCTTTTTGGATAGCTTATAATGAAAGAAAAGCAAGGAAAAAGGAAGAGGAACCAGCAATCGTAGGATCCTTAAAGGATGGGGAACTGTGAAACCAATAATTTAGTGTGATAAGTTAATTTAAGAAGAAAATGAAAGTTAGCATTAAATCCATATTGAATACCGGTACCAGTCTAGAAAAGACAAAGGATCTAGATTTTAAGAAACAAAAACTACTTTGAATTTAAAAATCAAATTAATTTTCAGAAAACATTACTTCATGTCTATTAGATTCCACAAAAAATGGTTTAAAAGTGCAGGTAATTTTTTTGTGTATGGGGGGCATTAAAAGGAAGATTTTTTAAAAAATAACAGTCCTTAGTATTGTTTTTAAAAATTGCTATGAAATAATTGGAAAAATAGGATTGTAGGAATTTTCATTTTTAAGAATTCTGATTGTAAAACTTTATTGTAGTGTGGAATATCTACTGTTTAGAGATAAACATTATATAGGTGTTTTAGGGAGGATTCAGAAAAATGGAGTGGCTCCAGAGATAATGTCTCATGGGCATCCTTATATATCACAGCTTGTGAGTGGGTGATCCAAAAACCATGTTTATCTCCCCCCTGCCCCTATTCCTCCATCTGTTACTTGCTTTTTCCTTCGGTGTACAGTATATAATAATACACTTTGCTTTTAAATCCCTAATATTGCAAGAGTGACAATAAGTTTACTTCACTTTTTGTGTGGTTAGTTTGTTGTTGGCAAATGCTCCTACATCTTCTTAAAAACTTTCAGTGTTGGAGTATTTACAACATCTGGATGCAAGTTGATCTATGGATTAATGCTGGGGTGGCACAGTGGTTAGAGTGCAGCACTGCAGGCTTCTTTGGCTAACTGCTAACTGTAGTTCAGCAGTTCAAATCTCACCACCAGCTCAAGGTTGAATCAGCCTTCCATCCTTCCGAGATGGGTAAAATGAGGACCCAGATTGTTGTGGGCAATGTGCTGATTTTGTAAACCACTTAGACAGGGCTCTAAAAAACACTATGAAGCAGTATATAAGTCTAAATACTATTTCTCTTAATTGTCCTAACTGTCTGGAAATTTCTCCTTAGTTGCTTCTCTTCTTGTTTACCGTAGTTTCCACCCATTGCTTCTTGTTCTAATCTCAAGTGCTTTTGACTCTCTCTTCTTTGTGGCAAACCCTGAGATATCAGATCACCCCTATCATGTCACCCCTAGTCCTTTTCATAAGACTAGACACACCCAGGTCCTGCAACCATTCATCCTATGTTTTGGCCTCTACTCCCCTAATCATCTTTGTTGCTCTTCTCTGCACTATTTTTGGAGTCTTTTTTACATTGTGGCAACCAAAATTGGATACAGCACTCCATGTGTGGCCTTTCCAAGGCATCATAAAGTGGTATTAAAACTTCATGTGATCTTAATTCTATCCCTCTGTTTGTGCAGCCTAGAATTGCGTTGGCTTTTTTGCCAGCTGCAGCACACTGCCGGCTCATATTTAATTGTTTTGAAAATAATAATAATAATAATAATAATAATAATAATAATAATAATAATAATAATAATTTATTAGATTTGTATGCCGCCCCTCTCCAAAGACTCGGGGCGGCTCACAACAAGCGATAAAACAATATTGTACAGGCACAAATCTAATATTAAGAAAAAACTAAAAACCCTATCAATTTAAAAAACCAAACAGCACATACATACCAAACATAAATTATAATAAGCCTGGGGGAAAGGTTTCTCAAATCCCCCATGCCTGGTGGTATAGATGGGTCTTAAGTAGTTTACGGAAGACAAGGAGGGTGGGAGCAGTTCTAATCTCCGGGGGGAGTTGATTCCAGAGGGCCGGGGCCGCTACCTGTTCTAGCGCCCTAGAAATGTTTATCGCTATTGCTACAGATTTACATCAAGGAGTTCCTCCTTGTAGGTCGGGAAGCTTATGTTTCAGTTGCAGTTTTTATTTATTAAAGGAGAGCAAAGTACGGTAAGCTTATTTAAAACGTTTGGGACAATCATTAATCAAATACAATTAACTAAGAAGAAAAAGGTTGGCACTTGTTTACTATATTTAAGTTTCAATCTGGAGAGAAAGCAGTTACCTATTTACTATAAATTGCTTATGCGGTAATGGCAGTCCTGATGTTGTTGAATCTTTAAAAAAATAGTTTAAAATAATTTATACTTGTGTTTCAGCACTTTCACAGTTCTTTCTAAACAATACATGTGTGGGCTAGGTTAGTGCAACAATCTATATTACATCTGGTTTGCAAATCACAATTGCTGAATTCACACATGCTAAGCCAATTGCAGACAAATGTAATGTCTGAACCAGGTCATAAAATCATCCCTAAATGTAGCAAGTGGGCCAACTCTGCACATCTGTTCAGAAGTAAACTCCACTGACCTAAGTAAGACTTTTGATGTACATACATTGCTGTAATTGTATGTAGATCTGTTTCTATATGTATATATAAAGATAGACATATACACAAATGTATATTTATTTACTGAAATATGTACAGACTACTTCTTAGAAAAGCAATTTATTATAGAACTGAAGCACCAGTTAAGGAACTTTTAAAACTCTGAAACAGGTTATCTTTGAGGATGTTTGATCTGATACAAAAGTACTAATTATTTTGGGATATTCAGCGAATCTGTTGCTTTGCATCTGCATTGGTAACAATTCTGCATGCCAGAATTGTCTATGGTTTAGAATTTGCAGCATGTTGGAAAGCAGACTTGCTGATACACCCTTTGTCCGGTTTATAGATAGGGTCATCGATGTGCCTCATTAAATGTGATAAGGATGAAACTGGCATGGAAATAAATAAATAAAGGAAGGAAGGAAAAAGAGAAAATAAACAAAAATAGTAGTATAAACACTTGAATATTGCTTGAAAAAAATTGATTACAGTTGAAAATACTGTAGTTTAAAGTTCAATTATTTATGAACAGTACTGGATAAAACCTAATATATTTGGGGAAAATTCTGTCAGCTTTGTGGAAGTTTAGCATATAGATAAGAATAATTCAGAAAAGGTAAAGTGTGTATAATTTTTCAGCAGGCTACATAACTTCCAGCCTTTTCTCTCACAGTAAAATAAAAATACAGTGTTCCCTCGATTTTCGCGGGTTCGAACTTCGCGAAAAGTCTATACCACAGTTTTTCAAAAATATTAATTTAAAAATACTTTGTGGGTTTTTTCCCTATACCATGGTATTTCCTGCCCGATGATGTCATATGTCATTGCCAAACTTTCATCCGACTTTGATAAATATTTTTTTTAATAAACTTTAATAAATAAACATGGTGAGTAATGATATAAATGGTTGTTAAGGGAATGGGAAATTGCACTTTAGGGGTTTAAAGTGTTAAGGGAGGGCTTGTGATACTGTTCATAGCCAAAAATAGTGTATTTACCTCCACATCTCTACTTCACGGAAATTCGACTTTCGCGGGCAGTCTCGGAACGCATCCCCCGCGAAAATCGAGGGAACACTGTAGATCACTTGAAAATATTTCTGTTTTCCTGTATTTTTTTCTCCCTAATTGCAAACTGATACGTCGTATGTTCTATATTTTTTGAAGGTTTCTGGAGAAGCAAATGAAACTCAGATTTCAGAAGCTCTGCGGCGTTACAGTGAGCGGGCATTTTTTGTGAGGGAGGCACTGTTTCATCTGTTTAGCCTTACGCACTTTATGGAAAATACCAAACCAGAAATTCTGAAGGTAAAACTTATTTAAACTTATGAGACATCTCTCTAATGGACTCAAAAAAATGTGATGGACTTTAAGAAAGCAGAGATCATGGAATATGTGTGCACTGGCAGATGTGGAGCGATGATAGAAAAGAGAAGCGTTTTAACAACATGTCATGTTTACATAACGTATGCTAAATTTAGCATAGCAGAAGCAGGAGGAATTGTCCGCATCTACAAAACACTGCAGAGCGCATATCTGTATATGTGGAGTAGGAATCTTATTTGTTCAGTAATTATCAAATGAAATGATGTCCAATTAAACTGATTAGCTTTCCATGTTGTGAAGTGGCCAAAACGATGAATAGAATTAGGGCCTGTCATTACGGGTTGGTGCAATAGCACCAGCAAAGTAGCAAGGGAAGAAGTGAGCATTTTCCTACAGGCATGAAAGGAAAATGTGGGAGAAAGAGCTTTCCCTTCAAAAAATAGGAGTGAGCTGCTCAGTCTTTTAAGCTCTCCTCCAATGCTTTAGTTTAATTGCTAAAAGAAAAATCAAGAAAGCTGACAGAGTCAATAATATTTATATCATAAAATAAATAGCAGTATAAGCAGCATTTGTTTTTTTGCACAAATTTTTGTGACACTATTCAAAGTTGTATTTTGTACAGTAGAACCCCGACTTACGAGACTAATTGGTTCCGGAAGGAGGCTCGTAAGTCGGAACGCTCGTATGACGAAACATTGTTTCCCATAGGAAACAATGTAAAGTCAATTAATCCGTGCAACAACAAAAAAACCCGCTGCCGCCGAACGCGGAAGTTAGCGTTCAGAGACAGCTGCGAAGCGGCGCGCGTGTTTTAAAACGTGGCAGCCGGCCTGGGGGGCTAGGGGGCTTCCCCCCGAGCCCCCCAGGCCGGCTGCCACGTTTTAAAACACGCGTGCCGCTTTGCAGCTGTCTCCTGAAGCCGAACGCGGAAGTTAGCGTTCCGGCTTCAGGAGACAGCTGCGAAGCTGCGCGCGTGTTTTAAAAGGTTGCAGCTGGCCTGGGGGGCTTGCCAGCACCCCCCCCGAGCCCCCCAGGCCGGCTGCAACCTTTTAAAACACGCGGGATACGAGCGCCAAGGAGCTGTCTCCTGAAGCCGAACGCGGAAGTTAGCGTTCGGCTTCAGGAGACAGCTCCTTGGCGCTTGTATCCCGAATGTGAGCTCGGGAGGCGAACAAAAATGTCGCTCCCCTCCCAGCTCTTATCTCGAGTAGCTCGTAAGTAGAGCTGCTCGTATGTCGAGGTTCCACTGTACGTTGCCCCAGGCTAGAGATCTAGGTCCTTTTTTCTGCACATTTTATTCAATAATAAAATGGAAGGAAACAAGTGAAGGAGAGCAAAAGGCCAGGCTTCTTAATGCATGTTGCCTCTAATCATAAATACATGTTGCCTATAGTCATAAAAAGAAAAAGTTGGCTAGTTTCCTACATGGAAATGATCAAGGTACGTCTGTGAATTGGAGTGTAAGATACCTACCAGTTAGTTGTTGTTGGGAAAGTCAGTCCCATATTTCAGAGCTGTAGCTCCTTCCTTCCTTCCCTCCTCTTCCTTTCCTTTCCTTTCCTTTTTCCTTTCTTCCTCAATTGCTCTCGGCCACATCTGACCCAGGGGACAAGATTTCTCCACGGACCACCAAAATGTTCTCGTGGACCATCAATCTCCATGGACCACAGATTGGTGACCTGCGCACAGGGGCCAGATGTGGCCGAGAGCAATTGAGGAAGAAAGGAAAGGAAAGGAAAAGAAAGGAAGAGGAGGGAAGGAACTACAGCTACAGCTCTGAAATATGGGACTGACTTTCCCAACAACATCAGCAAACCACCGTTAAATAAGCTTCAATTATTTTGTAATAATTATACTACCCTTAATAATTTTGTTACAATTAAACAACCTTTAAAGATTTTGTTATGATTAAATAAGCATTTATAATTTTGTAATGTTGAATAGTGGATTTCATATTAATAAAATGGAAGTTCTTTTACAAATGTATTTATCTTTAAAAAATCACATTAGTGGTCTGCAGGACTTAAAATTATGAATTTGGTGGCGGGATTTAAAAGTATGACATTTGTGGTCCCTGAGGTCCAAAAGGTTGGGGACCCCTGTTTTAAAGAACTTTAGAAATGCTAAACTAATTCTGATTTCGATAGGGTAGCTGTTTTCATTGTAGATGATAAGCCAGCTCACAGTTTCCTCTCTTGATCATTCCTTCCAGCTTGTAGTTGTTGGCATGAGAAATCATCCTCTGAATTTGCCTGTGCAATTAGCAGCAAGTGCCTGTGTGTTTAACCTGACAAAACAAGATTTAGCTGCGGGCATGCCAGTTAGGCTCCTAGCAGACGTTACCCACTTACTCCTTAAAGCCATGGAGCATTTCCCCAACCACCAACAAGTAAGACTTTTTCTTTCTTTCTTTTTAAAAGTTGTTTTTATTTTTGAATTAATAGACTTAGCATTTCAAATGCAGAATCAGTGTACTGATTTTTTAAAAAAACATCCTTCGACATCAATTCTTAGATTAGATCAGTGATGGCAAACCTTTTTTCCCTCGGGTGCCGAAATAGCTTGCAAGTGTGCTATGGTGTATACGTGAGTGCCCACACCCATAATTCAATGCCTGGGGAGGGCGAAAATAGCTGTCCCCACCCCCCGAGAGGCCGGAAATGGCATGTTTCCCAAGACTTAAAAAAAATCTTAAACAAAGATTTTCATACATAAGTGCACTAGTGTGCCTTTCGTCCCCTGTCCAATTGTCTTTCCTTTATCTCATATATCATATATATTTTCTTCCTTTCATATATCTTCTCCTCTATTTTTATATATTTTCTTTATATATATTACTTCATGTCTATTCTCTTCTATATGTATTATGTATTGGACAAAATAAATACATTTTTAAAAAATTAAAAAAATTAAAAATAAATAATATATGAAGATCAAAATGGCTTCCTACCGGGTAGAAAAATAAAAAATAACTTAAGAACGATTATTAATACATTAGAATTTTACGAACAACATCCAGAAAGACAAATGTCATGGGTATTTTTAGATGCAAAAAAGGCGTTTGATAACGTTGATTGGACATTAATTAAAATCAGCTGGCTGGCACACACATGCTCGTTGGAGCTGAGCTACAAATTTTTTTTACTACCACCCTGTGGGCGTGGCTTATTTTGTGGGTGTGGCTTGCCAGTCATGTAACCTGGTGGGAGTGGCTTGACGATCTTGTGACTGGACGTGCCTTAAAGGTCATGTGATTGGCTTAAAGGTGGCCAACTTGACGTCACTCACGTCAAGGGTTTGGCTTATGGTTAGGGTGACTGGCCTCTCCCTACAACATCCAAAATATACTATTTATTCTATGTATATATGCCATATGTGGACATACATATTACACCCACGCATACAAAAATATACATTATCTACTATATAAATGCATGTATACACACACACACATACATAGCTCTTCTAAAATTATACACATTCAACCTCATTTATTGTGATAGCAAAAACATACCCAGAGCCCAGAAGGGAAAAAAAGAAAAAAATTCAAAATTTTTCTACTGGTTCTGCGTGCTCATAAGAACCTATCACTGTGCTCATAAGAACCCATCACTGCATGTATCATAAAACAGAAGCATTTTAAAAATTAGCATTCAATGGAGAATACTCTAAATATTGCAAAGTATGCACCATACCAGAAGTAGACAACTTTTTCATGACTTGGAATCTCACTTGACATTTTTAGAGGGGACGTACAGGATGTAGGGAAGGCTTTAATTTCCCAACAGGTTTTTTAATAGGAAGATGGGTAAGCCTTTTTGAAGTTTTTTTTTCTAAAAAACTCTGTGTTTAAACTTTCGTTTACCATTCGTTTTTATTTACATCCTGTCCCAAAACGGCATGAGGCTGCCTGCCAATTTTTGATAATTCTTATCATTGAAGGCTTTAAGGGCACCTTGAAGTAGAACTTCCACCTTCATCCTTTTCTGTTGCAATGCTTAACTATCCCCTGTTCCTGTGGATTCACATATCTTCTATTCTTCATCAAGAACTTTAATAAGTCAAAAACCTCTCTTTAATATTAACCACAAAGTTAACTTTCATCCAAACCCTAAACTTTGGCCACTCCTATGTACTGTATGGTTTGTAGAAATAAAAGGGCTAATAAGCTATACAGTAGTTTGAATTATCCTTTGCCCAGAGTCAAATGAGATGGAAAGTTGTAGGCAATAACAATTAGAAATTAGAATTGTCAAAATCATTCTTATGGTGATTGCTTAGAAGAGACTGTAGTAGCTGCAAGTAGATTAGGTTTAGTGTGTCTTACCAAATAGGGCTCAATTTTTAAACTCTAAAATAAATTCAATTTACCCTATAAAGGAAACCGAATATTTTCTTTTCCTTCTGTTAAGCCTATTTTAATGCTTTGTTCCTTGAAACACACTTTTACCCTATATCTTATTTGTAAATATCACAATATATGTTGCCATAGATGAATATTTATAAGCATCCTAAATGTAGGTATAGAAAATACAAATAAAATATTCATATATATATATATATTTATGAATAATGTACATATGCACATTTATATTGGTTGTTGTTCAGTTTTATTTCAAAATAATGATCTTATACTATATTGTTATAGTTTTATTTCAAAATAATTATAATATCAACTCATTAGAGAAAACGTCAAGTTAGCAATATGTTTAAAGATTCATTTTAGGAGAAATAAAATCCTGTCCTAGATATAAAATTTTTTGCTGTGTTTTCCCTCTCTCTTACAGCTGCAAAAGAACTGTCTTTTATCTTTGTGCAGTGATAGGATACTTCAGGATGTTCCATTTAACAGGTTTGTTTTTATTTTTCAAATTGTGAAGCGAGGGAAAGAAATTTTAAGATTGCTATGTAAATGCTTTCTCTCTATTGAATAAGTTTAAATGATTATCCTTATTCATAGTGAATGGATAGAAGATTTTTCTGTCTGTCAATGTTTGTCCATCCGCCCACCCATCCAACTATTTATCTACCTACCTAAAATGCCAACATTTTTCTAAGCATGTATTAAGACAGAAGTTGATAATTTATTCCTTTATTATTTTTATATCAGTAACTTAGATTTGTTTAATATAATCCTTTGCACGAGTTATATTCTCATGTTTTACTACTCAATTTTAGCATATTATACTGCATTTTAACTTATTATTATTTATTCAAATTCCCTCTATTTTAGCCAATTTTATTGTATTTCAACCAGTCACAGTTTTTGATGACCGATGTGGTCCTTTTTCTCGCTTTGATATGGTCGATTGACTAATCAAATAAAGTTGATATTGTATTGTATTGTATTTTTAAATGTTGCATATTCAAGCAGTTCAAGGTACTAAGTCTAGTCCTAATATCAGGTAAATAAATAAACTGATAATTTGCAAAGGAACCTATTGCATTGGTGAAAAAAGACTTGGAAACCAGAAGGTGCTGCCTATGTTTTCTAATATACTGCTCAAAAAAATAAAGGGGACACTCAAATAACACATCCTAGATCTGAATAAGTGAAATATGCTCATTGAATATTTCATTTGCAAAGCTATTCCATTTGCACAACATCATGTGAAACTGATTGTCAATCAGTATTGCTTCCTAAGTGGACAGTTTGATTTCATAGACGTTTACTTTACTTGAAGTTATATTCTGTTGCTTAAGTGTTCCCTTTATTTTTTTGAGCAGTGTAGTTACAGACATTGAATAACCTCTTGGCTGTGCTTCAATGATTTTGGTTTGCTACTGTTTGGACCTAATACAACCTCTTTTATAAACAATGCTCTGAGTATGTGCATGAATGCATGTTGTGTTGCAGGATAGTGAAAGTTCATCCTGGAATTATCGGCCAGTGATGAACTGGCATCTATAGCATAGTACTAAAATCTAGATCTTGACAATAAAAAATGGACAGACCAAATATTACTGGCCCAAAGTGGCTGACCACTCTTAACCTTGTCAAGAAGTAGAAATTGTTTTGCTCTCGTTAAGTAGCTGACATCAACTGAAGGTTTTATTACAGTTCTGTTGTACTATATTCCTTTGGGCTGAAATGTGGTAGCTAGAGTTTTTATTAGCTCCTTCTCAAGATTTGTTAATCTTCTGCCTGTGTTTTTTATCCCCCCCAGGTTTGAAGCAGCTAAACTTGTCATGCAGTGGCTATGTAATCATGAAGATCAAAACATGCAGAGGATGGCAGTGGCTATTATTTCCATTCTTGCTGCAAAGGTGTGAGAGTTGGTGCTTTGCCATTTTAGCCTTAATTTCCAAGCCTGACCAACAGTGATCTGACATTTCTCTGTGTTTGTTTTTTCTTGTTTGTTTGTCTTCTTTGTTACTTAAAGCTTTCAACAGAACAAACAGCTCAGCTTGGGGCAGAGCTCTTCATTGTCAGGGTAAGCAATTAGAACAATTTGAAATGACTGAAATGCAAATATTGACTGAGCTGACATAACAGAAGAATGTGGTTTATTTATTTGGGATGGGATGTTATACAAACTATTATAAATGCTTTATACAGCTTATAAATTCTATAAATAAATAAATCTGATGTGCCTTCCATAATCCATAAATAAACAAACTGTGCCTTCAAAATCATGTTTTACCTCAATAATGTATGAACTCAGTCTCTGTAACAGTGTTAAGTGAAAATGCTCAATGTTCCTCTTCTTGAATAGTTTTTTTGAATAGAACAGCATAGAATAGAATTCTTTATTGGCCAAGTGTGATTAGACACACAAGGAATTAGTCATTGGCACGTATGCTCTTATAAAAGAAAAGATACATTTGTTAAGAATCATGAAGTACAACACATTGATTACTTCTGATTTAATTATTAAATCTGGTTACTTTGGCTTACACAACTATCATGCCCCCTTCCCCCCAGATATTGAGTCCTCGGAAAGGGGCGGCATACAAATCTAATAAATTATTATTATTATTATTATTATTATTATTATTATTATTATTATTAATGTTACTGCTTCAAATTCAAGAGAGGAAAGAAATCTATTTGATTTTATTTGTTGGAGATCTTTATTCATTTTAAATACATACTGTAATCAAAACTCTCTTGGCAAATTGCAATAAAAGATACTTTAGCAATGTTCCTCGTTGGTACTATATACGAGTGCAACACTCCTTGCCTAATTATTTATAAAGTTGAGAGTGGTTTAATTTTAGGACAAAATAAAATAGATGCTTGAGAAGACTGATTTCTGGTCATAAGATGCTGTCTAACTTTTACATTTTTCCACTTCTTTCTCCATCATTTGCTTTTTTGAACCATATAGCCTAGGACTCATTTGAAATTGTCCTATTACACATTTAATAAATAAATAAACTGGAGAGTTTTTCTTTATATCTTTTTGTCCATTCTTTTTCTGACATTGTCCTTTAAGCACATTTGCTGAAGAAAGTCTGTTTGGGAGAAAAGTGACATTGGGAGAAATCTTATGGCAATATATAATGTACAGTGATACCTTGTCTTGCAAACTTAATTGGTTCCGGGATGAGGTTCTTAAAGTGAAAAGTTTGTAAGATGAAATAATGTTTCCCATAGGAATCAATGGTAAAGCGATTAATGTGTGCAAGCCCAAAATTCACCCCTTTTGCCAGCCGAAGCGCCTGTTTTTGCGCTGCTGGGATTCCCCTGAGGCTCCCCTTCATGAGAAACCCCACCTCTGGACTTCTGTGTTTTGGCGATGCTGCAGGGGAATCCCAGCATTGCAAAAACTAGCGCTTCGCTGGCAATGGAAGTCTGGAGGTGGGGTTTCCCAGCGAGGGGAGCCTCAGTGAAATCGCAGCATTGCAAAAACACCAAAGTCCTCGAAACCCCATCTCCGGACCTCTGTGTTTTTGCGATGCTGCGATTTCACTGAGGCTCCCCTCCATGGGAAACCCCACCTCCGGACTTCCATTGCCAGCAAAGTGCCCATTTTTGCGCTGCTGGGATTACCCTGCTGGGATTCCCCTGTAGCATCACAAAAACATGGAAGTCCGGAAGTGGGGTTTCCCATGGAGGGGAGCCTCAGGGGAATCCCAGCAGTGCAAAAACGGGTGTTTTGCTGGCAACGGAAGTCCGGAGGCGGGGCATCCCAGCGGCGGTGGTGGGTTTGTAAGGTGAAAATAGTTTGTAAGAAGAGGCAAAAAAATCTTAACCTCTCGGTTTGTATCTCGAAAAGTTTGTATGACGGGGCGTTTGTAAGATGAGGCATCACCGTATATGGAAGAGAAATTAGCAAACACCCCCTGTTCTTTTACTTGAAAAATGAGGGAAAAGGAACCTTTCTTTTTTTTTAACACTGGTATTTTCCAAACTTGACTCTCAGAATTCCCCAGCCAGCATGAGTTAAAGTCCACGTGATTTAAATTTGCCAAGTTTTAAAAACACTATTTTTAGACTATGGCAGGAGTGGGTTTAAAGAAATGTTCTCATTGTGACTCTTATGCCATTAAACATCAGAGATTTGAAATGAGTGACTTACACAATATCAATTACTTTATTCCTCTCCTTCCGGCAGCAACTTCTTCAAATTGTGAAGCAAAAAACAAACCAGAACGTAGTGGACACTACACTTAAGTTTACGCTGAGTGCACTTTGGAATCTCACTGATGAGTCTCCAACCACGTGTCAGCACTTTATTGAAAATCAAGGGCTGGAACTCTTCATGAAAGTTTTGGAGGTGAGAACTGAAAGATATATGTCTGTATAGCTGTTATTGTATCTGCTTACTTCAGTTTCCTTATGGAGACAATCAACTTTGTAATTTTGAAGTCATGCTGTATACTTGTGATAGGCTTCTAATTTTCACAAGCAGCAGTCCTCAAACCAATTACAGGTAGTCCTTGACCTATGACCACTGTTGAGCAGAAAATGTTGCTGCTAAGCAAGACAGTTGTTAAGTGAATTTTGTCCCATTTTACGAGCTTTTTTGGCTCTATTATTATGTTGAATTAGTAACAGGGTTGTTAGTTTGTTTAAATTTGTATGTTGCCCATTCCTGAAGGACTCAGGGCAGCTTACAACAATAAAAATACTAAACAATACAACGATTATAACAATATAAAAACAATATTAACATCTCATTCATGCAGTCACACCATGTCATGCATCCCAATTCATATCATTTTGGGGCCAGAATCAAGAAGTGTCAATTACTCACGGTCCCCAGGTTTTCAAGGCTCTTCAGAAAGGCAGTAGAATGGGGTGTAGGGTTGGTACGCGCCTCAAGGGGTAGTTGTTGTTGTTGTTGTTGTTGTTATTATTATTATTATTATTATTATTATTATTATTATTATTATTTATTAAATTTGTATGCCACCCCTCTCCGTAGACTCGGGGCGGCTCACAGCAATAGTAAATACAATGTAAAATACAAATCTAATATTTTAAAACTAAAAAATCCATAATTAAAAAAACATACACACAATATACCATACACAAATTATATAGGCCTGGGGAAGATGTCTCAATTCCCCCATGCCTGACGGCAGAGGTGGGTCTTAAGAAGTTTACGAAAGGCAAGGAGGGTGGGCGCAATCCTAATATCTGGGGGGAGCTGGTTCCAGAGGATCAGGGCCGCCACAGAGAAGGCTCTTCCCCTGGGTTCCGCCAGCCGACATTGTTTAGTCGACGGGACCTGGAGAAAGCCAACTCTGTGGGACCTAACTGGTTGCTGGGATTTGTGCGGCAGAAAGTTGCTTCCAGGGAGCCGGGGCCACCACAGAGAAGGCCCTCCCCTGCAGCCCCACCAATCGTTAAGCCAATCTGGCTTCCCCATTGACTTTGCTTGTCAGAAGGTTGCAAAAGCTGATCATGTAACTCCCGAACATGCAACCCTATTAAATATGAGTCAGTTGCCAAGCATCTGAATTTTGATCATATGACCATGGAGTGTGTTGCAATGGTCATAAGAGTGAGAAATAGTCATTAGTTACTTTTTTCATTGCTGTTATAACTTTGGTCACTAAATGAACTGTTGTAAGTCGAGGACTACCTATAACTAAAATTGTCCTTAGACACCTTGAGTCATCTCTCATCTCAACTCACAAAACCATGTGAGCTGCCTCTTGTTGAAAGAATTAAAAAGTCCTTTCTCAATCCTCCTGCTTTGGATAGCAGTGCCTGAAAGTTTAACGTATTATTAACAGAGTTGGAAGGGTCATCTTGCAGGTCATCTAGTCCAACCCTCTGCCCAAGCAGGAGGCCCTACATCTGCCTCCACCTAGGATTGAACTCACGACCTCCTGATGGTCAGGCAAGAGCTCCACCTCTAGGCCACAGTAGCTCAAGCAGTAGAAGTTGATCCTGTACTGCCAAAATAATTACTTAATTTTGTAGACTTCTCTGCTATCCAATATTAGCAAAATATTGGCACTTACTAATGGTTGTCCATTCTTTTAATTTACAGTCTTTTCCTTCAGAGTCTTCTATCCAACAGAAAGTTCTTGGTCTTTTGGTAAGATGAAAAGAACAGTGTTGTTGTTTTTTAACCTGGATGTCGGCAATATATGTTTTTCCTATTATCTTCTTCACTACTGTACTTCGAATACATTGTTTTTAATTCCATTCTATTAACTTTGGGGCCAGTCAGACCTACTTTGATCCTTCACAATCTCTTATTTATTTCAGTTTAAGCGTTAGCATTAGAATACAACTGTTGACTCAATCAATAGATTAACCTAGACTAGCCTTCTATTTCCATCAATATCAGGGCAGGCTTTGAGGACAGTCTTCTCCAACCCATTGTCCCCAAAATGCAATGCAGTAGATTGGAATTCAATCAGCATGCCCAATTCAATGACCTATATTTAGAGAAAACTGTTCCAAGAAGTAGGACAGAAATGTATTTATTAGGAATAATCAGAGGTCAACACAGCAAAGAAGACTATTATTTAATAACACACATACTAACATCAGCAAGATTGGCATTCGCACAAAATTGGAAACAAGAAAAGACACCAAATGAAGAGATGGTGATCAAGAAAATGTTAAACTGCGCTAAATTAAGTAAATTAACGTATGAATTACAGGATAAACAAAATAAGAACTACTACAGAGTGTGGGAGAAACTGTATAACTGGATAGAAAAAAAATAAGAAAAGGAATTAGTATTAAGGAAATATAAGGTAAAAAAACCAGAATGGTAAAATATTAATTATTATGTCTATAGATAAGTATAAATGTTTAATGTTGTTTGTATGTTTGTTGATATAAAATAAAAAAAATGGGAAAAAAATAAGAAGTAGGACAGAAAGTCAAAAGCCATGTCTGCAGTAGTAGTTTTTCAGAACGATCTGGAAAAACATCTTAATTAGTTAGGACTGTTTATACTAAAATTTCTTCCTCTTTTTTTAAAACTTAGAACAATATTGCAGAGGTTAAAGAACTCCATTCTGAGCTAATGTGGGAAGACTTCATAGACCACATCAGCAAGTTGTTGCACAGTGTGGAGGTGGAAGTCAGTTACTTTGCAGCTGGGATTATCGCTCATTTAATATCCCGAGGAGAACAAGCCTGGACGTTAAGTCACAACCAGAGAGCCTCACTCCTTGATGAATTGGTATAGATGTGACAGAAAAATGTTTCTTCCTTTTTCTCTGAGTTACATTGTAAACCTTTACAATAACATTTCTTTCTTTGTTTTTATAGCATTCTGCCATTTTGAATTGGCCTACACCAGAATGTGAAATGGTGGCATACAGGTAACTACGGATTTGACATAAACTATACAAAAAATATTAGTGCAACTTAGTATTGATAGTTAATTTGCTGCACATAAGACTATTTGTTCCAGTAGTATGTATAGTCTGCCTGTCATGACAAAATTACATTTCTGATTTTCCAAGGTATAATTGAAAGGCATTTTAGATTATAACCTGCATACCTATAAATGAATAAATCTATTGAATTTAGTGAGATATTCTTAGTATACATTTATTGGCTTGCTATGTTGACCTGCCACATTGTAATGTGCTCAGTGGACTCATCATTGATTTATCATTCATTTTAAATCTGCTCAAGCCATTCATACTGCTGCTAACAAAGAAAACCGAAGTAGTTTTCGAATTAAAACTGATCCAAAAGATGTATTTTCATGCATGTTTAGTCTATTCAACTCCAGTAATAAAACAGGTTGAAACCTTCAGATGGGGGCAGATTTGGTATGAATAAATAAGTAGCTGTTACATGATCGGAGCGCCATTTCTGGGTGTTGTGTTTCTATTGCAGTGATGGCTAACCTTTTTGTTGCTGCGTGCCGAAAGCGTGCACACACATACTCATAATGCAATGCGTATACAAATCCCCCTCCCCACGTGCCATCTTCCCACTCATGCACATGCCCAGTATCGGTTTCCTAGCCAGGTACGGGCACACTGTGTACTGGTAGTGAAAATACAGTTGCGCAGGCAGCTCCGTGTCTCCGGCGTGTGTGCATGCTCCAGGGAGATTTTGCTTCTGCACATGCACAGGAAGCAAAATCTCGCGAGGGAACGCACAAGAGAGATTTTGGCAAGTTTTTGCTTCTGCGCATCCACGGAAGCAAAAAAAAAAATCATTGAAATATCTCTCGCGCACGTCAACTCGCGAGATTTCGCCTCCTGCGCATGCGCAGAAGCAAAATCTCACTGGGACATGCGCACGCATGCTGGAGACACAGAGCTTCATGCGCATCGCACTGAGAGTGGCGGTAATTCGCAACCCCTGCCTTTGTGTGCTCCACCCCCATTGCCCCCCACGCTCCCCCATCTGGTGCATGCATGTGACCCCAAACATAGCATAGCATAGAATAGCATAGAATAGAATAGAATAGAATTTTATTGGCCAAGTGTGATTGGACACACAAGGAATTTGTCTTGGTGCATATGCTCTCAGTGTACATAAAAGAAAAAGATACCTTTGTCAAGAATCATGTGGTACAAAAACTTCACAAGAGAAGGATTTAGGGGTAGTGATTTCTGACAGTCTCAAAATGGGTGGTCGGGCGATAGGAAAAGCAAGTAGGATGCTTGGCTGCATAGCTAGAGGTATAACAAGCAGGAAGAGGGAGATTGTGATCCCACATTTGGAATACTGTGTTCAGTTCTGGAGACCTCACCTACAAGAAGATATTGACAAAATTGAACGGGTCCAAAGAAGGGCTACAAAAATGATGGAAGGTCTTAAGCATAAAACGTATCAGGAAAGACTTCATGAACTCAATCTGTATAGTCTGGAGGACAGAAGGAAAAGGGGGGACATGATCAAAACATTTAAATATGTTAAAGGGTTAAATAAGGTTCAGGAGGGAAGTGTTTTTAATAGGAAAGTGAACACAAGAACAAGGGGACACAATCTGAAGTTAGTTGGGGGAAAGATCAAAAGCAACATGAGAAAATATTATTTTATTGAAAGAGTAGTAGATCCTTGGAACAAACTTCCAGCAGATGTTGGTAAATCCACAGTAACTGAATTTAAACATGCCTGGGATAAATATATATCCATCCTAAGATAAAATACAGGAAATAGTATAAGGGCAGACTAGATGGACCATGAGGTCTTTTTCTGCCGTCAGTCTTCTATGTTTCTATGTACAACACTTAATGATTGTCATAGGGGTCAAATAAGCAATGAAGAAACAATCAATATTAATAAAAATCTTAGGATACAAGCAACAAGTTACAGTCATATAGTCCTAAGTGGGAGGAAAAGGATGATAGGAATGATGAGAAAAACTAGTAGAATAGAAGTGCAGATTTAGCACCCCTTTCCCACCTGTGCATGCACGCACAACCCTGCTGCACATTCGTCCCCCCATGCACGCATGTCTCTGACATGTGCTGCACTCCTATGTATGCACGGCAGAGACCCAAAAGCCAGATGGCCAGTGGGAGGCAAGTGCACATGGGCGGTGGATCTGAGCTGGGGTAACGGTTCACATGCCCACAGAGAGGGCTCTGCATGCCACAGGTTTGCCATCTATGGTCTAATTATCATTTTCTATCCAAACCTCTCCCAATTATGAAAAATTTAGATGACTTTTACCTTCTTCCCCACACATTCTAGCACACAGAAAATCTGTAGGGCTTGCCGAGTGCCATGGTTTCCTGTTAGGAATGGCTTGTATTCCACTAATGAGGAGCCTGTATTGTCATGATATATCCTTTTATTTATTTTATTTATTCAATTTTTAATGCTGCCCTTCTCTTTAGACTCAGGGCGGCTAACAACATGTTAGCAATAGCACTTTTTAACAGAGCCAGCATATTGCCCCCACAATCCAGGTCCTCATTTTACCCACCTTGTAAGAATGGAAGGCTGAGTCAAGTTGAGCCGGTGATGAGATTTGAACCACTGACCTACAGATCTACAGTCAGCTTCAGTGGCCTGCAGTACAGCACTCTACCTGCTGCACCACCCCGGCTCTTTTATAGTGGTGTTTCAGCTGTATCCTATCAGCTCTAGGAAGAAATGACAAATCACTTCTGAAAATGATGCAACGGAGCAGCATGGACTTGACCATGTAGTATCCCGGAATCAAGAGTGACTTGAAAGGACCAAACAATGTACAGTGGTACTTCTACCTAAGAACGCCTCTACTTACGAACCTTTTGAGATAAGAACCAGGTGTTCAAGATTTTTTTGCCTCTTCTCAAGAGCCATTTTCCACTTACAAACCTGATCCTCCGAAACTGTAACCGGAAAAGGCAGGGAGAAGCCTCAGTGGGGCATTTCTAGGAAGAAACAGGGCCGGAAAAGGCGGGGAGAAGCCTCCATGGGGCTTCTTTAGGAATCTCCTGGGAGGAAACAGCCTCCACCCTCCCTGTGGTTTCCCCAATTGCACACATTATTTGCTTTTACATTGATTCTTATGGGAAAAATTGCTTCTTCTTACAAACTTTTCTACTTAAGAACCTGGTCACTGAAAGAATTTAGTTCGTAAGTAGAGGTACCACTGTATATGTGTGTAAATGCTGTACTCACAAGCAAAATCTCAAAATGATGGATTTTTCCTTTTTCCCTTCATTGAATAGGTCATTCAACCCCTTTTTCCCCTTGCTTGGTTGCTTCATGACTCCTGGGGTGCAGCTCTGGGCTGTATGGGCCATGCAGCATGTTTGCAGCAAAAACCGTATGTATTGACCAAGAAAAAGCTTCTTTATATTAAGCAATTCTTTCAACATGAGAGTAATTAGTAGGCACTAGATAATTCTTGTGATATCTAGCAACACAGATTTGAAATAATTTTTGCGGAAATAGAGAATGGAAATGATGTTGTAGAAATTCTGTCACAGTTAAAAGGCAAGCTAAGTGAGTAGGTAAATTATAAATGTTTTTGATTTTAGCAGATGATGATGCAGTGGGTGGCATTTTGAACTTGTAAACAGATCTAGCTTGGTCTTTTGCTCAACTGATAAGTCAGTCTATGTCTAACAAATGTAATAAGATACAGTATTTTTCGGACTATAAGACACACCAAGATTTTAAACAGGTAAGTAAAAAAAAAAAGAGGTTTTGTCCTCCCTGCCCCCAGGAGCACTCTGCAGACCTACCAAACCCTCTGCGTGCTCCACTTTATCCAAAAATGGGTGGAAAATGGGCCTGTTTTAGCAAAAAATGGCATGCAGCAGGTTTGGGAGACTTGCAGAGTACTTCTGGGGGCTGGGGGGGAAAAACCTCAATATAAAAAATATCAATATAAAATTGATATAAAATTTGCTTACCACCAATGTCAATCTCTATCCTGTTTTTAAAATGCCTTTATAAATAATGCTACAGGTAGGTAAGATAGTTGGCTGAGCTTTCTGGCTTTGCTCTTTGCTGAATTTATTCCTTTAATATTCTTTAAAGCAGGAGTCCCAAGCTCAAGGTCCATGGGCTGGATCTGGCCCACGGGGTGCTTAAATCTCGCCAGTGGGGCCAGCCTGGAAATAGCAAAGGACTGGCCCGTGGTGCATCTGTCAGCCAAAATGGGGCACGGGGCCGTCTGCCCCTGCCCCATTTTCAGCTTTCTGCGGCACCCTGCCAGCCAAAACGGTGCAGACTGTTTTGGTTGGCAGGGTGCTGTAGGAAGCTTCCCAGGCCAAAAACAGGTTGTGCCCCCCACATGCCCCATTTTGGCCGGCAGGATGCTGCAGGAGTCATTTATCATGTCTCCCCCCCTCTTGGCTTCTGGAGAACTACAATGCTGATTCAACCTTCAAAAAATTCCAGCTTGACACCCCTGCTTTAAAATCTTGGGATGTAGAAGTACTTATTTGTACATACTATGTAATCTTTCTTATATATTCATTCATTCATTCATTCATTCATTCATTCATTCATTCATTCATTCTATTTATTTATTTAATTTTATTTTATTTAATTTTATTTATTTATTTATTTATTTATTTATTTATTTATTTATTTATTTATTTTATTCGATTTGTATGCCGCCCTTCTCCGAAGACTCAGGGTGGCTCACATCACATCAAAGAAAGCATAAGAATACATCTGGATCCAATTAATGTAATTAAAAAACCTATAAGTTGTAATATAATTTAAAACATTACCATTCACTCCATGAAACACACTAAAACACTCGTTGGTCAGGGGGGAAGATCTAATGAACCCAAGCCTGGTGGCATAGACAAGTCTTTATACTTTTTTGGAAGGCAAGGAGGGTGGGGGCAGTGCGAATCTCCGGGGGGAGCTGATTCCAGAGGGCTGGGCCCCCCACAGAGAAGGCTCTTCCCCTAGGTCCCGTCAACCGACATTGTCTGGTTGATGGGACCCTGAGGAGGCCAACTCTGTGGGACCTGACCGGACACTGAGATTCATGCGGAAGAAGGGATTCGTGTGGTCTCGGAGGTAATCTGGTCCAATGCCATATAGGGTTTTGTAGGTCATGACCAACATTTTGAATTGTGTCCGGAAACTAATCGGCAGCCAATGTAGCCCGCGGAGTGATGGAGAAACATGGGTATGCCTTGGAAGATTATGTTAACTTCTTCAAGAGGTGAATAGTATAGTGGAGAACTGAGGATGCCTTGTGACAATTACACTTCACAAAATAATTTTGATAAATTCATAGGCAGCTTAACTGGAATTTAAATATGTAGAAGTTATACGTGAATCTTGATGGAAACAAGAAAGTGAAATTCTAGACTCTTGATTTTATTGGATCTTTCTCTTTTTGTCATTTCAGCTGCCAGGTACTGCAGTATGTTAATTGAAGAAGGTGGATTGCATCATTTGTTTAACATCAAGGAAAACAGCCAGACTGATGCAGATGTTCAACGAATTGCTGTCTCTATCTTGGATAGCTTAGAAAAACATATTTTGCGACATGGACGGCCACCTCCTTATTAAAAAAACAAATTGAAGATAAGCTAAATTGAATGAAAACAGGGAATAGGTGTGCAAATTATCCTCTCATCATCCCTTACTGAAATGTGTCTGGTTGGAATAATGTTGATAAAAGTGATCACCATTAATGTTTTGTCAGCTGGTATGGAAGCAGGGCTAATACATGTTATCTTTAACAGGCCTTCGACATTAAGGGGTTGTCAAGAGGATTTGGGGGAAAAATTCCTAATTGGTAATATCTGCTGGTATCACCTCTGGTTGTGGACAAGTGGAAATGGTGCCATTCAAATGCACATTCGAAATTAAACCTGTAGGTTGTGTGAGTTCATCAGAAAATTATTTCTGCTTGCTTCATCCCTTCAAAATAGTTGTGTTTCACTAGAACTATCCACTGATTCAGTATTTGAAAAAAAAACCTGTTTGTGCTTGTAATGTCAGCACTATACAGCTCAAAACACTTTCATAAATTCATACATTAAAACCCAACAGGTTATGAGTAAGGTGACCAGGGATGTTTGTTCTTCTGTGAACCCTTTAAACCAGAGGTCTTCAATCTTGGCAACTTTAAGACTTGTGGACTTCAAGTCCCAGAATTCTCCAGCCAGGTGGCTGGAGAAATCTAGGAGTTGAAGTCCACAAATTGCAAAATTTGGGGATTCCTGCTGGATTCTTCAGTTTCTACTAATATTTCATGAAAGCTTTTTAGCAGAAACATCTGAATTTCAAACCACAGGATGGTTTTTTTTTCTTTCTTTCTGTAATATACCAGTACTTTGATGAAAGTATCCATGGAGGAAGAATGTTGAATTATAATTATAATTACAAAAAAAGAGAATATATTATGTTGCTACACTTGTAACTAAGTGTAAATTTGAAAAAAGAGTATAGAAAACTAAAATTTTCTACCAAAAGAACTGCTGGGGGAAATTTACTCAATTTATGGGATTGTACATCTAATCACCTTATTTATGACAGACTGTTAATAGCTTTGTTCTTTCTCATAAATACCTTGTCAGTATTTGTGCTGTGAGCTTTATGTGGAAGGCAATGCCATACAAAATCTCACCCAACATTTTATGTAAAGTCTGGTGTAAATTACATTCTTGTGTGGTATATTAATTTTTTTTTACATAAAACATTCCATGATTAAAAACTCAATTAATGCATATGTGTTGATGCTTAATGGAATGAGATGAAAACAGCAACACAAAGTCCACTCTAAAATAGATGTCAACAAATCTTGGTTTGGCTGAGGCTTACTTCCAAAGAAGTGCACTATGTACTTCTCCTAATGTGTGAGGAAGCTATCTGATGGCCAACATTATATTTTAGTGAGAGATAATCTGGTTACAGGAGAAATGACAATAGTTTTCAATCTATGGAAGCTAATTATGTGGTTTTATGTCTATAATTTTCAGAAATAAGTTTTAAATTCAATGAGAGACTCTTAGAACATTTGCATAAAATTGTATCTTAAGGCTACAGTCTTGAACTTCAATTATTTCAGAGAAAGCCTCTCAAAATAAAAGAACTCTAACCTGAGATAGGTTTATATGTGAATTATGGCTCCTATCCTGATTTCTTTCTTTTCATTTTTTTATAAATCACATTTTTTTAAAAAAAGAATACTTCCCAGCGAGTCTTTAATTGTATAATTTGCCCTGCCTCAAATGTGGGCCCAGATGATCCTTCCATTCATAAACCACCTACGTATCTCATATTTCTGGGATTTTAAAAAATCTACATATAAAATATCTCATTTCTTTCATTCTGATTTTAATCTCAAATATGATAATAGTCTATCTTTACTAGCTATATTTCTAACAATCCACATGATCGAATGAATCCCAGGATTAAGCTTTTTTTTTTTACTATTCATATATACACACACACACAATTATGATCTGACTCCAAGAATTTGGATAGAATGGGAACAAGAATTTGAAAGAGTTCTTAGATGTCTTCTGAAATTCAAACCACGTGTGGTAACTTAATTTTTATCATCCATCTTCAAAATGATATTCATAGACTCACTGAAGAAAAATAAAAATAGCTGAGTAGAGCTATTATAATTAGAATTTTAAAAAGCAAATGGTATAGTAACAATGTCTGCCTCTACTGGTCTGTGCCCCAACATTTTTTTAAAAAAATCTTTCTTTATTCCCTTTGGTGAATTTAAGATACATCTGAACTTGAAAAAATGTCAAAAGGATAAGTCCACAACATCAAACATGCAACATCAAATTCCTGGTTTGAGTTGCAAATATAAACGTCATAAATAGGTTTGATAGAATACAGCCAAGACTCAAATTTGGCATTTCAGAAATGTGCTAAAAGAAACTGGTGATAAAACCTTGTTTCAATTCTACTTAATTTTAAAGTGTCCATCATGGAAGTTTGAATTAAGCAACACAGCTTCTCTTACTGAGAATATTCTTGGTAGTCTGGCTGCATTGGCACAAAACACTGAACTGCAAACTAGCCAGCTTTTTTTCTTTAATGTAATGTGAGAATCTAGCCTGGTGGGTACTTCAAGTTTCAAGGAATTGTGCATACCTGGAAAACTAGTTTTAGGCAAACAAGTGGATCCTCTTTTTCTAGTTTCGTTTACCTCCTGGTGATCTTTGGCCATGTCTGTTTACTTGATAATAATGTATGTTGACATTACCCTCCCTTGGGATGTTTATTAATTTCCTAGTCTAGTTTACATTTTAGAACTTCCTGGTGATCTCCCCTACAATCTGGATTAAACTACAATTAGGTGCAACAGTTGCAAGCTCAATTCTTTTTTAAAAAATAGAGTTTTATTTATAAACATACGCATGACACACAAAACAAAGACATTTAAAACATTGGCCATTTGTGTAACAAATCTGTTTATTTATTAGATTTGTATGCCGCCCCTCTCCATAGACTCGGGGCGGCTCACAACAGCAATAAAACAATTCATGACAAATCTAATAATTTAAAAACATTTTAAAAATCCTGTTATTAAGCAGACCTACAAACAAACATACCATACATAAATTGTATAGGCCCAGGGGAGATATCTCAATTCCCCCATGCCTGGCGGCAAAGGTGGGTTTTAAGGAGTTTACGAAAGGCAAGGAGGGTGGGGGCAGTTCTAATCTCAGGAAGGAGCTGGTTCCAGAGTCGGGGCCACCACAGAGAAGGCTCTTCCCCTGGGACCTGCCAAACGACATTGTTTAGTTGACAGGACCCGGAGAAGGCCAACTCTGTGGGACCTAATCGGTGTTACGATTCTTATTGTGCTCATAATTTATTACATAACTATTTTTACATATTTGTTATAGCCCAGTCATATTTATTTTATTTATTTATTTATTTGTCAAACAAGTATAGTATTATAGTACATATTAACATAACATAACATAACGTAAGTAGAACGTAATAATAGAAAGGATAATAAAACAGTAGGACAGGGACATTAGGCACAAAAGTGCACTTATGCACGCCCCTTATATAGCTTAATCTTATTTTATATATCTAATCCTATATCTATTTTCCCATTAACCCAAGCTCATTTCTTGAAGACTACACAAACACGTCCATTCCGGGTTTTTTTGCTTTATTTGGCCATGTTTTGACGACTTGTTCTATTCTTGATCCCATATCCTTGGTATTTCTGATAAATGTCTTCACTAGGATGACCTCTACTTTTATTTCCTGAATCCAGACATATGCAAAAATCGTTAAAATTATTAAAATCGTTCCTGCATCTAAAAAAAAACCGCACGAAGAAAAAAAAATCTCAGCCTAACACCAAACTTTAGCAATATAAACACCCAAAGCACGTGTTTCTTTACGCAACACACCGTTCCAACGAAAAGAATTGCAGCCCTTCCGGCTTTCTGCCAGAACCAAGGTCCTTCATCCGTTCGCTCGACAATCGACTCCGCTTCCCTGGTCAGCGAGACATCCTTTTTTCCCCCTATTGGTGACCGACTGCAGGTGTAGGCAAAGTGAGCTCTTCCATGACTTGCGGACTGCAACTCCCAGAAATCCTTAGCCGGTCATGCTAGCTCAGGAATTCTGGGAGTTGAAGTCCGGATGTCATAGAAGAGCGGACTTCGCGTCCTAATTTTGGGCGGCTAAGGGTAGTTCTCGTTTTCAAGTCAGGTCGCTTCCGGTGGTGGGTCCCCGTCGGATTTCCGGTTTGGGTGCGGGTGGGGGTGGGGGTGGGAGGAAGGTGGATGCCGGCTGTTTGCCATGGTTCGCTTCCTGCAGATCCGCCAACGAGCCCCGCTCCCCCTTTCCGGAGACTGCCCGGTTGTGCAGGTGAGCTGAGCAGGAGGCGGCTTTAAAAAACGGCGAGAGTAGAGGACGGAGATGAGGAGAGCGCGGGGGGAAAAGCCAGGGAAGCCGAGAAGGGAGACGGTGGAGGGGCGAAGCGGCTTCGAGGACCAAAGCATCTCTTCCGTGGGGGCAGGACGTGTCCGGCAATCCGTTTAATCTTTCATAGCAATCGCATTTAGACTTTTATACCCTTTCACAGTGCTTGACAGCCCTCTCTAAGTGGTTTACAGAGTCAGCTTAGAATTTATTTATTTATTTATATTTATTTATTTTTGTCCAATACACAATGAGAGTTTTAGTGTGTGTGTGTGTGTGTATATATATATATATATATATGTCACACACACACACATACACACATATGTCACATGGGGTTTTTTTGTTTTGCTGAATTTGAAAATTAAGGGAGACTAGGATAGTGTGTGTGTGTGTATACACACAAACACATAGTAAAATACATGATGAAGGTTATAGAGGAGATACTCATAGTAAAATATATCTAAGAAAGAATAGAAGAGAAGATATAGTAATAGAACATATCAATGAAATAATAGAAGAAAAGATATAGGAATAGAAGAAAGAAATAGGAGATATAGGAGAGCAATAGGACAGGGGACGGAAGGCACTCTAGTGCACTTGTACTCGCCCCTTACTGACCTCTTAGGAATCTGGATAGGTCAACCGTAGATAATCTAAGGGTAAAGTGTTGGGGGTTTGGGGATGACACTATGGAGTCCGGTAATGAGTTCCACGCTTCGACAACTCGGTTACTGAAGTCATATTTTTTACAGTCAAGTTTGGAGCGGTTAATATTAAGTTTAAATCTGTTGTGTGCTCTTGTGTTGTTGTGGTTGAAGCTGAAGTAGTCGCCAACAGGCAGGACGTTGCGGCATATGATCTTGTGGGCAATACTTAGATCATGTTTAAGGCATTTTAGTTCTAAGCTTTCTAGACCCAGGATTGAAAGTCTAGTCTCATAGGGTATTATATTTCGAGTGGAGGAGTGAAGGGCTCTTCTGGTGAAGAATCTTTTGACATTTTCAAGGGTGTTAATGTCTGAGATGCGATATGGGTTCCAAACATATGAGCTGTATTCGAGGATGGGTCTGGCAAAAGTTTTGTAAGCTCTGGTCCCCAACAATCTGTTCAGTTCTGGAGACCTCACCTACAAAAAGATATTGACAAAATTGAACGGGTCCAAAGATGGGCTACAAGAATGGTGGAAGGTCTTAAGCATAAAATGTATCAGGAAAGACTTAATGAACTCAATCTGTATAGTCTGGAGGACAGAAGGAAAAGGGGGGACATGATCGAAACATTTAAATATGTTAAAGGGTTAAATAAGGTCCAGGAGGGAAGTGTTTTAATAGGAAAGTGAACACAAGAGCAAGGGGACACAATCTGAAGTTAGTTGGGGGAAAGATCAAAAGCAACATGAGAAAATATTATTTTACTGAAAGAGTAGTAGATCCTTGGAACAAACTTCCAGCAGACGTGGTAGATAAATCCACAGTAACTGAATTTAAACATACCTGGGATAAACATATATCCATCTTAAGATAAAATACAGAAAATAGTATAGGGGCAGACTAGATGGATCATGAGGTCTTTTTCTGCCGTCAGTCTTCTATGTTTCTGTGTTTCTAATCTGGGTCCTCGTATTACCCACCTCGCAAGGATGGAAGGCTGAGTCAACCTTGAGCCTACTGAGATTTGATCTGCCAAAGTGCTGAGCATCCAGTCATCAGCAGAAGTAGCTTGCAGTACTGCACTCTAACCACTGCGCCACCATGGCTCTTTTACACACAGGGTTGACTTTTCCTTTATAGAATCCTTTATTGAATTTCCAAGAAGCGTTTTTAGGACATTGGAGCAACGTAGGGCAGTGTTTCCCAACCATGGCAAATTGAAGATATTTTGAAGAATTGAAAATTGAAGAATTCTGGGAGTTGTAGTCCAGATATCTTCAAGTTGCCAAGGTTGGGAAACACTGATGTAGGGCATGAGTCATACAAGGGTTATCTGGAAAGTAAGATTGCAAGGCAATAGCTCTCGCGGGGGAGTTTGTTTATTTGTTTATATTTATATGCACTCACAACAACAAAACACAGTACAAATCCAATGATAAAAACAGTTTAAAACCCTTAATATAAAAACAGTCATACATCCCAGACAAACCATGCATTAAATCGAAACGGCCTGGGGAATCAATTTCCCCATGCCTGATTAATTTAAATTAATTTTAATAATAATAATAATAATAATAATAATAATAATAATAATTTATTAGATTTGAATGCTGCCCTTCTCCGCAGACTCGGGGCGGCTCACAACAATAGTAACAATATAACAATATAACAAATTTAATATTTAAAAAACATCTAAGAAACCCATCATTAAAACCATACAACACAAGCATACCATACATATTAAAACAGTTAATAATCGCCCTCCCCACAGTATTAAAATAAGTTATTGCCATTCACACAAAAACCATAAACTACATTCGTTTGGCCAGGGGACTAGGGTCTAAGGCAGTGGTTTTCAATGTTTCTAATGCCACGACCCCTTAATACAGTTCCCCATGTTGTGGTGACCCCCAACCATACGTCTAGCGCCAATTCTCCCAACAGAACTTTAAGCTGATTGGCAGGAAGATTAAAGGGACACCCACACTGTAAATGCCTGATTGGTTGGATTGTAAAAGTATGTTCTAGGGTGCCAGAATATAATCTTTAGTTCCTAACACCATGGGAAATTTGTCTTTTCCCATGCTTTTAGGTGACCCCTGTGACATGGTCATTTGACCCCCAAAGGGATCCTGACCCCCAGGTTGAGAATCTATTTTGAGACACAAAGTAGAGTTGGACACAGGCTTTTCTGAGGGATTGTGACTCCCAAGAAAAGCCCCAGGTTGCATAGCAAGCTTGAAGAGGGAAGGTTAAAGGTGGAATATCTGCAGATCTGGGCAATTCAAACAGTCACAGCCACTCGAGTCTTGATAGGACTGAGTGGTCTAAAATGCTGCTTATACATGGGCTATGCTTCAGTGAGGATCTTCTTTAAACATAAATGTTTATAGTGGTGATAAGAGCATTTTTCAGAATTTAGCTTTTGGCAATACAAATTACCGGGAAGTGAAACTAATGCTTTGGGGGCTTGAGTTGTACAGGAAACGCAATTGAGTCCTCTGTTAAGAGTTTAAAACTTCTCCCTGAAATGTGGGTGGAAAGCACTGACCTAACGTAATTTTGTTGCTCAAAATACATCCCTTCTAGATGGTTTTTGAGCCATGATACTAACTTCCCATTGAACTTGCTGTCAGAATCTGGCAGCTAAAGTTGCAATGGATACAACTACAAGGTCAGTTCCTAAGTCCTCATTCAGCACTGTCATAATTTTAAGCAGTTGCTGAATGAGTGGTCATTAAATGAAGACCACCTGTAGATATGTGCTCCTGCTGAAGCTGGATTGTTCATATCTGTATCGTGCCTATTGGAGATCTTGTTTCAAATACAAGTTGACAAGTATAATCAATCCTTGGAACGTTATTTCCTGGTTGATGTCATTATGTATTTTATGTATGGCAGGCAGAAGCTTCTCCATATTCTCTAGTGGACATCTGCTTGAATGTCTTGGTTAATGATCTGGCAAAATTCTGTACAGAAAGACCAGACGGATCGCTGTGCTTGAAAGAATCTCAAAGGCTTCCACAAGAAGTAGCTGATCGACTGCTGCAAATAATGGCTTATCAAGGTAAGAGATTTCTGGACCAAAAGAGATAAAATGTTAACAAAGCAGGTTTCTGGATATGGGATTGCTCATAAATTAGAACTCTTAATTCTGTTTTATTTCACATTTGGGGCCTCTAAGGATTCAGGAAAATAGTCCATGATTCAGCAGCACATATAGTTAAGCATTGTTTAACAATGGCAATCCAGTCTCAATTTTCATCATAACATGAGGATTACTTAAGGGTTAGCTTGGACTACTTGGAAAATACAGGTATCGTTTCTTAATAGAGCTTTACCCGATGGCAGTTCGTAGCTCACCTTGGCTGATTTTGGAAATTGAATATGTTTGGTTGTAGTTAGTGCTGGGATGTGCAACCTCTTGGGAATTTTAGTGGCTGTTGCATAACTTGTGAAGTTGCAAAAAACAATCTGGAAGAAGGCAGTAGTCAACTACTTCTGTTGTGCTGCCAAGAAAGTGACATACAGTGTTCCCTCGATTTTCGTGGGGGATGCATTCCGAGACCGCCCGCGAAAGTTGAATTTCCGCGAAGTAGAGGTGTGGAAGTAAATACACTCTTTTTGGCTATGAACAGTATCACAAGCCATCCCTTAACACTTGAAACCCGTAAATTGCAATTTCCCATTCCCTTAGCAACCATTTAGATTATTACTCACCATGTTTATTTATTAAAGTTTATTTTTAAAAATATTTATTAAAGGCGGGTGAATGTTTGGCGATGATATATGATGTCATCGGGCGGGAAAAACCGTGGTATAGGGAAAAAACCCACGAAGTATTTTTTAATTAATATTTTTGAAAAACCGTGGTACAGACTTTTTGTGAAGTTCGAACCCGCGAAAATTGAGGAAACACTGTACAGTGATCCCTCGATTAGCACGGTCTCGATTAGCGCGAAATGCTGCAACGCGGTTTTTCAAAAAATATTAATTAAAAAATAAGTCCGCGCTAGTTCTCTCTCTCTTTCTCTCCCTGTTGCCGGCGTGGTATATGAGAGAGAAAGAGAGAGGCAGAGGTCGGGCGCAATACCGGGAGGTGGAGGCGGCGTGGGGACGCTGGGTGCCGGGGACACCGAGGAGGGGGTGGACGTGGCCTCTCAGCTGCAGAGCCGAACAAGGGCAGAGGCAACGGCGGAGTCTGGCGCTGGGGCCATGCGGGGCCGCTCATCCAGGGGGGCGTGGACTGGCAAGTCGCCCTCCTTTCTCTTTCTCTCTCTTATACCACACCGGTAACAGGGAGAGAAAGAGAGAGAGCGGAGGGCACCTTGCCGGTCCACGCCCCCCTAGATGAGCGGCTCCGCATGGCCCCAGCGCTGCCCAGGCAAAGGGGAAACCCCAAGATCGCTTGCCGCTTGCCGTATTGCAGCGAAGGAGGCGAAGCAAGGCTCCAAGCTGCAATACGGCAAGCGGCAAGCGGCAAGCGATCTTGGGGTTTCCCCTTTGCCTGGGCGGCGGGAAGACCAAGGGAAGGTTCCTTCAGCCGCCCAACACCTGATCCGCTCCGCAGCGCGGCAGCAGCGAGGAGCCGAAGATGGGGTTTCCCCTTTGCCTGGGCAACGGGGAAACCCCATCTTCGGCTCCTCGCTGCTTCCGCGCTGCGGAGCAGATCAGCTGTTGGGCGGCTGAAGGAACCTTCCCTTGGTCTTCCCCGCCGCCCACACGCAAACTCCACCATCTGCGCATGTGCGGCCATGAAAAAAATGGCGCGCATGCGCAGATGGTGGTTTTTACTTCCGCACCACTATAACGCGGAAATCGATTAGCGCGGGAGGTCTTGGAACGTAACCCCCGTGCTAATCGAGAGATCACTGTATATGCATTATCAGGAGTCAACTTTAACTTGTGGAAGTTTTTATCATTGTCATACGGTTGAACTGATTTCAGAACTTTGCTTGGTCTGATGTATATCTTTTTTCCCCCTTTACTACCAGAGTCGTTAAATGATGGTACTGTGGGCATTTTCCAAGGCAACCAAATTCGTTTGAAGCAAGCTTGCATCCGCAAAGCGAAAATCTCAGCCCAATCCTTCAAGAAGGCCTTCTGCCATCATAAACTAGTACAGCTTGATGCTGCAGGAATGAATGAAACTGTTACCATTGCAGATGTTGTGAAGGGACTGGGAAGCAGTAAATGGATCCAGAACAATCTCCAGTGCCTTGTCTTGGATTCATTAACTCTTTTTCCTACAAATTCGTGTGAAAGATTCTTTAGTCAGTTCCCTGGTCTTCGTTTTTTGAGTATTACAAATGTGTTGTTCGGAGATGAACATCTAGCAGATGTTGCTACCCTGCCAAAATTAGAAAGCTTGAACATATCCAACACGTCTGTTACAAATATATCTGCACTTCTCGCCTGCAGGAATTGTCTGAAATCTCTAACAATGTACAGTTTGAAATGTTTGAAAATGCCTACCGCCAAATTCTTAGATGTCATCAGAGGACTAAAGTATCTGGTTCACCTTGATATCTCAGACAATCAGTATTCTGGATCCGAGATTGCCTTTTGTTTGCTAAGGCAAAAGGACATTCTGCCCAATCTTGTGTCTTTGGACATTTCAGGGAACAAATCGATTACTGATGAAGCTGTAGAAGCTTTTGTCAGACAGCGGCCACAAATGCACTTTATAGGTTTGTTAGGTACAGCAGCTGGATTCACAGAGTTCCTTTCTGGACAAGGAAGATTGAAGGTTGGGACCACTGAAATGCGCTGCAGCTAGAGTGATAATTGATAAACCTGAAGATTGCATGATTTGAAAACCTAACTGTAGCTGTAGTTAATTTATTGGCAGCATAGAATTAATAACATTGATGTTACCAAGATTTCTTTCTTAAAAATGATTATACAGTGGTACCTCTACTTACGAACTTAATTCGTTCCGTGACCAGGTTCTTAAGTAGAAAAGTTTGTAAGAAGAAGCAGTTTTTCCCATAGAAATCAATGTAAAAGCAAATAATGTGTGCGATTGGGGAAACCACAGGGAGAGTGGCGGGCCTGTTTCCTCCCCGGAGATTCCTAGAGAGGCCCCATGGAGGCTTCTCCCCGCCTTCTCCGGCCCTGTTTCCTCCCAGGAGATTCCTAGAGAGGCCCCACGGAGGCTTCTCCCTGCCTTTTCTGGTTACAGTTTCGGAAGCTCGGGTTTGTAAGTGGAAAATGCTTCTTGAGACAAGGCAAAAAATTCTTGAACATCTGGTTCTTATTTAGAAAAGTTCGGAAGTTGAGGCGTTCTTAGGTAAAGGTACCACTGCATTATTAAAAAAAGAAGCTTAAAGAATGTAACTAAATAACTAACAGCTTTCTTGTACTAACACAAAAGATTTACGACTTTTGCCTGTTCTCAAACCAAAAGATAAACCTGTTGTTAGCTGAAAACCCATTTTCCTCCCTTCAACTGAAAAAAGATCTGATGTAATATTAACAAAACCCGAAGTTTGATTTTTATGTCATTATACAAATGCTGGGAAATCCATAAGGTTCCTCCAAAATGTAACAGGCTGACCCACGTTTGCTTTTAATAAAAGCAGTGGCTAAGTAAGTCATAGATTGGGTGGGAAAGTCATGTACTGTGCATCTCAAAACCTTTAGATCATTTTTCTCTAAAAGCAGTTCCTTGTCAGCCTTGCTGATTAACTCATAATTCAGTACAGCTTAACTATTTCAGCTTAGTGGAATGGAGAAAAATGCCAAAAGTGATTCTGTGCTTTAAAGCAGGAGCCCCCAACCCATTGTCTGTGGATTGGCACCGGGTCATGGCATGCCAAAAATTGGGATGCAGCCAGAATGTGAAACCAGGCCCCCACCTGTCTGCAGAAAAATCTCTCTATGGAACCGGTCCCTGGTGCCCAAAAGGTTGGGGGGCTGCTGCCTTAAAAATATTTCCGTATGTTTTGGAGTATAAGTCGCACACACCCCCCACACCCCAAAAAAAGAGGGTGGAAATGTCAGTGTTTCTTAAACACTGAATACAGCCATTTTTGGCCTCATGAAGCCCAGTCCCGTGTCCCATTTTTGTGAAAAATGGGCCCGTTTTTTGCAAAAATGGGGTGCGCAGAGGGTTTGGGAGGCCTTCAGAGTGCTCCTGGAGGCTGGAGGAAAGCAAAAACACAAGGACTCTGCAGGCCTTCCAAACCCTCTGTGCACCTCATTTTTGCAAACCCCAGTGAAAACCCGGGGGCATTTTTCCCTTTTCCAAGCCCCCAGGAGCACTGCAGGCCTCTCAAACCCTCTGTGCATTTTTGCCTTCGTCCAGCCCCCAGGAGGACTTTACAGGTTTCCCAAACCTTCTGCGTGCCCCATTTTTGGCAAAAACAGGTGAAAAACAAGTTCATTTTTGCAAAAAAACCAGGGTGTGCAGAGGCTTTGTGAGTCCTGCAGAGTGCTCCTAGGGGCTGGGGGAAGGCAAAAATGTCCCTGTTTTTGCAAAAAATGGCCCAAATTTGCACAAAAACCAGGCACGCAGAGGGTTTGGGAGCTTGCAGAGTGCTCCTAGCGGCCAGGGAGGATAAAAACTATTTTTTTCTTACTTACCTCTTTGAAATCTTGGTGCGTCTTATATACCAGGGCGTCTTATAGTCTGAAAAATACAGTACATAGGATTTGAGTGTTTGCCTTCCAACTTTATTGTTGCAAGACTATGCTAACTACTAAATTTATTCTGATCGAGTTACACTAAAGGAATGAAATCTTCATATGTTGAAAGGTATCGGGAGGAGAAAATGAAATGCAGATTTTAGAAGCTCTGAAACGCTACAACGAAAGGCCAGTATTTGTGAAGGAGGCCTTCTTTCATCTTTTTCTGCAAACCTGTTTTATGAAAATCACAAAGCCTGAAATTTTAAAGGTGAGGGAGTTTAATTTGAAAGAAACAATGGCTTGGCAATTGTTGAAGTTTGACCCTATTCAATAGATATCATTATTTAAAAGTTAAAGATACAAATAGGTTTGTGATCTTTGATTTTTTTCTTGTCTTATCAAACTGTATAATGTATTAAAAGTTCTCATTACTGTCTTTTTCATCTCGTAGCTTGTGATTATTGGAATGAGGAATCACCCTTTGGATTTGGCAGTGCAATTAACTGCTAGCGCCTGTGTCCTTAATTTAACTAAGCAAGGCCTAGCAGCCGGCATGCCTGTTCGTCTGCTCTCCAGTGTAATTCAGCTGCTCCTTAAAGCCATGGAAACGTTTCCTGAACAAAGGCAGGTAAGTTTATAGAGTAGGACATCCTGTTCAAAAACACACACGCAAGTTTGCACAAATCACTCCTACTATGTACTTGATGCAGCTAATTTTGAATTCCTTTGCTGAGAGGATAAACAGGCCCCTTAAAGATCCTGTTTCATTGTCAATAGAATAGAATAGAATAGAATAGAATTTTTATTGGCCAAGTGTGATTGGACACACAAGGAATTTGTCTTGGTGCATATGCTCTCAGCGTACATAAAATAAAATATACATTTGTCAAGAATCATGTGGTACAACATGTAATGATTGTCATAGGGGTCAAATAAGCAATGAAGAAGCAATATTAATAAAAATCTTAGGATATAAGCAACAAGTTACAGTCATACAGTCAACATGGGAGGAAATGGGTGATAGGAATGATGAGAAAAACTAGTAGAATAGAAGTGCAGATTTAGTAGAAAGTCTGACAGTGTTGAGGGAATTATTTGTTTAGTAGAGTGATGGCATTCAGAAAAAAACTGTTCTTGTGTCTAGTTGTCTTGGTGTGCAGTGCTCTGTAGCGACGTTTTGAGGGTAGGAGTTGAAACAGTTTGTGTCCAGGATGTGAGGGGTCAGTAAATATTTCCCCCGCCCTCTTTTTGACTCGTGCAGTATACAGGTCCTCAATGGAAGGCAGGTTGTCAGCAATTGTTTTTTCTGTAGTTCTGATTATCCCCTGAAGTCTGTGTTGGTCCTGTTGGGTTGCAGCACCAAACCAGACAGTTAAAGAGGTGCAGATGACCGTCAACCGTCATACATTACATTTTTTTCACTTACATCGATCTTTTCTGGGAGAAAAATGCAAAGTTTTTGCTTATGCTTTTCATTCATCAATATGCCGCAAAGGATTCTGTGGCCTACCCATTGCTTCTGGCCTAGCTGGATTTACCCACTCCATGTTTTAAAAGTTGTTTGACATACCATTCAAAAGCACTGTTATTTTATTTAGAAATAATTTCCTTTCCTTTAAGCTTCAAAGCACTAACAGCATACACTTTGTAGTTGACCATTTCATGAACAACTAATCATGTGCTGAATATCCCATTTTCATAATATTGAAGTGTCTTTTTTTTTTCTTCTTTCCACGCAGCTCCAGAAGAATTGCCTTCTTTCATTATCTAATGTCAGGATCCTCCAAGATGTTCCATTTAACAGGTGAGTGACATTCAGTTTGAATGTTTCACAAAACAAAGGGTCAACTGAAAGTGAAGCCTTAATCTGGATGAAAGAGGTTTTCCTTTTTATCTAATGACATTAAGCTATCTTCTTACATACTGTGCATCCCATCACCAAATTGAAATTCAGAGCTCTGCTTTTTCAAGCATGTGAATTCATTATTTACTAATCTCCTCTCTTCCTAATGAAATGACAATGTTGAGTAGATTCTTGGTTCTAATGCTCATTCCATTTCAATTGAGATGTGATGCCAATAAACTAAAACATTGTTTTGTGGAATTTTGTGTGACCTCTCACCAAAATTTGGCCCTCTGAATATGTATCATTGGAATACCAAGAATCTGGACTAAGTAGTTGGCATATTTATGAGGCCGAATTTCCACACATGTGGAGTATTACACAGAAAATCTGTTTTTACTTGGCTAGCATTCCATTTATAATTAGATCTCCCATATTAATCCATAGATGGCAGATTGAAATAAATACTATATCACGAATGCATTATTGATGTAGCTTTTCCATAACTATTCATTTTGGACAAAATTTTAAAAATCCCTTAGCATAGATTGGATAGAGGAACCGTTGTTCAGAGATTAAAATTTTGTATGCATGCATTGTAATTATTGGTATCTATCAATAGTAAAATTTGTGTGCGCTGATCATTAACTCAATTTGTTCTGAAAAAAAGTGTAAAAGGCTGTGGAATTGTTAGATTGATTTACAAGTGTTCAATTTTCTGATTCAGCCAAAATCAACTATCTGATTTAGGGATTAGATAAATGATTTGAATTGACCTCACCTCTAAAATTAATTCTTATGGGAACAAGCCTTCCATCCTTCCAAGGTGGGTAAAATGAGGACCCGGATTGTGGGGGCAATAGCCTAGCTCTGTTAAAAAGTGCTATTGCTAACATGTTGTAAGCCGCCCTGAGTCTAAGGAGAAGGGCGGCATAAAAATTGAATGAATGAATGAATGAATGAATAAATAAATAAATAAATAAATAAATAAATAAATATTAGATAGGCATATTTAGCAATGTCTTCTTAAGGGGGGAAAAAAATCACCTATTCGGTAACTAATGCACCTCAACTTAAAATACAACACCCACCAGAACTAAGTGTTATATCTACCATATTCCTGTATTATACATAATTCTTAGAAAATATAGTTTTTAATTTTAGTTATTTAGTATTTTATTAATTAGATTTTAAAGACACCCCACTTCAAGCAACTATAACAAAAGAGTTTTGCACTTCTAAATATAATAGAAAATATGATTTTTGTTTGTAAGTAAATAGTTGCTTAAAAACTGTTGGATGTGATGAAAACATAAAATGTTTTTACATCGTAGGTTTGTGGCTGCCAAATTTGTTGTTCAGTGGCTTTGTAATCAGGAGAATCAACATATACAAAGAATTGCAGTTAATGTAATCTCTGTCCTGGGACTTAAGGTATGTGTCTTTACTTTTAAATCCAGTATTTTCGTTAGCTCTCCAGGGTATTACTTTAAAAGTAATTGCTTTGTTTTTAGCTTTCAGATGATCAAGCAGCACAACTTTCCGCAGAATTCAACATTGTTGTTGGGGTGAGTCCTCTCTGTCTCCCCTGTATAATAGTTAAGAGTACAAGGGATTTGTACTTTCCACATTTTTATATTGTACTAATTGTAGTGCTATCTTTTTCTTTTACAGAAACTGCTTGAAACTATTGAACAAAAAACAAATCAGCCTGAATTAGATGCAACTTTCCATTTTACACTTCGTGCGCTTTGGAATCTCACAGATGAAGCTCCAGCTATGTGTGCACACTTTATGGACCACAAAGGACTGGATCTTTTCTTGGAAGTTTTAGAGGTAAACAAGGCAACTCTGATAGTACACTACATAAGGCGATAGAACACAACATACATTTAGTTATTTTTTTCTTTACAGGTTTTTTCTTCTGATTCATCTATACAACACAAAGCTCTTGGCCTCCTGGTAAGATCAAAATTAGGTGCGGCATGCAAAAATAATTTCATAAAATTAGCATGACTTAATTTTTTAAGGTGAAAATAGATCTCTTTATGAGTATTCTTCCTTGCCTTCTCTGCTCCAGCTATGACAAAAAGTACGAATACCAATTGAAATAAAGAATCCCTCCTCCCAAAAAAGTTTCCATAAGGTTTTCTTTCATTTGTTCTCTGAAGTTCATAAAGTTTTACTTTAATTCAGTACAGCTATCCATGTAACTTGCAGTCCTCAAACCTTCCTGAAATGAGCCAGCCAAAACATGGCAGTTTTGAGCAATGCAAGTTTTAGGAGCAAAATACATTAAAATAAAAAGTAGAATGGATGTAGTAAGCTTCTGCAAAATCTATTTCACCTTTAACCCATCACCAACATCAAGATAAAATGCAAGTACAGTGTTCCCTTGATTTTCGCGGGTTCGAACTTTGCAAAAAGTCTATGCTACGGTTTTTCAAAAATATTAATTAAAAAATACTTCGTGGGTTTTTTCCCTATACCACCTTTTCCCCACCCGATGACATCATATGTCATCGCCAAACTTTCATCTGCTTTTAGTAAATATTTTTTTTAAATAAACTTTAATAAATAAACATGGTGAGTAATAATCTAAATGGTTGCTAAGGGAATGGAAAATTGCAATTTAGGAATTTAAAGTGTTAAGGGAAGGTTTGTGATACTGTTCATAGCCAAAAATAGTGTATTTACTTCCGCATCTCTACTTCGCGGAAATTCGACTTTCGTGGGCGGTCTCAGAACGCATCCCCCGCGAAAAGCGAGGTAACACTGTAGTCTCATGTAGCAACTGCCTCATATAGCAACCAGTTGTGGCGGTGATGAAAAAGTGACTTTGCAACCAATCCTCATATTTATGACTTTTGCATGTCTGTAAAATAAATGAAAGCTGAAGCAAGCACAGTCAGGGGTTTGCTTAATGACCACTTAATGACTGAGTTGGGGATCACTAAACAAGGACTACCTATAAAGGTAAATGATCAAATGCTTGCATTTGATTTCAAAGTCTTGTTTTCTAAGTTGTGTTGTTTTTTTCCTATCCTAATAAGAACAACGTGGCGGAGGTGAGAGAGCTTCATCCCAGGCTAATGCAGAAGAACTTTGTGGATCACGTCAGTGAACTCTTGAACAGTGCTGAGATAGAAGTCAGCTATTTTGCAGCTGGAATTGCGGCCAATTTGATATCTAGAGGTGAAGAAGCCTGGACATTGAGTCAAAAACTGAGAGGATCTTTTATTGAAAAGCTGGTATAGTGAATTCAGTACTGTAACTCTCTTGAAAAGCATTTTCAAGGTTGCCCGAAGTATTTAAACTTGTATTCTCTGTTACAGCATTCAACCCTGTTGAAGTGGCCAACAGCAGAATGCAAGATGGTAGCCCTGCCGGCTTATAGGTATAGTGTTAAAATAAATCTTGAACAACCATTTTGTTCTTACTGTTTGCATCCCTGCACGCTGTCTGCCCATGTGCCAGTGGATTCCTTTCCTGGTATATGCAAGCTTCCCACCCCACGTGATTTTAAAAATATTCTGTTAATTAAACACAATGAAAACAATGAAAATCAAATACATTGAGAACAAGATGTAAAACAGAACGCTTTAATGCACATGTGTATTTATTGATCAGACATCATAGATTGTAGAATTTTACCAGATTAAAGGACATATTTTGGTAGATCTGTTAAGCCAATGCAGTCAAAGTGCTAGAGATTATTGCTCATTTTCAACGCATTAGAAATAATTGGAGTGCCTTGGTACAAATGCTTTCTCTTCCCCTGCTTAAAGTGACAACCTGTTTCCTGTTAGAAATTGGTTGGTTGGTATTATCTTCTAATTATTATCTCCTAGCAGTGGAATATTTACAATATTATCTCCTAGCAGTGCAATACTTATATACAATTCAGAAATATAGGATGTGAGAAAAGAGAAGTATGTGTGTGTTAATATGAGCCATTTTAAAAAAAAATCTCTCCTTGGGGTGTCTATAGAGTGCTAAGGAGGAACCAACTGTTGAGTCTTTTATTCCTTTTTCCTCCATTTCAATACCGGCTAGTATTTTATATTTTTTATATAGCTGATTTAATGGGTTAAGCATTTGTGTAGGTCCTGCCATTAACTGTACTAATTCAGGATTGTAGAAGCCCAGATTGCCAACATCAACATATTGCACTAATAGGTAATCACAAGGTAGCTTAGAAATGCGAAAGGTTGTTGCATTGTCGCTTCATTGACTTCATGATTTAAGAATTTATATCAAGATGCAAGTACCTGATAGCACAAAATCAATATATAACATATGCTTACGTTTGTTTTTTTATGACTGATACATTTTTAGAATATTCTTTACTTTTCAGGTCTCTCAAGCCATTTTACGCACTGCTTGACTGCTTCACATTACCTGGAGTACAGATCTGGGCTGCGTGGGCTATTCTGCATGTTTGCTGCAAAACACGTAGGTATCCTTCAATAAGCCTTAAAACTTCCAGTTTTTAAAAAGCTTGATGTTTATTTAGCTTTTTAAACTGAAGTTGGAACTATTGCATCAATTCGTAATTAACAATAATGCTAAATTTAACAGTCCTGCTATCTGAGTAGTACTAGTTGCCAATCAGCTTCTAGTTGTGGTTCAAGTTGTTGATTGTCATCTATAATAGTATTGCATTGGCAGTTCTGTGTTAGCAAAAACTTCAGAAGAGAAGGATTTAGGGGTAGTGATTTCTGCAAGTCTCATAATGGGTGAGCAGTGTGGTCGGGCAGTAGGAAAAGCAAGTAGGATGCTTGGCTGCATAGCTAGAGGTATAACAAGCAGGAAGAGGGAGATTGTGATCCCCTTATATAGAGCGCTGGTGAGACCACATTTGGAATACTGTGTTCAGTTCTGGAGATCTCACCTACAAAAAGATATTGACAAAATTGAACGGGTCCAAAGATGGGCTACAAGAATGGTGGAAGGTCTTAAGCATAAAACGTATCAGGAAAGACTTAATGAACTCAATCTGTATAGTCTGGAGGACAGAAGGAAAAGGGGGGACATGATCAAAACATTTAAATATGTTAAAGGGTTAAATAAGGTTCAGGAGGAAAGTGTTTTTAATAGGAAAGTGAACACAAGAACAAGGGGACACAATCTGAAGTTAGTTGGGGGAAAGATCAAAAGCAACATGAGAAAATATTATTTTACTGAAAGAGTAGTAGATCCTTGGAACAAACTTCCAGCAGACGTGGTTGGTAAATCCACAGTAACTAAATTTAAACATGCCTGGGATAAACATATATCCATTGTAAGATAAAATACAGGAAATAGTATAAGGGCAGACTAGATGGACCATGAGGTCTTTTTCTGCCGTCAGTCTTCTATGTTTCTATGTTTCTATAAACCTACATGGTTTAGGGGTTGTTATTTATGGAATTGCCTCTCCCATAGTCTTCCATCAACAGGCTCAACTTGCTTAATATCTTATCAAGTAAGCGGTGTCCTCTAAGAAGTGAATCTCCTCTGTCATTGCATTTATCTTTTGGAATAGCATTATCTGGATACCATAAACTTTGGATTAGAAAATTTTTGGAGGGTTCCTTTAAATTGAGGAATTGATATAGATATATAATATGTCTACCACTTTGAAGATTGAGGAGGGGTTTTTCTTTTTAAATAGAATGTTCTTTCTTTGAACTTTGTGAAGCTGCCCAAAAGTTAGGCAGCTACATACACATGAAAAGTTAAAGAATTCTTACGAGCAATGGGAGATAGACGTATGTGAACTTGACAGATATTTCCAAATCACTGAAGTGTGTTTGCCTTATATCTGAATCTTGACTGCAATTGTAAATCAGCATGATTTGCAGTTTTAATGATACTGTAAACAAAATTGATTACGTTGCAGCATGCAATGTTTTCGACCTATTCTCACATATTTTAACACTGCCATGTTTATTTTGAAGATGTTAATTAACAGTTTTATTTCTCCTTAGCTGCCAAATACTGTGCAATGTTAATAGACGAGAATGGACTACAGCACTTATATAATATCAAAGAAAATGACCAGAGTGATCCTGATGTCCAATGTTTAATAGCCAAGATATTATGTTATGTGGAAACTCATGTGAAATATTATGGGAAGCCTAAACATTTAAAAGAGCTACAAGGCCATTCAGACTGATAACTGAGGTCATATCTCTACCTCTGCCATATGGTGTTGACATCTGTGCTGGTGATGTTTCACAATCCTTTTTTTAAAAAAATAAAAAAATGCCCCTTGAATCTTTTTCAAGTATTCAGTAACTAGCATTAACTTATGGCTCTTGTATATTGACAAATGGAGCAGAGGTCCAACTCTAAAGAAAATTGGGCTTGTTTCTACCAAACCAATGAGTTTGCGCAAACTATCAGGCCAGTCACAAACCACTGTTATGAACTTGTGCACGTCCAAATAAGAGATTCCAGCTTTAGTCTATTGTACATAAATGTTTGCCATGATGTAAGCATTAATCACTTTGGTATTGTATTTTTTTATGGGTATACAAACTATTTTTCTACCAGTAAGAAAAATCTTTCAAGAGACTTTTTAGATTTTATCTAAAAAAAAAGATATATTCAGCGATGGTATTTCTAACTGATTGCATGTTTCTCTCCAAGAAAATTGGTCATAATGCAAAATAAAACTTTCAAAAAATCAAATTCACTAGATGGTAGCGAACCAAGTGAGTTTTCTTTTTGCTGTTCTTATTGGTATCATTGAGTGTAACATTTACATTATCCCAAAGTGGGTGGGCTTGGATTAATTGGTGTAAGAAAAATACAGTGGATGGTGAATTTCTCTTATGGGAAGTTGCTAGTACAGTTAAAACAATATATCTGAGGAAAAATGGGCAAAGGGAAAACTTGTGAGGAAAAATTATGAATTAAACTATCTCATGCACTCTAGAACAGTGTTAAATACAGTGATCCCTCGATTTTTGCGATCTCAATCTTCGCGAAACGCTATACTGTATCGCGATTTTTCCACCCGATGACGTCACTCCTTTCCTTTCTCATCTTTCTTTCTCTCTCTCTTTCTCTCTCTTGCTTCTTCCTCTCTCACACTCTCTTCCTCCCTCTCTCATCTCTTTCTTTCCTTCTCTCTCTTTCTCTATCTCTCCCCCTCTTGCTCTCGAGCGGCAGGCAAGCAGCCGGGCGGGTGAACGGGCAAGCGGCAAGCGAGCGGCTGGGTGGGCGGGTGACGGGCAAGCGGCAAGCGAGCAGCTGGGCGGGCGGGGTGAACGGGCAAGCGGCAAGCGAGTGGCCGGGCAGGCGGGTGATGGGCAAGCGGCAAGCGATCTTGGGGTTTCCCCTTTGCCTGGGCGGCGGGAAGACCCAGGGAAGGTTCCTTCGGCCGCCCAGCAGCTGATCTGCTCCGCAGCGCGGCAGCAGCGAGGAGCCGAAGATGGGGTTTCCCCTTTGCCTGGGCAACGAGGAAACCCCATCTTCGGCTCCTCGCTGCTGCCGCGCTGCGGAGCAGATCAGCTGCTGGGCGGCCGAAGGAACCTTCCCTGGGTGCCGCCCACCGCCCACGCAAACTCCACCATCTGCGCATGTGCGGCCATGAAAAAAAGGGCGCGCATGCACAGATAGTGTTTTTACTTCCGCAACCCTACATCGCGAAAAATCGATTATCGCGAGGGGTCTTGGAACGGAACCCTCGCGATACTCGAGGGATCACTGTAGTGCTAAAATAGGGTACATTTTGACAATAACTCATTAGTGGAAAGGGAAAAGTCAGTGTATTCGAATATTTTGATTTTTTTTTATACTGCTAATTATAGTCAACGCTTATTTCAATTAAAGACCATTATAGAATGAACAATAAGTGCAGATTAGTCTATTTGCAAATGTAAGTATAAGGATTTGGGTTCTGTCCCCTGGTTTCAGAAAGATTTCTAGATCCTCTAAGCACAACATTCCTGGACGTTCTCACAACTCCTAGGCCAGGGCAATTAATTTTACCATGGGGCCGCATGAGAAATTGGGATGGTTTTAGGGGACCAGATTAATATAATTAACTCAGTTCTACCCAATACTGTATATTATATTAATTATATTAATCTGGCCCTCTATTATATATTATTATATTATATTATTATTATTATATTATACTATATTATATTATTATGTATTATAATTATATTATAATTATAAATTAATTGCCTACCCCTTCCTTCCTTCCTTCCTCCCCTCCCTCCCTCCCTTCCTTCCTTCCTTGTTCCCTCCATTTCTCCTTCCTTCCTTCTCCAGATGGAGAGAAGCTTCTGTCTCTCTGATTTTCTCTGCCTTTTATTTCTGCTTTTGGGCAGTTCTTTACTTCAATTTCAAAATATTCCTTTCAGGTCCTCTCTTCAACTGACCTACATTGTCAGTTGAGAAAACATAGTGGAGGCTTTGCCTGAAAGTAGCTTTGGATTCCTTTTCTTCCTCCTCCTCCTCCCTTTTCCCCCTCTGAGAGGTGGGATAGGGGGTTTGCTTTTAATTTCTTGGAAAGGCCAATGAAACCAATGGACAATTAAAAAATGAGCATTTATTGAACTTTTGCAAAAGTGCATGGAAAGAGAATTTCCCCTTCCTTCCTTCCTTCCAACCTCCGTGGGCCGGTCACAGACAGCGGGCGGGCCGCATCTGGCCCCTGGGCCGCACTTTGCCCAGGTCTGTCCTAGGCAAACTCCATCCGCTTTATTTCAATATGCCCTTTTCAGTGATGGTTTACTTAGGAGAAGGAAAATACAAATCTCCCCCCTTCCACCCCTTCTGTAGCTAAATGAATGTTAAGAGTTGGGAATGTGTATGCTGGATATAAGACCTTTGAGAATGAATGGCTGAATGCAGGGAACATTACTAATTTAAAGGAAAAGAACTCTACAGGAGATGAAACCAAAAAGAGAAAGTGAGTGAAATAATTGAAACCACTCATTGGTGGTTTCTCCAGCCAGGGACATAGAAGATGGGAATATGTAGGCAGAACAAAATAGAACAACAGATAATAAAAACATTATAACTCATAATTTTCTCCCCACCCCCACAAAAAAAGTCATTCTAATTTGCCTCTAGCTTCTGCCACTTGCACTTATTTATTTCCTGGATCAATACCAGACTCCTGAGATGGCAGGAGGATTTTCTCCCGCACAGGAAAAAAAGGCAAAAAGAGCCAAAAATCATTCCTTTGACTAAGAAGGGAAATCTTCCTATTCTTGACTGGCCCTTTAACAGACTTTCCCAGGGACTTTTAACATGTATTCTAAAATTGCCACGGTTGAGAAACACCTCCAATTAGATTTCAGTGATAGCTCAAACTTTACATCCTACACACCTGCCTACTTGTACGTTAAATTTGGAGCCCTAATATGAAATATTTACCTGTCTTGCTTGAGCTAGCCCCGCTTTTTTATTTTATTAATGTCCATATTTTGTAACCCGCACATTTCCTCAACCCCCTTTTCTAGTTTGGCAGCAACAAACCTGTTTGGTTATAAGCTCTATAAATAAAAATAATCATACCAGATCTTACTATTTTAGGCCTATTTTAGTCTAGCATTTTGCTCCTCACAAAGATCAGGGGGATACCTTTATGGGATTCACAAGTAGAAGGTCAAGACATAGCCCTCTCCTGCTGCTATTCCCTGCAACTGGTATTTGGAGAGATTCTCAGCTCATTCCCATTGAACCTCAAAATTAATAGCCATCAGTAGACCAGTTTTCTATAAATTTATCCAACCCCTTTTAAAATACTTCCAAGTTAATACCAGCACAACTTATTCATTGTTTGCTGCCCATCTCACCACAAGGTGACTTTTGTGACATGTTTTACAGACAAATGGTGCTGCATAAAACACATTATTTTATCTGTAGTAAACTTCCTTTTGATCAATTTTATTGAATGAACTCTGGCCCAGAGAGAAAAACCATGTCCCCTTTCTCCTTGCCATTCATGATTCTGTGTATTTCAATCATTCTCCCCCACTCCCGTTCTCTTTATTCTGTGCTAACGCATCCCAAACATTTCAGCCTTTTCTTATAAGAAAGTTATTCAAAAACCACGATATTTTAGCTATCCTGTTCTCCACTTTTTTTTTCAAATACAGCTTCCATGACAGTAGAGTTTTCTAGTTCCCTTGTACAGACCATTACAAATGTTGGCAGTTTTCTATCCCTTCCCTAATATTTTCAAGCACAGAATTCACATTTTTCACAACTTCGGATATCCATTAGAACCTCAAGACATTTTTTCCTTGGTTATTATATATATAAAAATTAAATGTTTTTTGTCCATCATGCATAAATTTATGTTTATTTAAACATTTTCGATTTGGTTGACAATTGTTGATCTTTTAGCAATTCTTCAAGATCATTTTGGATTTTCTTTACCACCATGAATACTTTGTCTGATCTACAAATTCACCAGGACACAGTTTAATTCCAAATCAAGTATTTACATGCTACCTTAAAAGGACGCCACCTACTCTCTGATTTCATTAGAACAGTCAATAAAAATGTCAGCAAGCAAGTCTGGAGAAATTAGAACTACCCACTATTAATATATTGAGCAATGTTCCTGTTGTAAGGAAATAAAAGAATGGCATACTTACACATTTTCAGTTAAGTTTTTTAATTCTGAGCTTTATATAATTCAGAAATATAATTCAGAAATGCAAAAAAATGCATATGGTTTTATATTCTTTTGTCATAAAATAATGGAAGTTCTTAAAAATTTTACGGTATTACATGAAATTCTGCATTTGGTAGCCATTAAAAAAATCCCAAAGGTGACAATAGCAAACATTTCTATATATATCAAGAAAATTGCATTGTGTTCATCCATATAAATTACCAGAAGCTGAACCTCACTCAAAGGTGACTTTATACATTATTGTAAATTTCCTTTGGAGAAGAATCTTATTTTTTTTTGTACATTGCTTATATAAAACCTAACAAAAGTATTCTTTTGTAGCAATTGTTGGTGTTACTCCCCCTTAGGCACAGAAATTTGCTAATAAATGCATGTTTTGATTAGAAAATTTTGTTTTATTACTGTCATATTTGAACAAGTAATACCCTTTACATTATCATTGTTTAGTTCTTGACATCCAAATAAGGTTTGAAGCCAAAAACCCCAAAACATAAATCTTATACGGAAAAGCTTTCCAATAAGGCACAGCCTTTGGATCATCTCCTTGTATTGTATTCAGGCACTTTCAGAAACAGTCTTAGCCTCATTTACCAGTGAATTTTGGAAGTCGTTTTTCTTTGAAAGCAGCCATTCCTTCCTGGCGGTCTCTGGTAGGGAGATTCTGCGTTTAAAATACAAGTCAATTGTTTTATATTTCATCTCTTAATCTTTTCAAAAGTTTTCAAGCCTGTCACTGATGCACCAAACTCCTGTCCCCTCAAACTTCCCAAGATTGTAGGCATAAGATGATTGGGGCTGTACACCAAAACCTCTAGAGTAGAGCATAGTCCTAGTTTCTAGCGCCTGTTGTTTCTTCTTCCAGTCAAAACTACTGTGTGTCTCAAAAATAAATAAATAATACTCACTAGGTTTTGAAATTGTTTTTATTTGATCTACACTGTCCAGACTCATTTTGAAACAGGGCTGCCTCCAAATACCATTAAATAAAGAAAAGGCAGGTGTAGTTTGGGATTTGCGTGGCGTGCAAATTTGAATACACAAAAATTGTAATTCAGTTTACTGTTTTTTTTAATTGATCTGATATTTATTTATTTATTTATTTATTATACCGCCCCTCTCCGAAGACTCGGGGCTGTTAACAACATTATAAAAAGACAATGTAAACAAATCTAATATTAAAAATAATCTAAAAAACCGCAATTTAAAGAACCACTCATACATACAAGCATACCATGTATAAATTCTATAAGCCTAGGGGGAAGGGAAATTTCAATTCCCCCATGCCTGACAACAGAGGTGGGTTTTAAGGAGCTTGCGAAAGGCAAGGAGCGTGGGGGCAACTCTGATATCTGGGGGGAGCTGGTTCCAGAGGGCCGGGGCCGCCACAGAGAAGGCTCTTCTCCTGGGTCCCGCCAAACGACATTGCTTAGTCGACGGGACCCGGAGAAGGCCAACTCTGTGGGACCTAACCAGTCGCTGGGATTCATGCGGCAGAAGGCGGTCCCAGAGATATTCTGGTCCGATGCCATGAAAGGCTTTATAGGTCATAACCAACACTTTGAATTGTGACCGGAAATTGATCGGCAACCAATGCAGACTGCAGAGTGTTGGTGTAACATGGGCATACCTTGGGAAGCCCATGATTGCTCTCGCAGCTGCATTCTGCACAATCTGAAGTTTCCGAACACTTTTCAAAGGTAGCCCCATGTAGAGAACATTACAGCAGTCGAGCCTCGAGGTGATGAGGGCATGAGTGACTGTGAGCAGTGAGTCCCGGTCCAGATAGGGCCACAACTGGTGCACCAGGCGAACCTGGGCAAACGCCCCCCTCGCCACAGCTGAAAGATGTTTCTCTAATGTAAGCTGTGGATCGAGGAGGACGCCCAAGTTGCGGACCCTCTCTGAGGGGGTCAATAATTCCCCCCCCAGGGTTATGGACGGACAGATGGAATTGTCCGGGATGAGTGCTTGTTTGTATTATTCAGAACTGAAGAATGGAGAAAAATATAACAATCCAAATGTCAGAGAAGTAAGAACACACACTAAAGCTGAAAGGAAGAAACATCTGGCTCTTTTTATTCATCTTTGTAAATTGTTACACCATGAGATTTGATAAAGGTTTTTGGAGTGGGGACACAAGAAAGAGATTTTTTAAAAAAAGAAAATACCTGAGCATAGCACATTCTTTCAATAGCCATTCCTGAGGCAATATCAACCTGGAAAGAGAAATAAAATCTTTTTACCTACCTAAAGTAAATCAGTACCAAGTTACCAATTCAGTAATAATATGTATGCAATAAAGTATGGCTTTAAAGAATTATAATCAATCATGTTGGACTTCCCCCAGGTTTCACCAGTGACACAAGACAAGATTCTCTCTACCAAGCAAGCATTTGGCACATAAATATTAACAGATTTATTATAGGCGCGTTAGATACAAGAGCAGATATGGATTGTGCCAGAGGTAAAAAATCTTGTGGGAATTTCAGTGTGAAAATGAGTGCTACTTATGCAATTGCTGTATATACACATACACCATCCATGTCTCCTACAATAACATTAATTAAGTTACATTTTTAAGTTACATTTAAGATAACATTTAAGTGGACAACGACTTAAATAAGAGTCACAAGGGTACTGATGGCTGTCAAAAAACCCAACACAGTCCTAGGTTGTGTTAACAGGAACAGAATAAAGCTCATAGGAACTTTTAGTACCCCTATAATGCCTTGGTAAGACCAAACCTGGAATACTGCATCCAATTTTGGTCATCACAAAATCAAAACAATGTTGAGACTCTATAAAAAGAGAGTGCAGAGAAGAGCAAAGAGCAAGAATTAAGATTAGGGGACTGGAGGCTAAAACATGAAGAACAGTTGCAGGAATTGGTTTATGTCTAGTCTAATGAAAACAACTAAGGGTGATATAATAACAGTGTTATCCGTTTGAGGGGCTGCTACAAAGAAGAGGGGGCCAATCTATTTTCTGAAGCACCTAAAGGCAATTAATGAAAACTAATAAAGGAAACATCCAACCTAGAAATAAAAAGAAATTTCCTGACAATTAAAACAATCAATGGAATGGCTTCCCTTGCCTTCAGACGTTTTTGCTGCTCCATCACTGGAGGTTTTTAAGAAGAAACTCAATAGCTATTTCTCTGAATAGGTTTAAAGTTTTTTGGGGGATTGTACTAGTCCAGGGGTCTACACCTGCAGCTCCAGAGCTGCATGCAGCTCTTTAGGCCCTCTGCTGTAGCTCCCTGTCAGTGATCCCATCACTGACGACACCGCCCCTCGCCCTCCCTCCCCAGTCACTCAGCCTGAGAAGGTAAGGGCAATGGCAGGGGATGGAGAAGCGACGGGTGGATTCTTCGGTGCCTCATTCTTGCTGGAGCTTCTTCCAGCCCTTGTTTGTGCTGGGGTGCCTCAGTTGCTTGGGAAGATGTACAGCCTACTCCCTACCCCAAGACACTGGCGTGACCAAGCCGCAACTGACGCCAGCCTATCACGAGGGCTGGCAGGGTGGCAGGATGGGACAACAGAAAGGGGGATGAGCCCACAGTGCCTAGCTGCAGCTTCAAAATGTGCACGGGACACTTTTGACTGGGTGGGAGTGGGTATCATCAGGTTGGCCACTCCCATCAAGTTTTGTGGCTCCTGATATTTTCTTTGGGAAATAGGTCCAAATAGCTCTTTGAGTGTTTAAGGTTGCAAACCTCTGGACTAGTCACTAGAACAGGGGTGTCAAATTCACAGCCCATAGGCCAGATATGTCACATGCTGCCCATGCCCACCCCCAGTTTAGCAAAGGAGAGAAAGTCCCAATATGTCACGTGACAACATGATGACGTGAGTTTGACACCCCTGCAGTAGAATATCTCCAAGGTCTCTTTCAACGCTACAGTATTTTGTATTCTGTATAATTGTCCTTTTGCCCTTCCTGACAACTCAAAATAATATTCCATAGTAGCCGGGGTGGCGCAGCAGGTTGAGTGCTGTACTGCAGGCCACTGAAGCTGACTGTAGATCTGAAGGTCAACGGTTCAAATCTCATCGCCGGCTCAAGGTTGACTCAGCCTTCCATCCTTCTGAGGTGGGTAAAATGAGGACCCGGATTGTGGGAGCAATAGCCTAGCTCTGTTAAAAAGTGCTATTGCTAACATGTTGTAAGCCTCCCTGAGTCTAAGGAGAAGGGCGGCATAAAAATCGAATAAATAAATAAATAGTTGAAACTTCATTATGTGAAAATGGTGATTTGTATGCTGGTGAAGACCTTTTTGTCTCCTGACTGAGTGCACTACTACTGAAAATGTGGCACCAATGTGGCATCATGTGTACATTTCTTATTTCTACTTTTGATTCTGTCACTCATGTCAAATTATCATGGACTGCAAATGTAGGGATAGCCACCAGATGGCAGGAAAAAGTTACAGAAAACTTTGGCTTTATTAGTGGACTGAATTTCTGAAGTTTAGATCTGGAAGGTCTGATAAAATGTTGTGGGCCTTTTTGGAACATTATTTATCTTACTTTCTGTGGAATCTTAAATATAAATTGAAAAAGCTTGTGGAAATAAATAATTACCTCAATCCCTTTGTTTATAGCCAATTTACCCAATCTCACAGCTATTGGAGCCTTTGAAAAGAAATGAAACATTTTTGTATTAGAAATTTGTTTGCTTGCATGTACAGAATGTGTACACACACGCACACCATTAATTCAATCCCACAACTAGTCTGGACAAAGTGCCTCATTAAGAAACTCATAATCTACAAGTGCTACACATTGCAATATATCATTTTCACAACAAGGAGAATAAATACAAGACTGCCTCTGGTGTATTGCATAAATTCCTTTAAAAATGGAAGATACTTTAAATTTGCAGAACATACACTATTCAGGGAGGCATCAGGAGTTTTGAGGAAGTCTTTTTTTAGTTTTACTTCATAAAAACAAAAACGAGATTTCATTTTTTATGCCAAAATTGAAACTGTGGTAACCCCAGAGTCGTAAGCTAAATTGGAAACTTTAGAACTTTACTATCCAAAAAGAAGGCAATGGTAAACCAATTTCATATTATTACTCTTTTAAAAATCCCACATAGATATGAACCCAATTTAAGGAGACTTTGCTTTATTCAAGCAGTCTGGTCAAAGTTCAAGCTTTAGCAACGCTTGCATTGCAGCAGTGGGAAGAGAGGGAGAAAAAAAATAAACAAATGGACTATAATATCAATTTAAGGGTCTGATGACATGGAACTCATATTACAAGGATGGCAAAATCAAATTATAATTAGCTTTACATATTGTATTTTCAAACAATGCCAGTGTTTTTTTAAAAAGAGCAACTATGTCAAGAAACATATTGCACAAATTAGGGAAAGGCCTCTTTAGCACAGAGCAACCTTAAATTTCAAGCCATTTGTCATTTTTCAGTTATTGAAGTGGATATGCTTGTTTTTTTAGTTAGCTTATGCAAGTCTCTTTACACCATAAGGCGATGGCTTCAGATGTTATAAATTCTCAAAGACAAATGAGAAGTTGTATCTTGTATATTCTTTTCACATATGTGTAATCACTGGAACAGGAATAGCGAAGTTTATATTTTTGGTGCAGTAAAGCCAAATCATTACGATTTATTTGGGATTTATGGGGATCTAGTCAATTTATCAATGGATGCGATGTCTTCCAAACTAAAAATAATTCTTTGTCACCAAGAATTATGTAAATATTTGAGATAGGTTGAATTCAAGATTTAATTTGGCTTTAGAAATTTACAGTGAATTGTATTGGCACAGCACTGAAAGAATGAGGAAATTCTTACAGATGAAAATATAATTGAAAAAATATTAGAATGTGCAGAAATGGATAGACTAACACTAAAGATAAAAGACAAAGAAGATATAGAATATTTTTAAAATAGAATTTGTTCTATCCATGGTAGATAATAGACATAGAAGTTAGAAGTTGAAAGATTGTTAATATATTACTACTGTACTATTACTACTATGTATAAGTAAAAAGGACCTAGATAATACACTGTTTACTAAACATCAATGTATGTAAAAGAAAAATGTACACATAAAATATAAAAAAGAAAGTACTCTATTTTTTAAAAAAGCAGAAACATATTGTTTCTTCAGCGACGTAGAAAGGAGGGTGAAGAACACACTAACCTGAGGGACTATTTCTTCAGCTAAAACCAAGGCCTTTTGGTATGCAGCATCCCCTTCCTCATTCTGTGGTACTGTGTGATTAAGTAGCCGCATGGAGAAAGCCTCTTGCCCATCAATCTGTCTGCCAGTAAAAATGAGCTCTTTGGCAAGGCCAAGGCCAATGTAGCGAGATAAGCGTTGGGTTCCACCTGGACAGGGGGGGGAAAAAAGCAAAATTCCTCAATCAGATTTTACAGAAAGCTGTTATATGCTATTTGAAGGAGAGAAGTAACATAGAACTTGCTGTAGTTCAGCCTGAGTCAGCTGAAAGACCAGCTGCGTCTCTGCTGGCTCCATGCCCGAGGGAGGATGAGAGCGAAGAGGAAAGTGACGAGGAAGAGGGGCCTGGGAGACCTGGGGAGGGGCTCTCTCCAGCAAGTAGCTTGGAGTCTCTAGAGTCATTGAATGATGAGGCACAAGCTATCATTAATATGTGACAGAGATGCATAGATCAAAGAAGGCAGCAACTGAATAGATATTATCAGCGTTGAATGAGGAACACCAGGGGTTGGGTGTGGTCCTCATTAGCAGGGAAGGATTTATAAGGCAGGCAAACTCTTTCGACAGTGTGGAGTGTTATCAGAGTGGAGTTGCTGTAATCTGCATTGTCTCTCAGCGTTTCTGTTCCTGGCTCGTGGCCCAGCAGTCTTGAAGACCCGTGGGACGTGTATGTCTGTTATCTACAGCCTCGTCTTGGCATCAAGAATCCTGTGTTTTTGTATGAACAATTGCCTTCATGTATCCATTTGGAGTTCCAGTGTTTTCCTGATTTGTAAGGACATTTTCTGTTGGCTTTTCTCTTTACCATTATAAAACTGTGTTTGGATTCTACCGGTATGTCTGGCTTATCTTTTTGGGTTGGTCATAGCTTCCGGAGTGACCCAGACAGAACAGAACTAAGGAGAATTTTTCTAACAGAACAATTAACCAATAAAAAGGCTTGCCTTCAGAAGTTGTGGGTACTCCATCACTGGAGGCTTTTAAAATGGGAGAGGACGCTATTTGTCTGGAATGGTATAGACCAGTGATGGTGAACCTTTCTTCCTTTGAGTGCCGAAAGTGCACACACTCATAATTTAATATCCTTGCCCCCTATGCCCCATGCATGATCCTCGTACCGTTTCCTGACTGTTAGGCCCATTTTTCACTCTCCACATGTTCCAGAGGCTTTCTTGTAGCCTAGCAAAGGCGAAAATGGTCTCCCCCACGTCTTGGAGGCCCTCCTGAGACCAAAAACATCCAAAAACATGGGTATGGGCATGTACACACATGCTAGTATACCCAGATATACCCCTTTTAGCACACGAACCAAAAAGGTTTTGCCATCACTGCTCTAGAGTCTGTGGATGCTAAAAAATGGGCTAATTAGAAGGTTGTTTCTGAACTTCTGATCGGCCTGTTGGGCTATTTTTCGCCATCCACAGGCTTTTCTGAAGCCTAGGGAGGGTGACAAATGGCCCAATAGACCTACCGGAAGTTTGGAGGCTTTAGTGAGGCCTGTGCGCATGCGTGGGGGTCAGTGCAGGGGTTTGGGCATGATTGCATGGCGGGAGGGCATTGCATTATGGGTGTGGGCGCACATGCGCATGCTATCGCACCTGGGCGCACTCTTTTGGCACCTAAGCAAAAAAAAGGTTCGCCATCCCTGGTATAGTAGAACCTCATCTTTATGTCATATTTCTCATAAGAAAATAAATTATTCCCAATAGGAATGTATAACAATATAGTATCTGGGAGCCTATATTAATAGCGTTTGGTATTTGACAATATAATTGTATGACAAATGAATAAGGGGCAAGAAAATGGATAACGTAAT